>NW_020450763.1:445289-475763 GCF_003343035.1 Apteryx rowi
ACCCCTAGGCACAGCTCCATACATTCCAGTTGCTTTCTCACATAAAGAGCAACTTCACCACCTCGCTTTCCTGGCCTGTCTTTCCTAAAAAGCACGTAGCCATCCATGACAGCACTCCAGTCATGCGAGCTATCCCACCATGTCTCTGTAATGGCAATGAGATCATGGCCCTGCGACCGCACACAGATCTCTAGTTCTTCCTGTTTGTTCCCCAAGCTGCATGCATTGGTGTACAGGCATTTCAGGGAGGTGATCGAGCATGCACACACAAATAAATGCTTGATTGCTTCTTATTATTGAGCCACAGAATGCATTTAAGATTTTTAAGACATTTATTTTGGTCTCTAGAAATAGTTTACAAAGTGTACTCTATAAATTTTATTTGATACAGACGGTGTTACAGTCCCAAGTTGCTTTAATTATTAATAATTATGGGAAGAATGTACTGAGTGAGGGAATAAAGAACACTTCTTTATTCATATTTCTCTTGTTCTCAAAGCAACAAAAAAACACCATGTGGAATTTTTTCATTAAAGGAATCTAGGAGCTGATCAGTAAGTAATAGTGCTAGCAGCATGTGTCACATATCTTTTGAGTTTGCTATCTTCTGCATTAAATCCTTTCATCTTATGGTTCTGGTAATAACAAAATGTTTTAACATAGACTAGAGGTGCAGTAATTATTCCTGATCATAAAGAGTACAATTCATAACACATTTTAAAGAAGACTGCTTTTTCTCTTTTCTTTTGATGGCAAGTTTGTGAGCAGTGTATTCATACATGTACATATAGTGCATATGCCTGCATGCAGTATTATAAATATATAAATCAGCTGTCCACTGAGTCTCCACCTGGCCCAAAACTTCCAGTGAAATCCATCAGAGCTTCAAATGCTGTCGGGAAGGGAGAATATGCTGTATGAGCAAAATCACCCTTTCAGGAATTCGCAGCTGCCTTTGGAATTTCCAGTCCTTTGCTGGCCTTTGAGTTCTGAATGTTCAGCAGGTAAGGTCTTTTCAGTTTACAGTGATGAATTTCTGAACAACCTAATGAAAGTTAATGCAACTTTTTCTACTTACATTGTAGGTCTGTTGATTTAAGTGATGGAAATACCACCTGAAACATTTATTTCCTTTACAAAGGGACTTATTTGCAGCCAAAAATGGTGCACAGGTAGGCATTCAGAGAGATATATGAAAGTTCATACACTCTGCTTACAACTTAGTATAGCATAAATCTGGCCTCCTGCAGTTTCGCTGCTGTCCTGACAGCCCTGTGTAATCTGTATAGTATAAAGAATGTGTGGATTAATGCTGGAGAATTAGATGCTATCCTCACCTCGGAGTAGCTGTAATTCCACTGCTGCAGGAAGATAATAGTTTTGAGATCAATTGCTTAGACTTTAGGCCACAGGTATGGTGATTCTAAGCTCATATTTTATGATGGTTGAGTGGTCTACCTTTAATTTAAAATGTCACATAATATCATATATCACATAATCAGGATTTTCTATCTTTAGGTGGTTAGATGGGTAACAGAGAAAACTATATTGATTTAAAAGACATAGCAAAAAACAGTGCTTGGATATTATTTTTAACTCATATTTGGTGAAGTAATACAGTACTTGTACTCAAGTCACATTATTAAGGGCTTTTTCCAGTCTTTCCCCAAAGCCTCGATTTTTCTCAAAATTAATCCCTCATCTATGGTGCTTGTATGTGGTAGTAACGTGCATATAGAGCAGAATCACAGTGTGTACAGGAACACTGAGGCCAGTCAAACTTGCATTAAGTGTTAAGACAAAAGGAAAGAAAAAGAGAAAAAAAAAACATGAAGGGGAACAAACAACCTTGGCAATCTTAAGAGACTGTAATAGCATACAGTGATATCTCCCACAGAATAGTTTTAATGATTTTCTAACACTGAGTATACTTTGAAACAAATCTGTGTGGAGACACAGTCAAGCTGAACTGGTTCACTTGGATCTTTTCATGTAAGAAAAAAATTTGCAGTGTGTTTCTCTCCTGGTTTTGGAGCCTGAAATTATGACCAYGTTGTCTCATTTGTGGGGTTGCACTACAGCCATGAGCCAAAGAACAAGGCTTTTTAGGTGGACAGAGAGACCCCAGTGTTTGGATGGACAGGATAAAGATCTGTATATTGACTACCATTCTTTTTGGTACCTGCCTACCTTCATCAGCAGTTCCTTATTTCATTGAAATGTTATGAACTCTTTGAATCTGACTCTGTGCACGTACATAGGCCTCCCTTGTAGCTTAAGGGAAATTTATTTTAAAATGTGCTGGTATGTTTAAATGAATTGTTTATCCATTTATGTTAGTATGGTTATCACTGAACATTTAGAAGAACTAAAGAACGTTATCTGGCCTGAGCAATGTGAAAATTTGATAATTGGTGATGTACTTTGTGGCTGATGGTTGTGTCCTGATAGATGTCTGTCATTTTAGTTTTCATTAATCAGCTTGTTCATATAGCAAATTGTTTGAGTTTTATGTTAAGTCTAAGAAAACTGAAGTATTTTGCCCACCTGCACATTCAGCTGGTTATGATAACAGCCATATTCAAGTTTATGCAGAGATTTGCTAGGGAACATACTGTTACAGAATATCGTGACTGATGTTGAAATTATCCACTGCACGGCTAAGGCTCTCTTAATATYCTCTAAGAAGAAAATTAGGTTTGTTTGACAAAACATATTTTCCATGCAGTAGTTGATTGTCAGCTGTCAGAGAAACTACTTCGATCAAATTGGGGGCTGTATGTTACTCAGGACTACTGTCAGGCTAGTCAATTCACTTTTTCTTTATTTCCTTTGTTCTTTCTGAATACTGATACAATATTCACGAAAGACAACTCAACCCTGAACATCACTATGATGTGGCTAGGTTGGCTCACTTGATGCAGAGYATGTGCCATAGCAGGTGGTGCTATGGCTGGGGACATTATTGTTGAAAACGTTATCCGTCTGCAGTCTTACTCTCCTTTCCTTTGCCCCCCCATAAATCTATGCTTGAAACTTCTGTATCCTTCAGTTATTCTAGAATTTCATTGCCATCTTTAATGTATTAAAAATTGACTCCAGTAAGCTCAGGATCCAAATGAGTATTGGAACTCTGAGGTTCAAGCTGTGAAAGTCTGCTATATGAAAGATTTTGTCCTTAATAGTGTTTAACGTCTTATTTGTGTATGGTTTTGGAAAGGTAATCTTCATGTGACACAAACTGTATCATCCTATTTTTTCTTACATGTAAAACAAAAACATTTATTGCAAGACTTTTTTCTGTGTCATTATGACCAATTTTAATATAGGTTTCTCTGGAGTAATTTTAAGAAAACTTTGTTTGTGATATATAAACTCCTTCTGATAGTCCTAATGCTGCCAGTTATTGATTTTCTTTTTTTCCCAGCTGTCTTCATTCCCTATAAATTTCCTGTGCTTCAGAGCTTTTATTTTATTTTGGTACTACCTACTTCTTTTTTTGTCTGTTTATTAATAATATATTTTGTTGCTTTCGTTTCATTTCATCATCAGATAGGGCTTTTACCCACAGTTATCGTTTTTATTTGTAATAAAATGTTACAATTCCATTTCTGTTCACGTGCCTATGTAAGTTTGCTCTCCAATCAATTTCACTAATGATTTTCCTTATTTTTGAAAAATCAGCACTGTGGGGGGCTCTATTCTCTTTGTCCATGCTTAAGGAAACCAGGAGAGGATTTCTGATTCTTCGAAAAGAACTACCTCTAACTGCTTTTCTACTTTATCTGTTAAAGAGTGACCATCCTGATACATGGTTGGTAGATCGAATCAAAGCTAAATAGCGAAATGCGTTTTGACTAGAGTCCCAACTCAAACGGAAGTTATAAAATCAAGGAAATTTCAAGAGATATTTTGAAAATGAGGTGGAAAGATTCTAACCCCATTTCCCCTGTGCAATTCCATTTTCTCTGTGTTGTGGAAAAATTTCATACTGACCATAGCGACCCTGATGATAGCGCAGTCTGGAAMATGAAACAGGGAAGGTGATCCATCTCTTTAATCACAACCTCTGATCACTGAGAATACCTTTTCTGTATTTCTGTATTGCAGGAAATTCCCCCATGCTTTAGTTTTCTCTTTCTCTTCCACATACACATGCACACTTATGCAAGTACAACGTGGATCTCTAGCACTTGGTTTGAGAGTTTGCACAGGACGTATTGGCTCCTTGTTAAAGATGCAAGGAGAAGTGGACACTGCCATACTAACATTTTTCCTCTTTCCTGGAGAAGAGAGCCCGAATTCTTTGCCGCAGCAAACCTGTTAAGTCAGTTTAGGAAGTCTTACCTGTAGGTAACATTGGTCAATAACAAACTGCAGGTGCTGCAGTTGTCTTAGACAGCAAGAGAAAGAGGCTTGTGTTCCTGAATTATGCTTCTTAAATCCAGTGCCTCCTAAAGCTATTGCTTGAGTGATGGAGCTTTTAAATCTCTTCATGTTTAGGATCTTGTTTAGACCACCACGGTGGTATGGTCACCAGTTTGTATTCATCTCACCAATTTCTTCAGCACTAAAGAAACTTTCTGGAATATTTTTTAGCATTTGGGGGCAAATATAAGCACTGAAGGTAATGCAGGGAGGGGGAAAATTGTCAAGAGATAATGTTTCTTGTTTAGTGAATGTCTGGTATAAGGTAGTTTCTTGCTACTGAAAATGCTTGCCCCCTTATAGCAGTTTACTGAATGTCTCTGCCAGTAGAAAGGTCAGGTTATAAGATGTGACTAATACTACTGTCAAAGAGCTCATATATTTCAATGCCATTTTTCTGTGCCTTTTGTTTGGCACATATTGGGTGAGGGCAACATGATTTTTCATCCAGTTTAAAAAGCAGATAATGGATAGCACTCATTTAGGAGCACAATACTTTCATTAAAAGCATTCTGCACTAGATGGATCATACCTATCTGTTTCCCTTCTGGGTTTTATTGTGGCAAGTTGCTTAGGGACACTATTCTAGTGACAAAGAAAGATTTCCCAAACAAGGTAATGTGCAGAAGCCTGTGGGTAAGTCAAGTACTTCTTTCCTATTCATTTTGCTTCTGAGTCAGTATATTTATTGCTTACTGTCTTGACAGGCATCTTTTCTAAAAGTGTCCTGAAGACTGTACATCAGCAAATATCAGGGTGTACTATGATGGGGTTACTTCAGAATGGCAATGTCACCAAATTTGGTATAAAAAGATCTTCTCTGTGAACGCAAGTTTTTGGAAGATTCCTACAGGTATCTATTGCAGATAAATCACATTCTTCTTTCAGGCCATTTTTAATGAAGAAGAATAGGACTAGGGAACAATTTGCTGTAGCGTCCAACTAGATAGAAGTGTCTTTGGTGAAATCTGYATTCAATTAGGGAAGAAAGACCTAAATTGAGAACAAAGTGCAGCTGTCTTGTCCTGGAGAATTTTCTTTAAGTATATAAGATCCTTAGAGCTTACCTATCCCGTAAGGAGTACTGGAGATACTCTTCTTCCAGACCAGAAAGAAAAAGAAACAAGAAACTCCCAGACCCAGACTTAGAAACAAACTTTTACTTGGAAACAACCTTGCATACTTGCACAGAGATAGTCTTTCTAAGTTAAGATTTATTTTTTATTTCTGGGAGAAGCAAGCTAACTTTTGTTATCTAGTCCTACTTACTTGTTCTCATTTGGGAGGGAAGGAGGCTAGTCAGAGAGGCTGCTAAGCTGAAAAAAATCCTCTTTCCTACTTCCAGCATAGCAAAAATTCTCTGTGCAGAGGTACGTGTTTTTCATGTGCTAGGATGCAACATTTTTCTCTCCTCCACTGTTTGTTCTGCTGATATTTATGGCCTCGAGCAATGCATGTGCAAAATATGATGGGATGAAGGTATCATATTTTATAGCGATGGCACTTGCAAACACTGTAATTGTCTATTATAATCCACTTTAATTCTCACTGCAGTTCAATAACGCCTTGAACTGTAACTATAGCAGAACAGTGATTGACGACAATTCTGCCCTGCACTTCTAGAGGATAATCTTTTCTATTACTGCTCAGGATTCAGCTCTTAGTCCAGTGGGGTAGGGATTCAGGGGCTTATTGACCTAATTTCCCAAATTATTTTTTTATTTTTCTTCCTTTGATGGTTCCAGGCATCCAAGTGCCTTTGTCTGAAGGGCAGGGAGGTGTGGCAGTGTGGCAGAAAGAATCGTAATTCAGACACGTAGGGTTCTCTTTTTATTTTGGAAGTTGTTCTGTGCTTATATTTTGACAACAGAAAATTTTGAGCTGAAAGGGCTGTTCTGCCCTCAAGAGACTTTGTTCATATTACTATGGTAGCATGGTCCTAACTATAGTCAGGCTAGGCACTGTCGTTTCTCTAAAAACCAATATATTCAGTTACTCAGTAATAACAAAAAAATTGTTTCTCTCCTTACTCTTAAGCCTGCAAATTCAGTCTTAAAGTTCTGTAGCTTAGTATATATTACGCTTTCTGTACATAACTGTTTTTCTGGATATATATGTTTAAGGATTATAGAAGTGGCCAGTACATGTGGGAAGGTGAGAGAAGATTGGGAAGGGGATCAGGAGAACTGAATTTTGTTTGGGAACCAAAAGAGACCAATTATTTTTATGCATTTATTCAAATTAGGAAACTGACCATCCATGAGCCTGATCTTGGTTTATCAAGACAAATGTGCGTTTCAGTGTAATCTATTTTAGTCTGTAGACCTTTTGGTAAGTCTAACTGGAGAAAAAGAAGTAGCAACATGTATTATTTCATGCTGCAAAAAATGAAGAACAAAAGGAATGAAAAATCGAGCAAGCATAAAATTCAAATATTAATGCACTGTCCCCAAGTAGGCCATTTTATCCTCACTGAAGATATTGTGCACTTCTAGAGAGACATTTCAAAGTTTGACACAGCTGATTCAGTGTGGATTGGAAGGAGTCTGGGGGGCTTGTATCTCCCATGTTACTATCAGTTGGTGCAGCTTGCACTCCCAAAATATGATTGTACATTTAGTTCTCCCCATCTTGCCTCAGGGCTCTTTCCATGCTCTTACCTAAAATATTTGTGTCAATAGCACTTCCAGAAAGTATGAAAGTGAAACATTCAGCAATTTAATACATTTCTGCAGTTGTTGCAAACTGATTGCAACAGCTGCTTCTTTTTAATAATGGCTACAATATCCCTGATTTTTGCCCCAAGTCTCATTGAACAGAAGAGGGCTGGGACTGCTCAACAACATAAAGGATCCCCAGTAACTCCTGGAAGGACAGGGCACAAGCAGTCCGGGTGGTTTCTGGAATGTGTTGATGGTAACTTCCTGGCACAGGTGATCGAGCAGATGAGAGGAGGTGCTCTGCTGGATCTCGTACTTACAAACAAGGAAGAACTGGTCAGCAGTGTGAAGGTTTGGGGGCAGCACTGGGTGCAGTGAGCATGAGATGGTGGGGTTCAGCCTCCTGAGAGGAGGGAGAAAGACAAATAGCAGGATCACAACCCTGGACTTCAGGAGAGCTGCCTTTGGCCTGTCCAGGGCCAGGAATAGCTACCAAGGCTTGGACGAATCTCTTGGGATGTGGTCCTGGAGAGAGAAGGGGTCCAGGAGAGCTGATCGATTTTCCAGGGTCACCTCCTCCAAGCTCAAGAATAGTTCATTCCCACATGTAAGAATTCAAGCAAGAATGGCAGGAGGCTTGCATGGATGAACAAGGAGCTCCTGACAGAATTCAAATATTAAAAGGAAGCATAGAGGAGGTGGAAGCAGGGACAGATGACCTGGGAGGATAAAGAGACACAGTCTTAGCTTGTAGGGAGAGGATTAGGAAAGTCAAAGCCCATCTGGCGTTGAATCTGGCGAGGAACGTGAAAGACAACAAGAAGGACTTTTACAGGTATATCAGCAGCAAAAGGAAGACTAGGGAAATGTGGGCCCGCTGCTGAACTGATTATGTTTGAAAGATCATGGCGATGGGGAATGGTTCTTGAGGACTGGAAGAAAGCAAATGTCACTCCTGTCTTCAAGTGGGGCAAGAAGCAGCATCCGGGGAACAGCAGGCCTGTCAGCCTCACCTTGATTCCTGGACAAGTGGTGGAGCAACTAATCCTGGAAACTATTTCCAAACATGAAAGACAGGAAGGTGGCTAGGAGAGGTCAGCATGGATTTATGTAGGGGAAAACATGCTTGACCAGCCTGATAGCCTCAAAGGGCTGGGATCAGCAGCACGAAGTCCAGCTGGAGATCAGTCACTGGTCATATACCCCAGGGGTCAATACAGGGGCCAGTACTGATTAACATCTTCATTGATGACCTGCATGTTGGGACAGAGTGCACCCTCAGGAATTTTACAGTGATACAAACTGGGAGGAGTGACTGATACACCAGATGGTCATGCTGCCATTCAGAGGGACCTTGATAGGCTGGAGAAATGGGCCAACAGGAATCTAACAAAGTTCAACAGAATTAAATGGGAAGAATAATCCCATGTACCTGTACAGGCTGGGGGCTGACCTGCTGGAAAGCAGCTCTGCAGAGAAGGACCTAGGGATCCTGACAGACAGTAAGTTGGGCATGAGCCAGCAATGTGCCTTTGTGGCAAAGAAGGCCAACAGCCTCCTGGGCTGCATGAGGAAGAGTGTTGCCAGCAGATCAAGGTTGGTGATCCTTCCTCTCCACTCAGCACTGGTGAGACCACACCTGAAGTGCTTTGTGCAGTTCTGGGCTCCCCAGTGCAAGAGAGACATGGACGTACTGAAGCAAGTCCAGCAAAGGCCCGCAAAGGTGATGGAGGGGTTGGAGCATCTAACATGCAGGGAAAGGCTGGCAGTGTTTAGCCTGGAGAAGAGCAGGCTCAGGAAAGATCTTATCAATGTGTATAAAGACCTGATGGGAGAGAGTAAGGAAGACGGAGCCAGGCTCTTTTCAGTGGTGCCCCGTGACAGGACAAGAGGCAGTGGGTACAGACTGAAATACAGGAAATTCCATTTAAACATAAGAAAAAACTTTTCTCCTGTGAGGGTGGTCAAACACCTGAAGAGGTTGCGCAGATTGGTTGTGGAGTCCTTGGAGATACTCAAAACATGACTTGACAGGGTCCTGGGCAATGTGCTCTGGTTGACCCTGCTTTGAGCAAGCGGGTTGGGCTAGGTGATCTCCAGAGGTCCCCTTCCAACCCCAATGATTCTGTGTGTGATTTTGTGTGATCAGCCCTTGGTTTGATTTTCTAGGTATCACACTTGTGCAGACCTGTATTTCCATATGTCTGTGTCATGAGAAAGTGAAGCACAAAAGATCAGCCAGGAATTTTTAGAGGGTGTGCCAGTATTTCAGGAATGGAGGGTGAATACTGAGTTCTTCACAATTTAAATGAGTAAGTTGTATTAGATCAGTGTGATCTGGTTGGTACTGAGTGCACTGGTGGAATCAGTCTAGTCTAATCCTAAACTCCTAATTATTCCATTCCGGTCTTAAAGAAAAAGCAATCAATAATCTATATCAGTAAAAGATAATCTGTATCAAACACAGAAGCATTTCAGAAAAGGGAAATGAGGTCAGTGATATTTGTCACATGATATTGCAGAGACATCTCACATAGTTTCTTGAAGCTATGATGCATTACACTGGTACATGATTTCATCTTCCACTTGCACGGCAGCATCAGTTAGACAAAAAAGCAATCTTTCATATTCCAGAAGGGACTACCAAAGAATGAATTAAAGCTGCACACATACAGTGCATTCATAAGCAAAATAAATTATTATATGACCTTTTCCAGCTGCTAAACATGTGTATTACTGGGTTGAGTGTGGTTAGAAAGATGTAATTCCCAGTCTTTTAAAAAAGGAATATCTAATCTGTTATTTATTCCAGTTTATTCTTTGATCTTGCTGAATAGTACAGTATAGCACTATCCTGTTTAGCTGGCTCACATCCTTCACTGTACATCCGTTTATTCACTCTGCTTTTTCCAAATGGTTTAAAAGTCTGTAATGACTTTGCCATTGCGGAGCACTGCATGCTCTGATGATTTGGTTGCAAATAACAGTTTATTAGGAGGACAAGTATTATTTCTGCATGTGTGCTTACAACTTTGTGTAAACATTTTGGGTCATCTTTAATAATTCTTTGCACTGTATTCTTTATGAAATGCCCTGTATTTTTAGTTATCCTTTTCTTGACACAGTTTTTACTGTTTTGCTAGTCACACTTTGCAATACAATACAATACAATAATCTGATGAGATTCCAGCTATTTTTCTGTTGTTAATTTAGAACTACAGCAGGGGATTAAATAGTTTGTTTTTATTTCTTTTTAAGAGATAGGCCCCAGTCATAGGCATTTTAGATTATTTTTTCCTATCTGATCACCATTATTGCATGTACATATGAATATATCATGGAGAACAGTTTCTCTTCAGTAAGTACATGTTTGTATTAGCTCATGTTGCCTGTTTGTTAATATTTTGTATTCCTGCCAAGCAATGAATGATAAGGACTGATTTTGAAAATCCTTTAGATGTTTAAATTATGTAATAATGAATCTACACTGCTTATCCAATCAAAGTCATAATGGATGTTAGTTAGGATCTAAGGCCTTCCTTCACATTAAACTTACAAGTTTTTCAAAAAAGTTAAAAAAAAAAAAAAAAGTGAAACTAAATCAAAGGTTTGAGGAGTTAAGTGTGTTGAATGCTGATTTTCAATACAGAGACTTTTTCAGAATTATTATTGCTTAGGTTTGAGTTTGCTCTTGCTGTTAAGGTGATATTTGTCACGTGACATTGCATCTCACTCTATTTCTTGATTCTTTAATATTACACTGATGCCTGTTTTCATTTTCTGCTCACATTGCAGCATCGGTTAGACAACAGAGTGATTGTTCATACTCCAAGAAGGAATCTTCAAAAATTATCAAGGTGGAATTCTACAGCACTGTTTCCATAAAAAGATTGAGGGCAGTATTGTCAGGCTTGGTCTATGGCAGCATCACTGAACCTTGTAATCAGATTTGGACTGTGCTTTGAAAATTAGGGAGTTTCATTTTGAGGTTTAGCTTTGTGTGAAAGTAGGAAAAAGCAAGGATTTTCAGACTTCACTGAAACCTCTATTCACAGCCTCCCTCCCTTTCCTATTCTTCCCCTTTCCTCAGTTCCTCCTATCCATAGAGTTTGCTAAATTTCAGGCCTGTTATTATTCAGCTTTCTACATTTCCAGTGCTCTCAGTAGTGGTTGGGTAGACAGGGTGCTGACCTGGAGCTGGAGGGAAGGCTCTGTTCCTGAGTCTGCTTCTGGCCTGCTGGGTAAGGCAATCTAAACTTGACTGGAAATGGGATCATCAGGCATGTGAGTATCTAAGTCCTCGTGGTTAAAATGTAGATTATCTTTGTTCAGCTACTTCTTTTGTCTGTGGAGAAACAAACTTTATAAACACTGTTATGGAGTTTAGCATGCTCTTCACTCATGGACTTAAGATGTATTCAGTGGAAGYGAGGTGACGGTGTAGGAAAGGACCCAAGATCCTAGAAGCCAAAGGACAGAGCTGCAAGCACCCTGGGGAAAGCTTGTAATGCAGACACAGCACTCCAGAGAGGTGGGAGCTGTGGCCAGAAAGCCATCAAGCAGAGGAGGAAACAGAGCTTAAACTTGCATCTTGCAGGACTTAGCTGACTGAGGCGCTGCTGAGTAAAACCTGAGGAACCAACAGAACAGAAGTACCTCCCGTATTTGGCAGCAGCTGAGGAGAGGTTTTCAGGACTGCTGCTTTGAACTGAGGTGTCTCAGTTGATTTCAAGTCATATCAAAACTGAGTAACAGAACACAATGAATGTCCAGCTAGCTCTGACCAGGTTGGTACATCCTCAGTGTACAGCTTAACAGAGGGCAGAGATTTAACTCAAATATAACTGGCCAGGACCAAGTTAAATTGCTTATGGTTCCTGAAATAGATTGGTACCAAGCTCCATCAAACAGCAGAAGGGCATTTAAAGTTTTCTGTTAAAAATAACAGACTGTGTCGAGCTCAGGTGTACCTGTACAACTTTGCACTGTCATGTTTGTTTCTCAGTTTCCTCATCAGTTAAAGACTGAGTCTACTCAAAAAGTCTGGATAGGAGTTTGATATGATTAATCTTTTGGGAGCCCCCCGCCCTTTTTTTTTAATTTTAGCAGCAAGTTTTGTGCAGCTAATAATTCCAGTCCATTCCATCTTTCCATTTTGGGAAAAAAATAAAACCAAACCAAGGTCTGTACCAATATACAGCAATGTCAGTATTTTCTATGAAAGTACATCTTAATCCACTAAACCTTGGCCTCCTTGTTTCAGGTTGATATTATGTAAAGGACCTCTGGTTTGAAAAAGGGAAGGGAGTCTGCCCTTTCAACATAGTCAAGAATGACCATGAAAAGCAAATTCAGAGATTTGCTTCCACTTTCTTATTACCTGCTCTGGGTCTACCCTGGAGCTGCCCAGATTTGAAGAGTCAGTTCTGGAATGAAGCCGCAAAGTCAAAATGGATCTTTTTAACAAAGAAATACTTCTGAATAGGCTTAAACTCTTCTGTAATGAATCCTAATGGTGACTGGAGGCAGGTGTTAATGAGTGTGAAAGGAGAGAAAGGGAGACTAGGGTATCAGAAACTCTCTTGTCACTCTTTGTGCTGAAGTAGAAGTTACTACACTAATGGCAGTGGCTGTTCATTGAACAATGCCAGCCTTGAGGTCTGAACTAGTATTTAACTTCCCTCAAACACTCTGAAATTCTGTCTTGTTAAGATTCCTTGCTGAGAAACATTGTATACTTTGAGTCTAATTTTTGGATCATCTTTTTTGAAACCAGTTCTGCAAGTCAAGGTATATTATAGGAGGCTGCAAGTAAAAAACAAACTAAAATCTGTAACCCCATTGAATCTGGAACATGACAGTGAATCCGACTAGTGTCCAAATTAAACGTTTTGCAGTGTAGTATGCTGTGGATTACTGGAAAAAATTTAGGGACTTGTTCTGGAAATGAATACTTCTTGTATATTTACTTTTATCTAAGTCTTAATTGTTCAAAGGGAAAAACAGGTTCTATAAAAAGAAGGTTGAAAACAGAGGTGTAGAAACTTCATTCTTCATTAAGATAAAAAAGACTCTCCACTCATAAATGTGGAAGCCAGACCATTGCAGTCATTTATCTTTTGCTGAAAGTACCAGTTTATGAGCTCTGTTTTGCCCTCTGTTTTTTCTTTCATTTTGTGCAATGAGTCAACTTCCCTAAGGTTCTTGGTCAGCCAGTTAAAAAAAAACCTTTTGTTTTGCTATTTATCTTTAGGTGAACATTTTACCATATCAACTTTACTCTGGGCTCACCCTCATTTATGCTGCTCTTAATCCTCATTTCTGGTCATTTTATTTTGCTGTTACAGCATACAACACTGTAAAAAATTTGTACAGTTTGCTCCAGCAGGGTTTGTGGGAGCAGCTCTGCATGGGTTTCATCAGAGTGACTGTCCTTCAGCCATATCCCCTTTTAGTTACATTTAGATTGGACAAACTTATGCTGTCAAAACAAACCTGAGAATATCAGGTATTATAAAAAAATGCTTTGAAGTTATTATTTCACAAAATTTCACTGAAAAAATATATACTAAATAAAATTATGCATTGGCCTAAACCCATCCAGCTTTTCTTGCATAGAGTTGGATTCAGATTGCTAAGATTTACAAAAAGGTTTCTACATTTGATTTTTTTAAAAAGGCTAGTTCTGTGTAATGGTCTAAGGTAAAATTTCCAATGCCATGGAGCATCATTCAGTTACAAAATAAACTTTTTCAGAGAAGGGGCAAGGAGGAGAAAGGAAAGCGTAAAATTGTCCCAAACCTATTATATCTGCTTATTTTAGCTCAGAAGATTAAAGATGCTTGTGCCATCTCCAGAAGACTCAATTACAATTTTTGCACCATCTCAAAAGGATTCAATTACCTTTGAGTGGCAGGGCTGTTTCAGTATGACAGTGCTGCTGAAATTAGCTTTTCCAGAAAAGACAATGGGCTGAAGGAATTTGATTACTGATGGAGGATAAAAATGCAGTGCTTAGCAGAATCTCTGGAAAGGTACACCCTCAGATCTGAGGGAGAAAAAGATCCTACCAACCATTTTTTAGAAAAAAAGGCTTTTTTGTATCTTCAAAACAAGGTTTTGGGAGCTTATTTCAGCTGAAAACCAGAATGCTTTATTTTGAATTATATTGAATTTTTGTCATTTGCAAGGCAGTTTTATTGGAGTCATGTGGATACTCATTATCCATTTTTCTTCCATAGGCTGTACTACACAGTGATATCTTAACTAATCAATTATTCCATGATTAGCATCTTATCTAATTACTTTTGCAGCAGTCTCCTCCTTTTATCCACCTATACCTAGAAACTTTGGGAAAGTGTACTGGAAATCTGCAATGAGAGATTGGTTCTGTTGAGCTTGATGGGTGTCCCTGATCTCAAAGTCACTACTAACTGGGTCTTCAAACATGATCCAGTCCTGCTGACTCCTTCCATGGTGATTTCCTTGGGGGTAGTCCTAGTGGTCAGGAAAATCTAAAGTAATCCAGGAATAGAGACTGGGCATATAGAGTCAGCATAGAAATAAACATTTGTTCTATTATTGTCAGTCCATCTGACTGAAAGCTCCATTTTGCGTGTTTATAATATTGTTCTTCTTTGTGTTGTGCTTTTGGTGGAAAAATGCTACTCTCGTAGTACCATTTATTAATTTCTTATCAAAAGAATCAGAAAAAGTTAAATATAGATTTATTTTGCATAACAACAACAACAACAACAACAACAAACCCATAGTGGTATACCAGTGGCAAAATTTAGGTGATGACAGAAACTGTCTTACTGTCTGTTCCTCTCAGCACTGAACTATTTGGGCATAACTGTCAACTCAGAATTGGCGATCAAAGATGTTTAAACATGGAAATACTTTTTACCTCATAAACAGGTTATTTTCCTACTTCTGAAGGCATTCCCTCAGTCTTTTAACTGAATCTGTAAATTTTTAATTTTAGTAAGGGAATTAGTTATTTCCATAACTCTCTGTGTCTGTTCCATTAGTTTGTGCTGAATCACAAGGTTCTTGTCTTGGCTTATCTGTTATTCACTGCTGGTACATTGTATTGTGCCACTCAGAGAGATTATTAGGTCTTTTTATGATTTTTATGCATATGATAAATCACTCTGGTTGGCAGTTTTTCCCAGTTCAGAGCAGCACTCTCTTCCATCCCTGCCTATTTTATTGATAACTATCATTGAATGGAGAGCTGGAAGGAGCCAAATCTGGCTGAAATTGAAATGGTACTAATGAATAGTTCAAAAAGAAAACTCAGTACTGAAAATACATTTTTTATCTTCTTTTTTGTTAAAGAACTGAGCAAACATTTAGAACTTTCAAGTTATGCACTTTGTAGACTGTAATTTCACTTCATTTGACTATTATTTTGGAGAAACAGTGTTAAGATGGCAAAGCTTACAGTATTTCTACAAGATTACTTTGCAGTAATAATATTTTAAATATTTACAGTAATGGGGTGAAATGGTGGCCATTTTCACAAAGTGGAAAGAAGCTTGCAAGAAATCTTTTTCTTGTAAAACCTCTAAAAATCAGTCTCAGATGGGCAGATGGTCATTTCTCCAGTGACTGAAGGTGTAGTGACTAGCCACAAAATATTTGTGTGACTTCACTGCATGTGAAGTTAATTGTACTTGCTTGCCTCACTGTCACCAAGCGTTACTGAAATAGTACCATAAAATGTCATCAGAGTATGAAAATATCATCTGCTTTCAGCTCAGGAGATGGTTAAAAAGATGTATCATTTGGTGACAAATAATGAAATAACATCTTCAAATTTGTACAATTTTGAAAAGATTTTTATTTGATGGAGGCAAAAATATGTTTTATTTACCTTTTGTCTTAACTTATTTCTCCTTTAGTCTTTGTTTTACTATGAAGAAACTATTGAATAATAAGAAAAGAAGGGAGAAATGGAACAGATGAAATTAAAAATCTGTAAGATTATATTTTTTGTTTTGATTTAAAATTAAAATTAACAATGCTTTGCAATTTTCTTTATTCTCCCAAATCAAATCCTGGGAGGAGATATCTCTTTTCAGTGTATTCCAGCTTATACCTAAACCCCTCGTGTTTCCCCCTCCTTCTCTCACACACCAAAATCAGACAGTGACACTGAAAATGCAGTTACTATTCCAATCAGCAGGACAGTCTTCTCCTTGCATGCCGCCTCCCCTGTGTTTGTCTCTGTAATTCTGCTGAATGTCTGAGTTGGAGAAGGAGACGAAGTTATTTGGAAGGTGTCCGCCTGGGCCTGTGCCCCTTTCCAGCTGCCAAAACCCCTCACCTCTGCATGCACCAGTGAAGGATCAAAGTAGGAAGGACCAAATTGCTCCATTTTTTGTCAAGAAATATAAGTGATCTGTTTGGGAGAAGAAATTATACTAAAACTCTATTATTACTTTTTAACCAGTGACAGCAACGAGTCYCCACTCATACTTAATACATCACAGTGACGTGTCCTTGCAAACACAAGGTTGAAATAGTTGCTGCCTGAATGTTTACTACATTAATATGTTTTACATTTCAATCAGAAGGTGGTAAATTAGCTGGTATGTTAGAGATGAGTCAGAGAGACAAGATAGCCAAACTAAACAAGCCTTGTAAAAAAGCAGAAAATCATGGAAGATAATGGTGGCATTGGTCAGAAGCAGGGTTTCTGAGAGAACAAGAAGAGATGTTATCACAGAAGTGTGTCAGGCATTCATGCATTTGCCTGTAACCGTGGGGCTCATCATCCCCTAGGTATTTGTACATACCTGAGTTAATGCTCTTCTCAGCTGCTCCAGTTCAGCTGTTGAGATGCACATTCTTACTCAAATGAAAGAGTTCAGCTGTAGCAGCACCTGCCAAAGCAGTTTACTCATCCTTCCTGTTTGTGACAGTAAAGGCACTGAAATCTGGTTGTTAACTAAATGCTTTGATCTAAGAAAGCTGTAAGTATCTTTATGGGGAGCACAAGGCCCAGGAAGCCGTACTAAACTGAGCTACCTGAATAGGAGGTCGACTTCTAGCATAAGGGCAGGCAAGAAAAACAGTAACTTCTCACCTGGGAATGGGCTATGTTGCTCAGGGAGCAAGGCACTCTTATGTAAGTCATTAAATCTTATTCCTGCTCAGATTTTGAGGGCATTAGGTTAAGAAAGTAATCAGAAATACTTGACCCACTACAGTTATGTGATGTATAGATACAGTGGGCAATTACCTGTTGTAGCCTTAGGGTTTTGATTGTTTTCCCACCCTAAGCTAACTGCAGCTGTTTCACTTCTGTTATCAGGTTTGTGTTTTGTGCAAATATGCAGAAGTGTAATATCTGGACAGGGACAGTACACTAATTTTATAATAAGTTTTGTTTAATATCATTTTAAATCCATCTTTCTGATTTCAGAAAGTCCAAACCTTTCAATATGTTTTCTTGACTAACGTGCTTAAACATTGAGGCTACCTGGATATTCTAGGAACTGGAATCAAAATGGCTTAAGTTTGAACAACAAATCCAGTAGTTTCTACATTCTAATTTAAATATTTATAGCATTTCAGTCATTTCTAACATTATTATTAAACTAATAAATGTTTTAGTAGCTTGAAATATTTCCAGACTTAAGAAACAGTGTTAGGTCTATATATTACAAAAAACAACAGCTACAAAGGAGCTGACAAGTAGTGAGTTAAATAGAATTAATTTCCTCTCAGCTTCCCAGTGAAATCATAAACCAATCAGACTTTTTTCTCATGTTATATGATACCACCAGCCCAAAGTCCCTCAGTGAAATTATTTCCCTGTAAATCATTGCAGTCCATCCATTATGCTCAAGAAATATGCTTTTTTTAAAGTGGCTAATATAAAGTACAAAAAATATATGTCGCCTTCCATCCGTTGGTATCAGCAGGAATCCCTGGGCAGATCTAAGGCTCACAGTTTCTAAACACTAGATGATTTTAAAAGCTAGTGAGTATTTAATATAAGGGAGCATGGAAAAGTTATCGGAAAAAAAAGAACAAAGCAGAGAGAATAAGAAAGCTTGTCTTTCCCTATCCACAGTTGATTACCACATACATACATGTTTTACAATTAATTAATGCTTACTTAAATTTATGAGTGATGACTAAATAATTATATAAAGATTGTTTCTGTCACTGAAAGTTAGAGTATAGGTTTTCCTGTTCAGAAACACCTGAATTAAGTATGGAAAGAACCATACTGATCCGTTCAATCTGGTGAGTGAGCCTGCAGTCATTATTACAACAATTTGATGTTTTCTTCTATGGCTCTACTTTAGGGACAGGAAAATAAATTCCTGTCCCAGGGCTTTGAAGTAAGAAAATGATTAGATTTGACCTTTGCTCAAATCAGAGGAAATGCTGGAAAAGGAGACACTGGAAAGGAAGGAGAAGGGGAAGTCAATAGGTTTGCACAGCTGTTACTTCCTTCAATAGACTTTAGAAACTTTTACTAAGGTGACCATTACCTTATATGGTGGTCAGTTGGATTCATGGGACTGCTGTATAGCCATGTCAGAATCTCTTTCTTTTACTTTTTCATTTTTGAATAGTGACTGAGAAGTAGCAAACTATGGTTCTTGTTCTCTGAATAAATTATTGAAGTTTTTGTCTCCCAACATAACTAAAGGAGTCTCCAGAATGAAGTGTTTCTCATTCTCATAAAGGTCAGAGCGACTGGTTCCATTTGTAACATCCACAAGTTCTTTGACTGATGCACCTGCCTGTACTTTTTAAAGATTGAGGATAGGTTTTTTTGACTGATAATATATGGTGGTTATTGCCACACCAGAAAAACTTCCTGATTGTGAGCAATATGTTTTGCTTTGTGCAATGACACATGTACAGCATCTCATAAAAGAATTTAATATTCTTTCAAGATTTGATAAGAATTATTGAAAGGTAAAGGGTTCTTCTGTCTTCTTTTTGATACTTTGGATACTCTTTATTAAATTCATGAGAGATAATATTGTTGCCCTGATAACCTATGTTCATGTTTGTTCCAAAGTTTAATTTCCTAATCATTTCTGAGAACATTAAGAAAAGTCTGAACAACAAGAATCATTTCCTTTCCTTCCATTGTCACCTATAGTTTTATCTCACTTGGAGCTACAGTGTGACAATTTTGCTGCTCCCCTCTAAACATGGCACCATGCAAGTGTCTTTTCCCAAAAGGGAGCATTAGCAAAACTGTACCTTAGAAGGAGATAGTCTTTCTGGAGGTGTTATGTAGAGGAAGAGCCACGGAAAAAAATATTCTCCAGCTATTGAGTTGGAATATATTGCTTTTTCTGAAGATTTAGCTCTTCTACCAGGATTGATGAGAGGGGATTGGCTGACAACATACATCTCCTCATCTACCTTCATGAAATCCTTTTCCCCAGAGAATATAGGAGGAAGGAAGTGATTGTAGTGTTTCACAAAAGAATAGAGCATGTGGAAAAAGATTTCTGCTTCACCTTTCGTGTGTGTTCTGCAGAGAATTAGAATAGTTAAGAATCCAGTTTAAAAAGTACTATATTCATAACTGTTGCTGTCAAAATCAGTCTAAATAACTTTGAGGTAGATTATGTTCCATACCTTGCTAGTGCATTCACTGTGTAGAGCTTCCTCCACACAAAAGTGTTTCCCTCAAAGCAGAATGATCTTAATAAACCCACTGTTAATTTGTTGAGTTTTAGTTCCACAATGACAAGGCTTACTGTTCCCTAGTTAACTTATCAGAGCTGACTTGAGTCTCTGCAAGGTATAAACATGCCACAGATCATGTCAAAAAGGGAGGATGCTATTTGTCATCCTATTTTAATTTTACGATTTTCATATATTACACTTAGGCTTTTGGGTATTTTGAGAATTTTGGAAATTGAGATTTGTGGTTCACTCAAGTAAGTATTTATAGTTTCTGTTGATCAAAGTATAAAGGAATGCTTCCGAAGTTGTAAGAACAAAATAAAGTGAATAATTCCAAATTAATCTGTGGACCATCAAACCCATTTGTCTGTGATAAAAAGCAGTAAGAGGGAGATTAATTTGGCTTAGTGAAGCAAAAAATGTTTATATTACAAAAAAGCTACCAGACATCATTGAAAACACACTACTTCATTTCTCTGAGTGAGAAATTGGACATTGTTTTTAAAGCTTAATGGAATGAGGGCGCAGTTAACAGAGGCAGCGAACAGACAGAGCAGTTTGTGCAGCAGTTCGTGCAGAAGGGCGCAAGAAGGCACCTTCGTTTCCAATCCTAGTAGTGTATACTCCCTCAGATATGGTCATGACACGCTACAGAGCACATTCCCCAAGTAGCCGTTGGAGTCGCTGCATCAGCTGTGTCAGAGGCTTCAACCCAGACAGACCCTCTGACAGCAGATGCAGCTCTACAGGTCTCAGGCTGCAGGGAGTGCTTGGGCTTCTCTGTGAGGCCTGGGCTGACAGTCAGCTCTCCTGCAGGAGGTGTGCTGCTGTTGACGAATTGTGTTGTCAGGTAAGGGAGTTCAGTCTTTACTGCTCAGGCCAGCCCTCAGGAACCCCAGACCCTGGAGGCAAGAGAGAAAGTCTGGAGAAAGGAAGACTTTCCCTTGGTGGAGGAGGAGTGGGTTAGAGATCATTTAGGCAAACTTGACACCCACAAATCCATGGGCCCCAATGGGCTGCACCCACGAGTGCCGAGGGAGCTGGCGGACATTATTGCTAAGCCACTCTCCATCATCTTTGAAAGCTCATGGAGAACAGGAGAGGTGCCTGAAGACTGGAAGAAAGCCAGTGTCACCCCAGTCTTCAAAAAGGGCAAGAAGGAGGACCCAGGGAACTACAGGCCAGTCAGCCTCACCTCCATCCCTGCAAAGGTGACGGAGCAGCTCATCCTGGAGGCCATCTCCAAGCATGTGGAGGAAAAGAAGGTGATCAGGAGTAGTCAGCATGGCTTCACCAAGGGGAAATCATGCCTAACCAATCTGATAGCCTTCTATGATGGAGTGACTGGCTGGGTAGGTGAGGGGAGAGCAGTGGATGTTGTCTACCTTGACTTCAGCAAGGCTTTTGACACTGTCTCCCATAACATCCTCATAGACAAGCTCAGGAAGTGTGGGTTAGATGAGTGGACAGGGAGGTGGATTGAGAACTGGCTGAATGGCAGAGCTCAGAGAGTTGTGATCAGTGGCACAGAGTCTAGTTGGAGGCCTGTAGCTAGCGGTGTCCCCCAGGGGTCAGTCCTGGGTCCAGTCTTGTTCAACTTCTTCATCAATGACCTGGATGAAGGGACAGAGTGCACCCTCAGCAAGTTTGCTGACAATACCAAACTGGGAGGAGTGGCTGATACACCAGAGGGCTGTGTTGCCATTCAGAGAGACCTGGACAGGCTGGAGAGGTGGGCGGAGAGGAACCTCATGAAGTTCAACAAAGGCAAGTGCAGGGTCCTGCACCTGGGGAGGAATAACCCCATGCACCRGTACAGGTTGGGGGTTGACCTGCTGGAAAGCAGCTCTGCGGAGAAGGACCTGGGAGTGCTGGTGGACACCAAGTTAAGCATGAGGCAGCAATGTGCCCTTGTGGCCAAGAAGGCCAATGGTATGCTGGGGTGCATCAGGAAGAGTGTTGCCAGCAGGTCGAGGGAGGTGATTCTCCCCCTCTACTCAGCCCTGGGGAGGCCCCATCTGGAGTACTGCGTCCAGTTCTGGGCTCCCCAGTACAAGAGGGATGTGGCACTACTGGAGCAAGTCCAGCGAAGGGCTACAAAGATGATTAGGGGACTGGAGCATCTCTCGTATGAGGAAAGGGTGTGAGAGCTGGGCCTGTTTAGCCTAGAGAAGAGAAGACTGAGGGGGATCTTATCAATGTATACAAATATCTAAAGTGAGGGTGTCAAGAGGATGGGGCCAGACTCTTTTCAGTGGTGCCCAGCGACAGGACGCGAGGCAATGGGCACAAACTGAAACACAGACACTTCCATCTGAACATGAGGAAATACTTTTTCACTGTGAGGGTGA
Organism: Apteryx rowi; assembly: GCF_003343035.1. Classification (NCBI taxonomy): domain Eukaryota; kingdom Metazoa; phylum Chordata; class Aves; order Apterygiformes; family Apterygidae; genus Apteryx; species Apteryx rowi. The sequence goes on from NW_020450763.1 coordinate 467,407, forward strand.
CAGAGCACTGGAACAGGTTGCCCAGAGAGGTTGTGGAGTCTCCTTCTCTGGAGATATTCAAAACCCGCCTGAGCACAATGCTGTGCAACGTGCTCTAGGTGACCCTGCTTGAGCAGGGGGTTTGGACCATTCTGTGATTCTGTGATTTAAAGTATATTAGACTAAGATTTCTTTTTCCAGGAGTCTGTGTAGCGAATCTTCATTTGTTTTGGTTGTCAAACATCTCACTAACTCATAAATTATTTGCAAGGTACCTGGAGGTGTAGTTAAAGAGGGCAAATGTTATGAATGCATGTTTCTTAAAGCTCTGTTAATGAATTGACTTCCCTGCAGGGTACCAGATACAGTACTTCAGTCTAATGAATGGAAAGCATTAAACCAAGCATCTTTTTTATAAGAATACTGCTTCTTGGCCCCTTTTTACACAAAGTTCTGAAGAATAAGAAAGCTGAGGAAAGGGTCTGATCCTGTGTCTACTCACTTGAGTAACTCCCTCCTCATAAATGAGAAAATAAGAGCACTTTAACCTTTAAATGTGTATCAGTTTTGTTTATTTTATATCTGGAAGGCATTGACACTTCAGTGATACCTCTTGCTGTGATGCTGAGGTCCTCTGGCTGATGATTTCATTTATAGCTGTGCTACTTTATGCAGCTGCTGGTATTTCAGTGGGATCCACCTGAAACCCCCCCACAAAACTGGGGATCTGGGCAGGGGGGGAGGGCGTTGTGGAAAGAATTCTCAGAATTTTGTACAAGATTCTTTTAAGTCATTGGGTTGTGGTAATTAGGGAAAATTTTCTATAGCTGGATCACAGAGATAAGACTAAAATCTAGTCTCCTACTTCTAAATGAAAAGCAGTACCATTGATAACTACTTGATGTCATGATACAGTATTCATAACAAGTTCACATACACATCACTCAACCATGCCTAAAATGCTTTTTTTCTCCAATTCCTCAACCAGTAAATTTTAGTTACAGTTGTTGTTTATCACGTTTTCCCATTCAGCTTAGATTCAGCTTTCCAATTGTTTGAATTTCCATTCAAAACTGATATCAGGCATTCATAATGTCTTTTCTTATAAAGCTGGATTTGAAAAACACAGTGTCACTACTAGACAGAAATTTCATACTGGTGCAAAGTAGAATTACTTTATTACTGGAAGTGTAGGCTTAGGGTGTGGTTAAAAGATGCTAAGCAGCCTCAGAGTGCACACAGCACATAGACTATGCTCAGCAGTCTTGGGGAGTAACTCTATGAATAGAAGGCTCAAAATCAGAAAGGATGCAAAAGATATATTCATGAAAATGGCTAGTAAAAAGGGAAGAAAATGGAAAGGAGAAAGGAGCAGTTGTCATAGTATATGTAGAATTCATTCCTCATTAGTTAGTTAATGAGACAGTTTATTCTACATATGTAATTCCTTTTTTTTTTTTTTTTAATCTGTCAGAAGGCCTGTGATTCGTGCTGATAACTCCAGGAACCTAAATTGGGGGTGTGTGATAGCTCACTGTCTAGTCAACAGGGAGTGGCAGAAACTCTCTGCATGTAATAGGAATCACATGATTCTGAATCACTCTGTGATTACCTATTTATTAAAATTTGGTGATTATTCTAATTTCAGTGCCTTATTTATGGACTAGATGGGCTAAATCCAAGGTAAAAGGCTTTATGGATATCTTGCATCTTCAAGAAGAAAAAAACACAGAGAGGATAGAAATAAAAAAAAAATGATAGAAACTGGTTCTACATAGCTGTAGATAATAACTCTAATAGATTCACTGGTTATTTAAAATAGATATAATAATATGCTAAATTCTAACACAACAGTTTTCAAGATCAGCAAGGCAAAGATAAGACCTTAGACTTACCACTTCAGAATGGATAAGTGCCATTTCTTTTTTTTTCTTTTTCTGTTATCATATATTTGAGGAAGAAGAGCACGATATGTAAGACAGTTTAGAGGCAGAAAGCCTAAAGGGTCTGGAAAACACAAGCAGCAGCTTTAGAACGAGCTTATTCTAGCCATTCCAAAAGATAATATTCTAGGAACCCAAAAGAATGGTTTAACAGGTAGTATTTGTTCAGTATATTTGACTGCCTTGAAACATCTAAGAGTCTCCAGCTGTTCTATGAGCTCAATATTATTCTTGGATTCAAATACTCCAAAATTTATATAGCCCCTCTTCTTGTGAAATAAGTTTTCCACCACACTGTCTCCTTCTTCCTTCCTCATATTATAGGTAGTCAGAGAATTTTGGCCCTAATATCTGTGATTTGTCTTTCCCTGGAGCCACAGGTTACACTGGATATCACTCCAGTCTGGAATTGTGTGTGATGCAGAGATAAGCAAGTTAGCCAAACCCAAGACCCATGCAACAATTTTCAGCTCATGCCCAAACAGATTTTGTCTGTTCTAGACTGACTTTAGACTGACCTAATAAGACTTTTCATTAACATGGTTAGACTGAATTTAAACTGCAGTGACAACATCTGCATGCATCTGTGTGGATTTACCATTTCAGATTTTGACTACTTTAAGAATCTGTGTACTACTCCGTTTCAGTGATATATTCAGTGTGTCAAATATGGCTACAAGGAGCAGCAAATCAATTTTGAGAATAACTTGTTTTCAGGCATCTGAGGAGAAGTAAGATTCCATTAGCTCCATCAGTCACTTCCTGAATCGTTTTCCCCTTAGGAATGGTGAACTAACTTGGTGTCCTTATAGATGCTTAGGGCCAACACAGAAATCACAGAAGGGAGAACCCAGAACAAARTATTTTTATAGTCATTATATTTTAGGAAAAAAGACTCATTAGCTTTATGGCCCCCATCTAGATTTACAAAGTTTTACCTTTCTATATATTCAAACTGTCTTTCCAAGGAAATAAATCAGGGAACTTTTTTTTCTTTTCTTACATTACTGCTGAGATTTGAGGTAGTGATATCAGATACCTCATATCAGTTGGGGTTGCTAATCAAGGATTTTTCAGGATCTGCCTGTTCTGTGCCCTTCCTGTTAAGCTCATCCTTGAGCAAAGATGCAACCTATGCATTGTTCATGCCCTATTTAAATCTTGGAAGTTATATGTACCATAAATTTCTTATTAAAATTGCTGATCTCTAAGTAAAAATAGAAGTGATAGCTGAGTGCATAACAGCTTAAGATACTGTTTTTATCTCAGATAAGTACATAATAAGACCCCTGCATCTAAGGAAAGCCTGTTTTTCTCTTTCTCTATTGTTCTCTGATCAGGAGAGACTATTCATAACCTATTCACAATCTATTTCATTRTAGTGGCTCTCATTGTATAGAAAGAGGAGAGAGGCAGCAACAAGAATGATTCAGATGTTTGGAAAGTGTGGTCTTTATTATTAATAAAAAGGCAACTCTTATTTCTGCCTTTCAATGTGATTGGGAAATTACCTTTTAAGAATGGAAATGGTGGTATCTGGAGACTATCTCAACTTGTACTGAAGAGAAGCAAGGAGAGTAAGTGAAAGAAAAGGAGTAGTCACCCACAAAGCCTTTCTGCACCATTTTCTTTACACAGACAGTAGCTTGTAAATAAAGAGATCACTGAAGGCAAAAGTACTAGCAATAGGAATACATTTTTCTAATAAGCAAAATTTATAATAATTATGTCAGAAGAGAGTATCATGCTGCCAAATTTTTTTTTCACTGCTAGAATTTCATATAGCTCCATTTCTGAATTGCATTTTCATTTCCCTGTTTTTTTGCATTTCTCTTATTAATAAAGATTATAATAGATTTTGGATTTACAAATGTGTATTTACAGTATGTGTGAATTTATTTTTCAGTGCAATATGTGTGTGAATTGCCAATATCAGTAATATCCATAAAAGTGATACTGTTTTGCCACACTGATAAAGCAGGGACAAAAGTTTATCCTTTAAAGGACAGTGCAAAGTTCTATAGTACTGCCCAATGACAAGGTAGCCTCCAGATTTTTTACTAGGGCAGCTTTTGTGCCTTTTATATTACCAAAGCAGTACAGACGAACATAAGTGTGGGCACAGAGCTGGTCAGTGACTCATCAAATACTACCAAGTTTAAGGTTTTATGAATTGTATAATTTGATTTACATTCCAGGCAAAACATGTAATAATTGATAAATCAAGCTTTATATGTGAGGTTAACACCCTTCACAGGAGACTTGCTGGAGAGACCAATGATTAACTGGTTAGGAAGGTGGAAATTTATCTCTTTTTGATAAGAGCCACTGCCCCATTGTATATCATTTTTCCTGCTTTTTTGCTTATCTCAGCTTTCTTGTAGACTCACTGTTAACTCTTTTCCCTTTCAGTCAGGATATTACTTTCTTCCCCCTTCAACATGGTCTTACAACATTGTGTTTGTCCTTCAGCATTCTCTCCCTTCTCTAGTACTGTCTGTTGCCTCCTTGCTTTTCTTTGTTTCTGTTAAGTATCCCACACACTTCAGTACTGTATAATACTCTTTTACTGCATGTGGTACCCACTGAGACAATGCTGCTGCTCTGCATATGTAACAAGTGAGGTATCAGGAACTGAGAAGCAAGGTTTTAAAGAAGGGTTAAAAGCCACAATTCAGCTTAAACAAACAATTTAGTTAGGGAAAATAATAATAATAAAAAAGGAAAACCTGTGCAGCAAAAAGACCACATATATCAAATATGAGATGGCAGCTTTTTATTTGATGGGCTTATTGAGGAAATAAGTTCTAAACAGCCCCGTAATATCTATGAACCAGTGAACTGCAGATACTACAGAACGGCAGCTGCAGTTTGAGGAAGCTATTCAGTTTACTACTGAGTTACTTGTAAAAACTTCTGGCACTGAAATTATTCTGCGTTAGTGCTGTGGTAAACAATACTTCTTCACTTTTATTCCTTTATTTTCTTTCCTTTTTGCCTTCCTTTTCTCTTATTTCCCTCTGAGCCCTTTTTTATGTACTCATCTTTTTTTTTGTTTTCTTGCTGTTCATGAGTTCATGAGTTCTTTGTATTCAGTCACAAAGTACCCCTTTCATTAGACTCCCTCCTCTTGAAGCAGCCCTTCCTACTCATAACTAATAATACCTGCAGCTGCTGCCTTTTGTTCGTTCTGTATCTTGCGTCATACTTGCTCTTGGACTTGCAAATGTTCCTAGTCGCATGAATGGAGTTAACAACAGGTGGAGTCATAATTTTGCCTGCTGTGTGCTGGCTGGAATAGCTGACCAGCTTGGTGGGGGTTGCAGAGCATACACCATTCGCTGAAGGAGCATTCACCTTGCGCTCCAATGAGATGGAGATATATGAGGAAAGTAGGATAATCATATCTGTCAGTGTCAGCAAAACACCTGAGAATGCTGACTTGGATGCTGACATGCAGGGCAAAATGTTGATACTCAGTGTAAGGCACGTATCACAGCTGGGAAAGAAATGAGATTTTTGCCAGTAGTGTGAGTCAGAGAAAGATTACTGTGAAAGACTGAAAGAGCGGTAGAATAGTAGCTGTCAGGAGAAGGTGCAGTGCTCAGATAGAGATGGCACCAGGATGCAGAGAGAAAGGGGACTGATGTTTGCAGAGGTGGATTTGCAGGTATGTAAGTATGTACCTCTTTCCACACAATGAATTCTAACGTTCCCAGCCCTTCACTGTGTCCTACACTTTGTGCCAGTAGGTCTGTGCAAAGTGTAGGTAAGACACTGACAGTTATGTTTTGCACTTGCATAATGACTAATGAAGCCATTTATGATAGTGAAGAATAAGATGGCATGTATCATGACTTAACTAAGGCTATGTCACAATCTCAGTGCTGTCATTAGCAATCTAAGGAAACGTGGTCTTTAAGAAACTACTGCAAAGGGTGTGTACAGCTGATTGAACTAATAGTCATTGACTAACTCACCGTCAAATGTATTGAGTAGCATTTGATTCTTGCCCTTCACGAAGCATGATGCAGATGATGTGCAGAGTGCTCAGATACCTGGATGCAGCTGTGATGACTATAAGCAGTGTGGTTATCACTGTATCATTCCAAAAGCATCAAGGGCAGAATAGCACAAAGTGAACGTCACAGTCTTCCCTCTGCAGGGTTACTGCATGTTTTGTTCTTCCTCACAACAAAAAGTGTCAGAAACATTTAGCCATTAGTTCACCATTTGAAGGGGAAAAATAAAGACATACCATTAGATGTGTCCATCTTCAGTATCTCTCTAGTGTACCATTAGTACCTAATGTATTTTGATGCACTTTTAATATGAGCAGATATTTTCGTTCCTCCTTGCTAAATTAGAGTTGGAATGGAATAAATAGGCATAATGTAGAGTAAAATATCAATTGCGATAAAGTAACAAAATGTATTCCTTTCCTGATCTACAGAGAATTAAAAGCCTAATCTGAAGATTTGGATAGATTTTTTCCCCGAAAGTAAATGTTGAATGAATTGGCTGCTTTGCAGGATTGTCTTTTTTTTTCAGTTTTGCAATCCTGTAAAAAATCATCATCTCTTTCCCAGTTAGTTCTTTTAAAATCTGCTGGTAAATGTGCCAGTATGCTGAATATGGCTCTAAATTAACAAGCAGCATGTGTCCAAAATGGTGAAATTCTGCTGCAGGTCTTGTATTTCCTGTGGTTTCATGAGCTTTCTGTGGTGGTCTAACAATGCCCTTAGAGCCTGTTTCCCATAGTAGCATTTTATTTTGTAGTATCTTTGAAAAAAATTGTTGAATGTCTATGGTGTATAAGTGTTACCATAGTACTGCAGCTCCCAGTCATTACTGTGGCAGAACACGCAAGAGGACATACGTCATGAAAAAAAATCTGGGATTCAGTATGTGAATCCATAATGAAAGAATTGTTGAATGAGTAAATAATGATTTAACTGAAGGTAGAGCTTGATGTGGGAGGAAAAGAAAGATTTGATTAAAAGAAGATCCCTATAAACTTTAAAGATGATGCTTTAGCATGGAGAAACTAATTGTTTGATTGGAGTAACAAAATAATCCATTAAAGCAAAGACGAAAACAGCTTTTTAAACTTGGCAAACCCCACAAAGGGATGACACACCATTACTGGAATAGGAGGACAGGAACAAAGACTTAACTGGATTATTATATGAAAAAGGCTGAATTATGTAAGCTGTCATAGTACTACAACACTTGTATCTTTTTGTCCAAAACAATTTTGAAGTACATATTGTTTAACACTAAAAATTGATTTTTTTCCTCATGTTAGAGGTTGATGTAAAAGAAAGAAACTACCAATCAAGGGTTAATGCTGCCTCACTACCTTAAAATTAAGTTGGTAAGATCTGGAACAATGTCTCAAAATTGTCAGAGATACCAAAACAGTAACCTGCTGAAGTCATCTCTTGTTCACTGGAAAAATTATTGAACAAAGCGCAGATAATCTCTATGCAGGCAGAATACTGCGAGAAATCTTACGGAATCCAGTAAGACTCTACTGGAAATACTGTTTTTTGTTAAAAATATCTGGTTGTACCTTTCATCTAGGATTAACAAAGTTTTTAATTGTTATCCAAAATAAGTTAATAGGGTTTTCCCTCAGAATTTTGTTTGTGCACAAAAGCATTCTGAAAGATACTTTGCTTCCCAATGAAGGTAGAAATCAGGTGGTTTCCTGTAGAGGGGAAACAGCTCCTGGTTTTAACTCTGAAAGCATCTTGACAGGTGATTTTGATCTAGATGTTATATCATTCCTTTTACAGAAGCTGGGTAGTCCCTAATCTTTCTCTAGGGAAAGCAGTTAATGGAGGGGAGTTTTGAGGAAAGAGACATGCTGAAACAGCCAGAAATGAAAGATTACCTGACTCTCATATGACTTCACAGGTAACTGAAAAGCAGTGTTTTCTTTTCCTTCAGCTGAAAAGCAAAAGTAAAGGCAACTCCTGCCTATTTTGCATGGAATTTGTGCTTTTTGTGTTACTTCATCAGGTTTTTTTGTGTTACTTCATCAGAGTTAGAGGTCTGAAATAGGTTCTAGCACAGAGAGAGAGGAAAAAATTCACTAGTCTAACACTGGTTTATTAGTGTGGCATGCTGTTATTATCAACAGGCAGGGCACACAGCAATTTTGTTTGCCTCCCCTCCCCCCCCACACACACATTGGAAAAATAGGTAAGGCCACTGATTTACTGTATGATAATTGTGTCCTAATACCTTCACAGTCTCATCTTTTACCCTGACCTGCTGGGAACTTTCTGCCTCCCTGTTCATTATCCACAGAGACTTTTTAGTTGAAAATCCTCTGGAGCATCTTTCCTCACAGCTTGTGGATGAAGGTGCAGAGTGCACCCTCAGCAAGTTTGCTGACAATACCAAACTGGGAGGAGTGGCTGATAC
>NW_020450763.1:476398-641605 GCF_003343035.1 Apteryx rowi
ATGAGGAAATACTTTTTCACTGTGAGGGTGACAGAGCACTGGAACAGGTTGCCCAGAGAGGTTGTGGAGTCTCCTTCTCTGGAGATATTCAAAACACGCCTGGATGCAATCCTGTGCAACATGCTCTAGGTGACCCTGCTTGAGCAGGGGGGTTGGACTAGATGATCTCCAGAGGTCCCTTCCAACCTCAACCGTTCTGTGATTTTGTGACCTGGGGACACAGAGCTGTGGTAGCCTTGCCCCATCAGGCGTGTAGGTTTGGCCTCCTTACCTAACGCATGCCTGAAACTATTTTCTAGTTCTTCTTGAACGATGCATATTTCTGTGTGATGCATATTTCTGTGTGTGTGTGTGTGTGTGTGTGTGTATTTTTTAAGATGGTGGCCATCAATAAGCAAGTATTTGTGGACTTAACACAAAAACATTAGAATATCAAATTTTTCATATTCAGCTTAATATTTTCATTTTCAATAATTCCTCTTTTTTTTTGCACAGCTATTATGTTTTTTGCATGCTTTTCAATAGATTGTCCACAGTGTCTGTATAGAATTTTTTTTTCTTGAGTGGAAAAGTGCAAAATCTTTCTAATGTGTTTCACAGTGCACAGTGTCTACATTAACTTTAATCTGTCATCTTGCTCTTCAGTTACCAAGCCTTATAATGACTGGTTGGAATTCCTCATTGTCAAGATTAAAAATTATTATGTATTACCTTCCAATTTTGCCATGTCACATTTCACTTTTGTAGTACATCATTAATGATCTTTTTGAAAGGTTGAAAACTAACTCTTCTCTTTCTCTTCCCTCTGACAGGTACTACTAACCAAATTCTGTAAATAAGAAACAGTGAGTGTCTTTGTTTTGAATTTCGTATACACTGCATTTTCCCATTCTCTCTTGTTTTGTTGACAGTCTCAAAGAATTACAACAGTTTGTGGAAGAGCCTCTTTTTTTTTTTTTAAGGAAAAACATAGAAATTACCTCCATCTTATCTTACTATCCAGCTTACACATAGGAATCTCTCAGAAGTTCAGTTACTGAGTTCATAAACTCAGAAACCTCACATATTGGCAGTATCTTGCTGTTTTCCTGCTAGTTAGTTCGTGCACTTTTCACAGTCATTCTAAGTGTCAGAACATAGTCAGAGTTATCTATCTATACACAGCAAAGATAACCTAGCTATGGCGCTTCTAGACACGATTGCTCTCTGGGTAATTGTGCAACTGAGGACTCAAGTCCTTATATTCTCAGATAACTGAAGGATTTGTCTTATGCAGAAGAGGCCCAAATTATGTTTATAAATACATATGTAACTAGGCTTAGAATGCTTGACTTCATGATGACAGTTTTCTTTCAGTAAATTCTTACGAATGTTTGGAAATGTGTATTTTTTTAACATTAACATTCAAAATGTTAAAACACAGTAAGAATACAAAATACAGCCATGTAGTACCTCTGAGAACAACTCTTAGGAATGTCACAGAATCACAGAATCACAGAGTTGCTGAGGTTGGAAGGGACCTCTGGAGATCATCTAGTCCAACCCCCCTGCTCAAGCAGGGTCACCTAGAGCATGTTGCACAGGATTGCATCCAGGCGTGTTTTGAATATCTCCAGAGAAGGAGACTCCACAACCTCTCTGGGCAACCTGTTCCAGTGCTCTGTCACCCTCACAGTGAAAAAGTATTTCCTCATGTTCAGATGGAAGTGTCTGTGTTTCAGTTTGTGCCCATTGCCTCGCGTCCTGTCACTGGGCACCACTGAAAAGAGTCTGGTCCCATCCTCCTGACACCCTCCCTTCAGATACTTGTACACATTGATAAGATCTCCTCTCAGCCTTCTCTTCTCCAAGCTAAACAGGCCCAGCTCTCACACCCTTTCCTCATACGAGAGATGCTCCAGTCCCCTAATCATCTTTGTAGCCCTTCACTGGACTTGCTCCAGTAGTGCCACATCCCTCTTGTACTGGGGAGCCCAGAACTGGACGCAGTACTCCAGATGGGGCCTCCCCAGGGCTGAGTAGAGGGGGAGAATCACCTCCCTCGACCTGCTGGCAACACTCTTCCTGATGCACCCCAGCATACCATTGGCCTTCTTGGCCACAAGGGCACATTGCTGCCTCATGCTTAACTTGGTGTCCACCAGCACTCCCAGGTCCTTCTCRGCAGAGCTGCTTTCCAGCAGGTCAACCCCCAACCTGTACCRGTGCATGGGGTTATTCCTCCCCAGGTGCAGGACCCTGCACTTGCCTTTGTTGAACTTCATGAAGTTCCTCTCCGCCCACCTCTCCAGCCTGTCCARGTCTCTCTGAATGGCAGCACAGCCCTCTGGTGTATCAGCCACTCCTCCCAGTTTGGTATTGTCAGCAAACTTGCTGAGGGTGCACTCTGTCCCTTCATCCAGGTCATTGATGAAGAAGTTGAACAAGACTGGACCCAGGACTGACCCCTGGGGGACACCGCTAGCTACAGGCCTCCAACTAGACTCTGTGCCACTGATCACAACTCTCTGAGCTCTGCCATTCAGCCAGTTCTCAATCCACCTCCCTGTCCACTCATCTAACCCACACTTCCTGAGCTTGTCTATGAGGATGTTATGGGAGACAGTGTCAAAAGCCTTGCTGAAGTCAAGGTAGACAACATCCACTGCTCTCCCCTCACCTACCCAGCCAGTCAYTCCATCATAGAAGGCTATCAGATTGGTTAGGCATGATTTCCYCTTGGTGAAGCCATGCTGACTACTCCTGATCACCTTCTTTTCCTCCACATGCTTGGAGATGGCCTCCAGGATGAGCTGCTCCGTCACCTTTGCAGGGATGGAGGTGAGGCTGACTGGCCTGTAGTTCCCTGGGTCCTCCTTCTTGCCCTTTTTGAAGACTGGGGTGACACTGGCTTTCTTCCAGTCTTCAGGCACCTCTCCTGTTCTCCATGAGCTTTCAAAGATGATGGAGAGTGGCTTAGCAATAATGTCCGCCAGCTCCCTCGGCACTCGTGGGTGCAGCCCATTGGGGCCCATGGATTTGTGGGTGTCAAGTTTGCCTAAATGATCTCTAACCCACTCCTCCTCCACCAAGGGAAAGTCTTCCTTCCTCCAGACTTTCTCTCTTGCCTCCAGGGTCTGGGGTTCCTGAGGGCTGGCCTGAGCAGTAAAGACTGAAGCAAAGAAGGCATTCAGTAACTCTGCCTTCTCTGCATCCTTTGTTACCAGGGCACCCACCCCATTCAGCAAAGGGCCCACATTTTCCCTAGTCTTCCTCTTGCTGCTGATGTATTTGAAGAAGCCCTTCTTGCTGTCCTTGACATGCCTTGCCAGATTTAATTCCAAACGGGCCTTAGCCTTCCTCGTCGCGTCCCTGCATACTCTGACAACGTTCCTATATTCCTCCCAAGTGGCCTGTCCCCCTTTCCACTTTCTGTAGACTTCCTTCTTCTGGTTGAGTTTTGCYAGGAGCTCCTTGCTCATCCATGCAGGTCTCCTGCCTCCTTTGCTTGACTTCCTACTCATAGGGATGCACCGCTCTTGAGCCTGGAGGAAGTGATGTTTGAATATTAACCAGCTCTCTTGAACACTCCTTCCTTCTAGGGCCCTCACCCATGGGATTCCTCCAAGTAGGTCCCTGAAGAGGCCAAAGKTTGCTCTCCTSAAGTCCAGGGTTGCRATCCTACTTGGTGCCCTGCTGCCTCCTCGCAGGATCCTGAACTCCACCATCTCATGGTCACTGCAGCCAAGGCAGCCCCCAACCTTCACATCTTCCACCAGTCCTTCTTTGTTTGTTAGTACGAGGTCCAGCAGCACACCTCTCCTTGTTGGCTCCTCCACCACCTGTGTCAAGAAGTTGTCACCAATGCTCTGCAGGAACCTCCAGGACTGTTTGTGCCTAGCTGTGTTGTCTTTCCAGCAGATATCGGGGTGGTTGAAGTCCCCCATGAGAACCAGGGCCTGGGATCAGGAGGCTACTTCTAGCTGTCTGTAGAAGGCTCATCAAAGGAGAAGATAAATTCAAAGCTATATGAAAGTGTTTTTACTATAAGTTTTGACATCTCTTACAACTAGTCTTACATAGAAATTAGTATATTAGCATGAAATTGCAGAGTAAGAAGTCCATTTTTAGCATGATTCATATGATGGTAGGAGTACAGATGTAGATTAATGATGCTCTTAAAAATAATACAAAGCACTTACATAGCTTTTTACATGTACATCTGGGAATAAAATTTGTTTGGCCTGCCATGTAGATAGGTGCCAAATATAGTGAATAGTAGGTGTATAATATGTACAAAAATGATTGCTTTTCCCTCAGGAATCCATTTTCAAATGCCTTGAAAACTGGTAAACAAAAAAATTACAGATCATAATTTAAGAGCTACAATGTATACTATTTGAAGGGCTTAAAGTCCTTCTTGAGGAGTGTGTATTCAAAGTTCTAAATTATTATAGAAACATAGTGAGGTCAGACCAGTAACAGAATAACAACACGATTTTTTTATACTTGCTGGTAAGACCATTGGAGTTAAACCATCTTAGGTTCTAAGGCTAGGAGTAGTTAATTGATTAAATGCATTGCAATAAACAACTACAATTAAGCCAGCTTGTGATGCTCTTAAAGAGCATTTTAAAAATGAAGACTATCAGCAACCGCTACAAAGGAAGTTGATTCCATAGACTCTTCCTGCATTACATGATCCTTTTGCAAGTTCTGAATTCTCCAAAATTTTGATGGGTCTGGCCACTGGTTCTGGAGGACTGTGACAGGGACAAAAAGTTACATATAACTTCCCTTTCCCATTCCGTTGTCTTCTTTGAGATTAATGAGAAGACCAATCTGAAATAAAAATACTTACGGAAATGTGTCAGCTCAGCTGCAAATATTTGTCAGTATTACTTCAGCGTGGTCTCAAATTAGATTAAGACCTTGCTGTGCTCAGCATAAATATACAAGGGGGAAAAAGTCTCTTTCCCCAGATAACTGACATTTTAAGGGAAGGTCTATGTAGCTGTTTGCAAACAAATGGCAGTTTGAACTCTACTGTAACAGTAAGAGACTTTGTACTGGAGGCTATGTAGCCATGTTGGCCTAGCATTGTGCCTAACTAAATAAGCCTTACTGAGATCCCATCTACAGAAGCCTCTGCAAGTCTGCCCCAAGAAAAAGACAAAAGAAAACATGCCTCAAGCAAGAGTTGTCCCATAATCTGGTTTAGCAGTAACAACTATGACCCACTACAGAAGGAGCCATTTGTAAATGGCTTGTGAGAGAGATTTTTTCATCCTGGGATTGGTCCTGTGTTGGGTTTAGTTTTGCTTGGAATGTATTATTCTATTTCCAGGGAAGAGCAATGATCTGGCATCTAGTATTTTATGATACCACCTGCTAAAACCTTAGTCAAATGTTTGTGTGATATAAATATAAATGGTAAAAACAGGCAATGATTCATCAATAAGGTTATACCACTCAGTATATAATTAGGTGTATGACTCATTAGGTGTATAAAGATTAATCACTTAGTACAAGGTGCAGTACTGTTCCTTAATTTTTGCAGATGGTTATTCATATTGGAGCCAAAACCCTTTTCTATTTAATAAGACAAAATTGCATGTCCCCTTATTAAAAGTTTTTTCCATCTCTATAGTCTGCAGAATAGTGCTGAGGGAACTTGAACTATATACAATCTGTAGATAAGATTTAATTTTCAATTGCTTCTAGCCTTTTTATCTTCACAAGCATTAAACGTACCCTTATAATAATTATGAATTAAGATATGCATCGAATAATGCTTGTGTTCTTAATTTAAAAGATCTTTCAAAGCCAACTTGTTTAATGTTTGCTTCCTAGGAAATGACATAATTATGTTTTGTATTAATAATTTTATATAAGGTAAACGGCTTGTAAACTTAGACTCCAGTATCATGTTAGAATTGTAGGAAACAAGATGAAAAACATAGTTCGAGTACCACTGACCAGGAAGAATACTCACTGGGAGTGGATTATTTCCTCATTACACAAAGCAATCTAAAGTCTGTGGGACAAGAGCGTGGTTCACTTATTTCTTTTCTGGTGGTAGCATTTATTTCAGAAAAGTGAACATAAAATGTGATTTGTTAAATCTGCACTGCTAGGATAGCATACCTGCTGTCACCAATTTGTAACCTGCTGTCATCAATTTGTAATCTATTTCTCCTAGGTTTAGGATCTTCTGCTAGCATGCAAAATGTTTTCTTTTTTTTTCCAAAGCAAATATTTTCAATGCAATGAAAATTTTTATACTTCAACTCAAGCATTAATTGGACAAAATGAAAGTTAAAATCCTGCAAAGCCAAATTAACAAATAGTGTTTGTTTTCATTCTCAGCTTCCCGCAGTTCCTTCATTTCTCTTTGCACTTTCTCATTATCTTTCATTTGCAGTTTTTGAAACCAATATCTCCTTTGAGACCAAAATCCTGGATGTTTTATATCTGTGCACAAATGCTGACAGCTGCTGAAGATGTCTGCACTTCATGCTGTTATTTTATCCTTATGATGGGCTACTTAAACATGTGAAAAGAATTTATGTACTCAGATAGTCTGATGGACATGAATGGAGTTGCAGATAAGTATTTACTGACATGTTACCCTGGAATTATATTCTTTTAACTGCTTCAGTACTTGCAGGACAGACCCTCAGCTGAGCAATATTGCCATAGTATTTATGTTAACTTAACAGGATATATAACTTTAATATTATACCTTAGGGGGGAAAGAAAGCTTTTGTGCAGGAAAGGAGGAGGTTTGGCCGTATTGGAGGAGGTTAAAAGTCCTTAACCTTGTCCATATCCAGACAAACTGGTTTGCCTCATGCCATATAGCATAGTCACAGGAGTGTCACAGGAGTGCAATTACAGTGTTCCCCCAAGTAGTACTGAGCTTGCCTGTGCCACTTATGTTGAATGGCTAGGAATGAGGTTCTGAACTATGCAATTTTTACAATGTTTTCTATTATCTTTTTATTTAAAGTATTAGAATGTTGTTTCTGCATTTGCTCTTTTTGGTTTTGATGTTTGTTTTTGGTTTTCACCAAAAATATGGTATCAATTACAAAAAGTAGATCATATTTAAAAAAAAATGCAGATGTAATGACATTTTTGTGAAAAGTTTTATCTTTGAGAAATGGCCATTAAATGAACTTACGATTTGAAAAGAAAAAAGATTAGCTTTACTAATTTTACTTAGCCCATATTCATGCTTAGGGCAGTAAAATTCATGAGGAAAAATGAACAGATCAAGAAAGAAATCCTTCTTTTGAGGATTTAAAAAATGTATAGGAAATAAAATCCTGAAGTCCACATCTGTCAAGTTATGACAGGTAGCACAGTTAGTTCGTAAGTACAATTTGCAGCATGAAGAGCTTCATTAGACAGTGTGGTTGCTTCAGTGGGAAACTTGCTTGCACAAGCTTGTAAAATGAGGAAAAACTGCTAATGGAGCTTTCTTTAAACATGCCATGACAATGACGCTTCGCGTTAACCACTGAGAGAGATTCTGCCTCCGTACAGTGAACTTTGTTTTACTAGTGCCAGATTAAAACAAAAACAACAACAAAACTGCCTCCATTTTGTAAATGCCTAATTTACCTTCTAAAGCACACTCTATCTCATTTTTATTACTGACTTCTGACTTCCTTGTGTCCCAGCGTGTAAGACGTCATGCTTATAGTTGGTGTGGAGAGCAGGAGAACGCCTGTGTGGTGGGCCTGCTGGCCTCCCAGATCACCACCTGTGATCAGAAAGGCTCTTTGAATTGGGCTGCAACTCAGCAGAACTTGTTTGTTCTGGCCAACAGTCCATGTCTGATACGTGTGGTCACAGACTAGGAGAAAGGGCCTCTGACACTGAGATGCAGCAACGGTGAAGCGTGTGTGAGGTGGAGAAAAGCAATTGCTAATGGCAGTAAGTGATATGGAGCACCCAAAAGCTGCAGAGCATTGGAAATAAGATGTTAAAGGACAAGATTTATTTATCCCTTTCAAACGCGCTATTGCTTACTGTTGATATTTCCATGCACCATAGGATCTAACTTCAGACTACAGGAGAATATCAGAAGCAGATGAAAAAAGAAATACATACTTCATCAGCCTTTCTTTGATATCAGTTGTGCTATTAGATCAGCACATCTGTCACCGTTCCATATGTTTGGAAAACTTTTTCTCCTTAAAACTGACAAAGTCGTATTAGATTGTATTGCAAGGGAGTCAGTTCTCTGTGGATTAAATGGGCAATGGCACAGATCACGCACACGCAGACACACACACTTCAGCCAGTGAGTTATACAAGCAAAATGTTACAAAAAATATATTTTAGGTATTCACATTCAAGTTTATAGAGAATTGCAATTTTAGCAGAAAAGCAATTTAAATACATCTTTTCTCTATTTGGATTACATGTAACCGTACAATCCTTCCATAGTACACAATGAAGTGTCCCTTTGAAAGTTTTGGAATTAGTATGACATAAATGGCAAGAATAACAATTAGACCTTTTCTGGGCCAGCCCACAGTGATCTTGGCATGCACTCTAACCACATGTTACCCAGCTGTTTATTAGTTACCAGCAGGTCACGGATAATCGGAAATACTGGGTTCTACTTCAGACTATGGAAAAAAAATAAAGTTTTTAGTAGGGATTCAGTCAATAAATCAATAGTCCTGAAAAACTGGTTGATGTTGTGAGTGCAATGATAGCTTTTCATGGTGTAGAGATCTGGTAAACTATAACAACTGGGATTCAAATTTTAAAGGATCTTTTATTCTTTATCTTATAAAAATCTTGTTGATAATTTTTTATTTAAACTTATAAATGCTATCTATAGAATTTTAACACAACATCAGATATGAATAGTACTTACTAGCATAATTTGAGGCCTAATACTTGACTTCCTATATTGAATAATAAGATTTCATCCTCCACTCCACTGTAAAGGAAAGGGAGAGCTTTAGCCCTTTTCCTATGCTGAAGACAGCTAAATGGCTGAAGGCTGTAAAGCAGCTGGGGGCTGTCTTCTGGGTATTTGGTCTAACTGAAAACAATAGAATAACTCTTTCAGAATGAAAATCTAATAAAATGGGTGGCATTTTTTTCTCATACAAAATCTTAACATTATAGTCTTTGAGTGACAGAAAGTAACAAAAGGCATTTTGGGTAGCTGATTACGAATTCTCACAGTGAAGTGAGCTTAATATTGAAATTATCAACTTGACAACTCAATAATACTATAAAATTTACTGACATTCTGTCTTGGAAGATTTTGGCTTTAATTTGGCTATGAGTCAAATAAAATGTAAGATCTCAAACATGAAATGGGGATTTCAGACAACATAAACTGGAATTTAAACTGCTAACTGAACAAACTAAGAGTTTTTCTGGAAAAATCCCCAGAAATAAAAGACAACATGGCTTCTTAGGACTGTCAGTAAATAAAAGATTTGATATATAGGTAAGTCACTTCTGATCATGGCAGTAGACTCTTCTTCTCCTCCACCATATATCAGATGCCTCTCCCCTTCATGTATCCATTGTGTCCATAAATATATAAGATTTTTTGCCTCATTTTCATTAGAGGAAAAAAAACTTCTTAAGATCTACTGCAAAATAGTAACTTTTTGTGATAATGTTCAGGTAGTTAGTATTTCTTTGGAACTAGTTAATGCATAAACAAAATACAGCTAAAACAAAAAATATTAGTGCCTATTTCTTAGTTTTTGTTATACTTTTTTAGTATACTGTGCAGAATTTCAACAAGTATCTTGATTTTTTTTTTCCTCACAAGTATTTTCTGTACCAATAACATTGCTATGGAAAATACTGAGCTAAACTTGGAACAATCTACAGATGCCTCATTTAAAATATAATAACGATATATTCAGAAGTATGTAATAGGACAAAGTAGTGATATTAGTGAATCATAACGGTCTACCTAGGAAAGCAGCAAATCTTCCAGTAGTTTATATTCAGATATGTTATAGGTTTAAAACACTTTACATGTAGGATACACTTTACATGAAGGATGCACCAGGCCATAATATCTTTTCCTCGTGTTTCTTGAATAATCTTTACTCACTTCTTCACCAAGAAACATTCTCTTGCACCCTGAAACTGCAGAAGCAAAGATTTTTTTCAGGAGCTAATTTTCAGCTCTGTATACTTACCTGAAAAGTAGCTCTCTAGGGAACTAAAAGCTAAAAATGTTTAAGATGTATTTCTAAATAATTTAGTAATCTTTTGGAAAAAATGAGTGGGTCTTCAAAGTACAGATCAGTGATGGAAAACGTAACAATATATTTTGTCCATACTTGTGAATTATTGGTGCGCATTGTACAATCATCAATAGACTGATGACTTTACTTTGTGGTATAGTTAGATTTCCTTTATTACTTCATTTTACATTTACATATGCCAACTTCTTTTCTAATAAGCTTGTCTTGGATTTTGCGTAATATAAAATATGCAATTTACTTTTCTGTAATGTATGTTTCTATGCATAACTATTGATCCATGGTTTTAAATACATCTCTCAATACTGAGTTATAGAGAAGCACATTTTATGTGACTTAGTCATGTGACTCCAGCATGATAAACTGAAAGCTTAGAATGCTTAATATATACCCCCTTGAAATATTTTTTTTCTAAGGAGAGGAATATTACTAATTCCATTATCTGAAAGAGACAAAATGACTCCTATGATATTTGTGGCAAAGCAGGAATTGACTCTAGGACCCCAACTCTGAGCTTAGTGCCTAAATGTGGGTACTTCTTTCTGCTTCATGCTATGCAAATGAAGTAATCAGAAATGTAGCAGTATTTAAGGAAGACATGGGGAGGACTTGGGGAGGCTGTCACCTGTACTATTGAGAGCCAGGTCCTTGGCCCTGCATTTGACACATTCAGTACAATGATAAGGGTAATGTCTTGCTCTCTGTTGGATTTCATTTCCTGTTTGAGATTCTTAACTGAGGTCTGAATTGAAGTAACTGTATTGAGATATATTGGGTGTCTTCATGTACAATATGATGGGCAAAATTTTAATCTCTTTTTCTTTAAAAGGTTAGCTAAGCTACACTGTAGTCTGTGTATTTGTGTGTGTGTGTATATGTGCATATATATCTCTCCAAGTGAATACATACATCTTTATGAAGATCTGCATGTGTGAACTTCTGAAGGAAAATATATCACGCTGGTGCTATAGAAATTCATTTAATTAATATGGAAATTGTATAACTCATTTTATTTTGTGTTTGTGCATATGTACCTAATACATAAGCACACTTTTTTTGTAGAAAATAGAAGCTTAAAGTGGATCTTTGTTATTTTTAAATATCATTTTCCACTGGAGAAGACAGAGCTATTTGCATGTTTATTAAATGTATTTTACCCAGAAAATTCATAACTATGATGCCCCATCTCATTGACAGTCTATTTCCACAAGCAGCCAGGGTCATTATGTAGAAAATTCTGTAGAAAAATATAATATGTATTGGCCACATTTAGAATAAACTGTAATAGGAACTGGTAGAGATTATGAGCCTTAGGCCATAAAATTCAACAAATGCAATCATTCTTCTGGTAACATTAGCATTAACTCACCTTTGGAAAACTGAATAACTAGGCACACTGGTCAACTCTTAAAGTCAGCATTTCTCCATAGTCACCATATAATTGAATCTGAAATGTTTCATTTATTCCTTATTCTGTGCAGATGGTATGTCAAATCAATATGATCTTATTGTGTACAAATCCTGATGTTTTAGTGACAATGGCTGTGGAACAGCCTTGAAATGTTATGGCATTTTTCAGGATTGGTGGGAACCTCTTCCAAGTTTGATTACAGACCTTCAGTGGATGGAGTAATGCCATAGTAGCAGATCAACCGGAGGAAGAGGTGAGGAGACAGGGCATAATAACAGATTCACTGGAAATATTCCTGAAAAGGCATAGAAAAATTGCTGGGTTGTTCTCTCAGGATTACTTACCCCTTTTTCCTACAGTCAGCCATAGATGTAGAGGGCTAAAAGTTGATAGCGCAGTTTGATAAGCTTCCCTTTTCTACTACCATGGCATTTAGAATCAGGTTTTTTTTTTAATATTTATGTACCTGGACATGAAGATAGACACCTTCAAGGTTGTTTAAAAAACACCCTAAACACGAAGAGCTCATCAGTAGAATCACTTACCTCCCAGTTCAGTACTGGTGGCTTTCATTCCAGTATGTGGGTAGCACATAGGTTTGTAATGAGGGAGTTGTTAGGAGAAAAGAACTGCAAAGAGAAAGGAAAGAAGCAGAGCTGGATAAAATAAGGATTCCTACCTTTTCCTTCTTTTTCCACAGAAAATATGTGCAAAATAGTACAGCATGAGGTAAAAAGAGAATAGATAGGAGAAAAATACCTCAGGACACAGCAGAGGTAAGGATATTGTCAGGAATCTGGCTATTCCAAAATGGGGACTTGGACTTAAACACAAAGGGTGCATATGTCTCTGCAGTGAGGCAAACGTATCTGTAAATTTTCAGACATGCAACTTGAGTGCTGGTAATCAACTAAATACCTAAAAATAAATAAAAAAATAACTAAGGAAATTGAATGATAAAAGAGAGTAAAAAAAGAAATATGTCATTTCTATGCAGTGGATTCAACCATAATGCTATTTACAGGAATGTTAAGTCATTGAAATTACAGCAGCGTGAGTTAAATCAAATTCAGACTGAAGCACTGGCAACAGAAACCTACGTTTTTCACTGCAGCCAGCAACTAAACAAAGGGAAGGTACCAACATTGTATGAAGTGGCTTTATCAGCAGCCCTTTGCTGCTGGTTGTACAAAGATCGGCCCAGCTCTAAGAATGCGCCTCTCCCTCGTCACCGCTCTGGGTGATTCAGTATACTTACTGCAGACATSCCTGAGTCTCTGAATGCATTAGCTGGAAGAATAGGATTTGACTTTATGACTAAGATATTTACAGTCCTGTCAACAATCCGACTTTCTTTTGTACTATTAGGAAGAAGTACATATCCATTGGGAGGGTAGAGAACTCTGTATGAAAATGGTTAACTCAACAGAAAGATGCAGCAATGAAATATAGACGGTAAAGAAGGAATTATTCTGGTGAATCCTAGTTCTTTGTGGCAGAAACTGATAGCTGTCAGACTGATCAGTGATGATGACAGAGGTCGCAGGTCTATGTAAAGGAGTCCCAGAGCTTGCATCACTCTCAGTATCTCAGTGACTTGACAGGTATGTGGTTTTTGATACATCCCTGAGTATGACTCCGGAGGTAGTTGAAGAACTTATTTGAAACATCAATCTATAATGAACACTGGGAATTTTTCCTGCTCTCTGGAAGAGAGAAGTTGTTATTTAGGTTTTTCAGGTTCCTGACATACCACATCAAAAGTGCCCTAATAAAAATATTTGTACCCTTTCAGTATATTTTTAAAATGTTTTAAATCATTTTTATTCACTCTTTACTCCTATTTAAAGAGAAAAACTAAAATTCTGTGAATTACTGTGTGAAAAAAGATATGTCGGCGCATATTGTATCATTTTTCTTTCAACCACATCATATTCCCTTGATCACCTTTTCTGTTTAATTTTTTATAACTCAAAGCAAAAACAGCAACTCATATAGTTATGAAAAWTATTGTTAGGGCCCTGAGTCCACTAATAGGCCTTAACCTGACCAGCCTTACCTGGGATCTCCATCTACACACCTGCCCCTGGGCTCAGGAGCTCCAGTTAAGGTCAGATCTGGGCACCCAGTTCTTGCCTAAGCCGTGTCATGAGTATACCTGTGCTTAGCCTAGTCTTAAGTCCCAGCCCTGGCCCCGGCCCTGTCTCCTAGGTGGACCTTGGACCTACATTGTAGTCCTGTCTCCTGCTCTTCCTGACTGCATCCCTGGAAGGACCCTGGACCTGGCTCATTGTCTTGCCTTGTCTAGGACTGTCAGTGGACCTTGTTATAGGCATCCTGCTCTGTCCCCCTGCTCAGATACTGTGGGACGGTGCCCTGGTCAGTAGGAGTACTGCCCCTGCTATGGTTACCCTCTACTCCCAGCTTTTTCTCCCTTGCTGAACATCCCCACTCCTGCTGCTCCCTGACAAAATCACGAACATGATGGATATTTGGAAGTCTGATGCTCTGCTATGCTGTAGTGTTGAATTTGCTTCATTTTGGTGCAAGTTAAATAGAAGATGCTCTTACTATCAGAGAAGAACCATTAAAATATCTGCTATATTCCCATCTTTCAGTGGCTTTCATAGCTACTTCAGAACTAAACATAGAAGTAACTTGCAGAATTTCATGGATTTTGAGAGAGCATCTTTCTGAGAGGTGGACTCAATTCTGAATGGGATATCCCATGTGCAAAATTGCATGGAGTACAAAAGTCCAGGAAGATTCTGAATAATGTACTTCAAAGAAGAGATGCTGATTTTGGCAGTAGGACTATAAACAGTAGTATATGGGAGTGAAGAAATCAGCTGAGGCTAGTGGCCACATGTACCTGAACTGTTAGGGATCCTAGGAATACTGCGTCGAGTTTTGGGGGCCCCCATACAGGATTAATTCTCACTGGAGCAAGTTCAGCAGAGGGCCAGAGAGCTGTTTGGGGCTGGACCACTTGCCCTGGGAGGAGAAGCTGAGGGAGGCTTGTTCAGCCTGTAGAAGTGACAGCTTCAGAGGGGCCTAAGAACAGCCCCCTAGTAGGTACTGGTCATCAAGAAGGCAGAGCCAGGCTCTTCACAGTGGTGCGTGGTGGGAGAATGAGAGACAATGGGTGTAAATTGAAATGGGAGATTCAGATCAGATGTAAGGAAAACCTTTTTCCCCATGAGGATAGTTAAGCAGTGGAGCAGGCTGCCTGGAGAGGTTGGGCAGTCTCCATCCTTGGGGGGTTTCAAGATCCGACTGGATCAAGCCCTGAGCAACCTGGTCTGGCCTCATAGGTGGCCCTGCTCTGAGCAGGACGTTGGATGAGAGACTTCCTGACATCCATCCCAGCCTGAATGGTTTCTTTGGTCATGCTTCACTTTTCAAATAGTCCAGTAACAACAGTTTATCTGGCCCCTGTTTCCTGATGGTTATGCTAGGAAGAGCAATTGAACAATTTTACTGTCCCTCTAGGAGTCTGATRTATGTTTGGATAGATTTGGTGGGCACTGAAAAAAGGGTTGAGACATTTAAAAAATATTTTTGTTACCATCCTGACTGCAAGACTGACAACATTCTGTTCATTCACAACTTCTGAAATATTAAAACTTTTTCTTTTCCTCAGTGCTCCCTAAAGCATTAATTTGCTGCTTTGGATAACTTTCTAAAGCTTGTAATTGGGCCATCCRCAGGAGGTAATCAGCTATCACAAAGATCCATGCAGATGAAGATCAGGGAGACAAGTTCATTGCTCAAAAGCATACATTGAAGAAATCCAGTTCCTTTTTTTAATAATAAAACCTAGCAATTAAAATTATCTGAGCAGTATATCCTTTTCAAAAGGCCTTAGACGCTTTGCTTGAGGTGGAAAAAGAAAATGAAAAATAGCTTAATCCCCCTCCCCCCCCCCATGCAAAAACAATCAGAGCAGAAAAATTTGTCCTCTTAAGTCGCACTGGGGCGGTAGGCGGTGCTGCAGCACTGTGGATGTGTGTCCTCGGCAGCCGGCGCCGCTGCCCGCGGCGTCTTGCAGCTCGGGATTAACTGTTCCTGCTCCATGTAAYGCAGTGTATCCGGCGGTGGGTGCTGGCTTTCTGTTTGTTGGAATATACAGGCCCCCAACCCACTTGATTTCGTACGCTGTCATGCCAGGAGGTTGAAAATATGCACTCTAAATTTTTTTCTTTATTTTTCAAGAATCAGCTTTCCAGCTTTCTTGTCCTCACTTCTCTCATACTTGGTCTAATTTAAGAGGTAGAATTAAATTCAGGACTTTTACTGTAGCTACTTCCATTGTTTGCATTAAATGCTGAAAGCTTTCTTGGAATCATATCACAAAGGCCAAATATAGCCCTGCCTGTTAAAACATCTTTACCTTGATTTTTTATAACAAAAAAAGGGATATATACTTCTATATACTTCTCTGTTTCATTGTGGCATGGAGAGTATTATTTTTTGGAAAAGCCCACAAAATAATATGCTTTTATTTCATGCCACCTGACTGCATTTATTATTTGTTGTTTCTTCTGTCTTAAGATGCTGGTAATGTAAAATGAAAATGCTGTGCTGTAATTGAATTAGTAAGACTGACAGAGGAACTATGTGTAGTAAAACTATTTGTAAATGCTCTGTTGAATTTCTGCCCCGTAAGTAAGTGGTGTACTTGCAAACCACTTATGACTGCACCCCCAAAATATAAATTGTTATTCCAGATATTCCCTGTTCCTCCAAATAACACTGTATGCTTATACATTCCACAAGTTATGTTGCATATTTTCTGGTGACCATAAAAAAAGTAGGACATTATAAGGATRCAGCATATGTAGAATGTAACATATGCAATGAACTTGTAATACAACATATTCCACTCTGGATTTGATGAGATTCAGGTGTTTTCATGGTTCGTTCAAACACACTGTGTTACAAGGAATGGATTTGAAATGCCCTTGGCTCCCAAGCAGCTCTGTACAAACTTCTTTATTCAGATCAATAAAGGAAGAATGGGCTCAAAATGCAAAAGAGTATTGATCTCTGACAGTACAGATTAAAACAAAAATCTAAATTTATCCAATCCCCCATTCCTTTAAATGTCTTCTACCATACAAAGGCACTGGCTGTATATTAGCTTTTGGATTGTCTGATTTAATTTTGCAGCCTCACTGCCTAGAGAAGGCTAATCTGCGTGATGCAGTGTTCCTAATTGAGGTAGTGCTACGAATACAGAGATACGTAACCCGTATATCCATATGGTTCCACAGTCATAGTATCTAGCAAGGCACAAATCAAAAAGGTAGATCTCAGAGCGTCTGCTGTCATCCACCTGCACGTACAGCAGAAATCATGAGTGCCCACTGTGTGTTAGATCATGCACTGATGGAGATGAGTGCCGTCTCTGATCCTAAACTATTTACAGTACTCTAGCTTGTTGATTCAACATCAGAACTGCAAAAATGATATTGCTTTATGCATGTATTCCCTTAGCATTTAAACATAGTCATTTTCTGTGTGCTAACACTAGTAATTGATGTTAGGAGTTTGATTTAGTCATTTAGCAACCGCAATATATAACCACCATCTTTCATTTAGACTAGTTATGAGAAATTATTCAAGCTTCTTTGTGGAACTAGATAAATGAAACAATCACAGCTTCCATCTCCTGTGTTAGACTGGACTTACATGGGCTAGTATTTTTTGAAGATTTGAATGTAGATGTGAATGCCTGGGAGAAACGTGTGCCTGAGATTGGAAATAACATAAACAGTCGGTAAGGTGCTGGAACACAGGAGAATGGCTCTGAGAGTTATAAAAATCACAGAAATTAGGGCCAGAAAGGACTTTGAGAAGTTGTTTATCCTTTTCCACCTGAAAAATGTTTGTGTAAAAGCTAGGAAAGAGAAATTTTGCTCTGGGTGCCAGCTTGAAAGATTTTGAGAGGAATGAGCAAGGAAACTGTTGTTTGCTTTCTGCAGCAGTTCAGAACCTTGCTCATTCTTTATAAATAAATAGATTGCATCAAAGACATCTGACTCCATCACCGTCTTCCTCCTAATGGAATCAATACACAGTGCCCTGAGCTTTGACCAAATGCTCTGGTCAAAAATGGTAAAATTACTCTGTGGAACCTTATCTTTACCTGTTCCACTAGAGGATGATTTCAGTATTTTTCTGCCAGACAAAGGTCACTGGTCATCTTCACATATCAGAAGAAATGCCATAGTTGCTGCTTGTGGATGAATGTAAACCACAGGGTGGTGATAATTCCTGGCATTAACTGGATTCTGGCAGTGGATTAAAATCCCTCACTTTAATCTGTCTTGCACCATGAACAGCTTAGAACTGACTATACTTTGTGATAGGATATGAAGAGTTTTTCTGTGATGCTATTGCTTTTAGATTCAGGGAATTTATTTATGTAAAGGGTATGCCTATGTTAGCAACTCTGCTGGGGAGTGCCCTTGTGTCTCTTCAGATGACAGTGAAGAATACTGGGAACATGCCAGGCTAATATTCCACAGACATTAAAAATCTAGAAGGGAAGACTTCTGTCATTATTTTAACACAACCTAATTTTCTTTAGTTCTGTCGGACCCATAGAAAAAGCACTATCTGGTAAATAGTACCTTTTCTTGTTTTGACAAAACTGTCTTAAAAATAAATTATTAATCTGACAGTGATCATTCCCATGCTTATTTATTTTTCGTCTTTCACCAAAGCAGCCACTTGCACCAATAACATAGCTGCTGCACCTGGCTGGGCTTTTCATTTCTGTATTGCTTGCTGTTGCTCATAAGTGTTTCCCATTGACTTAACTTCAGTTTGCAAAATACTTGTATTCCTCTGTTCCCTCTCTACCTCCTGTGATGAGGACAGTTCACCTAGGCATCCCAATTCTTGCAGGCATACTCCTTGGGCTCTTGCTTTCACAGACTCCTGCTCTTGGGTACAGCCTAGAGTCGGTGCTGTTTCCTATACCCTACAAGTGCTTGTGTGATACAGTAGCCTGGGGCAGCATTTTTTTGCCATATGGAGAGCACTGTGAGCTGTTGATGAGCAGCACTGCTGTCTATGGAAAATTGTTTTGAAAATTCATTTATCTGAACACATATTTAATGTTAAAGTATAGAAGAAGCCTTGGGTCAAAATGTCAAATAGTGAAGTTATGCAGATTTACCCCAATGGGGTTGGAAAGCTGTGGGCTTTTTCCTTGTTTGTTTTTAACATGCATACATTCACAGTAACCTCGCAGCCAAGATAAACTTGCCACACAATGTTCAGTCTAATCAAACTTGCAGCTTCCATTACTGTCAAGAAGAGATGTTCTCAGCTACTGTAGATCATGGTATAAGCTGATGCCTGCATGGAAAATCACTCCTCTAATTTTTTTCTAATCTATAAAGTATTACACTCACAATACGCCGTTTTCATTTTCAAACATAAATGTAGCAAAACAGCCAGCAAATTCTTGGTAAAATAATAGTGGCCTTCGTCTGTTATATTTTATGTCAGTAGATACATAAGTAGGATCTTTTCAGAAATCAAAAGAGTGATGCTGAGGAAAAAGTGGGGGGAGAGCACTCTAACATATAAGTCTATTAATTATTAACATGATTTAAATAATGGTGGCCCATGTTCTGTCATTGCCACATATAAGCTTTAGGGGAGCTGTTGTTTTACTTTTATTGAGGGCTGCCTCTTTTTTTTTTCCTACACTTTCTTAGCATATCTTTCTCCCTTTCCTATCTTATTTCATTTTTATGTCTGAAGCAAAATCACTGTAGAGGATCCAAAGCTAATTATATCTTCATTAATACTAGAAAAGCTATCTTAATAATAAACAGAACAATCAGGAGATTTAAATAAGAGGAAAGATAAAAAGATAATCAAATATGTATTTTTTAAGAAAAATTGCATGCACAGAGGGAAAATCAATTATTGTACATGCTTTAGTTTTACGTTTTTAATGCAAACTAGGAAAAAGTAACCCTATGTATATCTTAACCAGTTTCAATTAACAAGAAAGACCAGGTGCTGAGTCAGTGTAAATCAGCATTAAATAACCAATTCCAAAGGAGCTGTGCTGATAAATACTAACTAAGAATGTCTTGAAATTATTTGCCCACATGTATACACTTTAATTTGCCTTCAATAGGCAGGGCTTTTGCCTTGGTCTGTCCATTGCCATTGGTACAGACAGTTAAATTTTATGATGCAAAGAGTCATAAAGCCACCTTTATCATTGCTTCTCAAAATGATTTGTGAAAATGATGAGTGTTTGCTGAGGCCGTAATAAATGGTCTGTATTTATTCTGTATGTGCTAGTCTTCAACAGATTTTGAAGTTGTAATTGAGTCAGGTCTTTGTTTCAGAAAGTTTTAGTGATGCAGCCTGAATATGCTACATCATATGAATCATATGAATTCCTGCGTATCCTGGCCTATGACATTTCACCAAATAATTCCTTTTAACTTCATCACTTGACATATTGTGTTAAGTAAACATTGTGTTAAGGCTTATCTTTTAGGAAGAAAGCAACCATGGCTGTAAGGACCTCACCTGAAGGATGATCATCATATCCCAAAGTCATTTATTTGATCCCGTTGTCGCATTGGATCAGATTGGAGCAGGTCACTGAGGAAATTAACCCATGTAATGCTTAAAGTCCATTGTATATGTGATGGGAGGAATTACTCCCTGAGGAAGTAACGTGATTTGAGGAATAAGAAGTATTAGGTGCAGTCTCATTTGTACAAAAATTTTTGTGCATTAATATTAACTGATCCGTAATGATAGGCTTAATATCCTTTGGGGGCACTGAATATTATTGATCAATTGTGGGCTTTTTAAGTAACAGCTTTCTGTAAGTGCTTGTAAATGTGCTGCCTTCCTGAAGTTAAAGATTGTTATTTCATTGTTCCTTACTAATTTACAATATATTGTATATGTTGTATTAGTCTATTTATATATTTTATTTACACTATATATATACTTTAGGGAGGAAAGGGGATGGAGAGAGAGAGAGAGGAAGAAGGTTGCTCCCTTAGGTTAGAGTACAACAGGGAATTCAAAGCAAAGAACAAATCTTGACTCGTAAACTACAGTGTTACAATGTTTTAAATTCATAGTACTGTTATCTGGATGTTATATGCAATTTTGATATCTGCATGGAAAATATTTTGCAGATGGAGGAAAGCATTAGATTGTATTTAGTTTTCCAGCTTAGAGCCTCATCCTACTAATAGGAATCTTGCTGTTTATCTCTAAAAGAGGAAAACAAGGCTTCTAGCTGTCCTTCATAATAGTCTGCTAAAATGGCTCAGAGTTTAATGCTAATTATGCCATCTCACATGACAGATTCTGGAAAAAAACTCTGTAAAATATGTACTTCATTTTTAAGTGGTTTAAAAATTACCAAATGTTTATTACTATTGATCCCATGACTGGGATCATCGCTGGCTCCTTCATTCATTTATTGAATTTTAATAAATTTCTCGGCATTTCTCTCATGCTTTTACAGCTGGCTTGTCTTAGTTAAGTGTAAGTGCATCAGAATCTCTGAGGGCACCTTCATGAAACAGTATAAATTTGCAATACAGAAATTATGTGGTGATAAAACAACTTGATAGAAAAAGAAATTGTAGTTGAGGAGGAATTGTGTCTCAAGGTTTGAGAATGATTTAAAAACTTTATACCTAGTTCTCATGCGAAGTTGATACTGCATACACTGGCAACTAGTAACTGTAATCGAAACCTCCAAGATGATGGATACTTTGTTCTACCAGTTCATTTCAATTAGCATATACTCAGGAATTTTTTGGATGTATCTATGTTCAAATATTTGTTAGTAGCAATGGACATAGTACCATCACTGGGAAGACTCTATATTCTTATTTTAAAAGAAATCATGCCTTTTTAAAATATGCTGTAGCTAACATATTTTTAATAAAAACTTTTAAATATGCTAATGYATCACCTCCTGTCTGGCTGACAGTAAGATAAAGTTGTTTTCCTTTTCTGAAATACAATGAAGTTACAGGAGAGACATCTCTGCTACAAAAATACAAAGTGTCTAAAACTATGAAAAAACTTTTTCATAATTTGTCAGCTGAATAAGCAGTCATGTTTTCCAATGTTTATAAGTTTTTGAGAGATTAGAAAAATAAGTTACAGTGGATAAAAGGCTGCTACACAGCACCTGGGGTATGGTGCTAGGCACCTATGTGCTAGTAAGTCATGGTAAGTGCAGTCAATTCAAATTACATTATATTTTTCACCAGGGACTTAGATTAAATATATGAAAATTTACTGTTGATAAACTGGTATGCAATAAATTGTTTATCTAAGCCATGAACTGTGTTGAGAATAAGGACTTCTGTTGCTAAGTTAATACATGGTTTTAGACATACGACCCACAATATCTTAAAATGCTCTTATAGTGTAAAAAGTTCTAAAGAAACATAGCGCGTATCACATTGCCACAGAGGTTGTAAAGGTATCTTGGTTAAGAACTTGATTTTTTTTTAAGGAAATCATCTTAGAGAATTTAAGGCTCTTCAGCTGTATGTAGATTGCCAGCAGCATAAGTGTTCTTATTTCAAATGTCTCTAATTCTGTAGGGAAAAGTCTAGTTTGTCTATAGTTTGTATTGTTGACTTCAATAACAATTACAAAAGAAAATGTCTTTAAGAATTAGCTCATACAAGGACATAATCTAGAGTAATATTTGAGTTGCAGTTACATTTGTGTTGTTGGGCCAAGTTGCCCCCTGTGTATTTCTGTTAGTTTTATTGATGTTGCATGAGAAATTAATATGAATCACTTTCTTTTATATAAATTCTGATTGTGAATGAATATCTTACTTGCAGGATGCTGAGAGGACTCGCCAAGAAAAATGTAGGCAATGTTGGCAAATCTATTAGCTTGAGTCACATGTTGTAGTTTTAGAGTAAATTATATAGCTGCGTTGGTAAACTATCTTCATTAGTTAAAGTTCTGGTTTGGGTGTAAAGTAG
Organism: Apteryx rowi; assembly: GCF_003343035.1. NCBI lineage: Eukaryota > Metazoa > Chordata > Aves > Apterygiformes > Apterygidae > Apteryx > Apteryx rowi. Next base: position 499,081 of record NW_020450763.1, read on the forward strand.
GAGACTGAAATTATTCATATAGTTGGTGATATAGGCTCCAGTGAATTTAACTGGACTAGTTTCCAGTAATACAATCTCAGAAGTCATAGTAGAAGATAATACAAAGTACAGTGTCATCATTGGCTGTAATTTCAAAGAAAAGTGGTCATTTGTGGTGGGAGGGGAATGTTTTTGACCATAATTGTAAATTAGAAAAAGAATTGTAAGTGAATATAGTCTTAATGCAGCTCAGCACTTGCATGCAAAATGAAGGCAGGAGACTTGCAGATTTGCTGTAAGATATATTCTATTTTTAATGCATTTGATTAGGAATGGAATCCAATGAGCATGTTCCATGAAATGATACGTCATCTAGTTGTTACAGAAACCCACACAAGTTGTTGTTCAGAAGGTCTATGAGGAGAGAAGACAGTTTCCTGGAACCGATATTTTCATTATTAACAGTGTTTATTAAACAGCACAAAGTGTGCTACTATGTGTGCCAACTATGTCTTTCCCAAGAGTAAATATGTGGTTTCTCTATAACAACTTGAGTGATCTTCCTTCCAATGGCATCCTGAGGGAGGCAAGGCAGAGACTGAGGCCAACTGTATATTTCCTCAGACAGAAAACATATTTTTCAGTGAAGATATTTTCTCAGTTAGCTCTTCTACAAATGGCTAATGCTAACCCTTCTCCTGGCATAAGCTTAGGTTTGCATGTGGGAATTTGTTCTAGAAGAGACCTCCACTTGTATTCTGTTGTCGTGAAAGGTTGCTTATTTATTTTTGCAAGTATTCTACAAAACAAAAGAACAAGCTTAATAAGGTTTGATTTTACAGACAAAAGATACTTTATCCCAAATTGCTGCCTGTAACAATCCAAATCAGAACAAAAATTCATCCTAGGCTTATGTATCAACAGTTCTGAATATGTGTGACATTACCAACCTTTGCAGTAACAGGCAGATAGATGGATTCATATAGAGAGAGCAGCATGCCTAAACCTCAAAGGAGAAGAAACTACTGCTTAAATAAAGCTTTTTAGCCATGTTACCTACCCCTCTTAAGTTTGCATAACTTAAGAGCCCATGTATCTCAAAACAGCATGTCTCAGGGACATAAAATCTTCTTTTAATGCATTCAGTATAAATGTGTAATAATAGAATGGTAGATCTGAGGAAACTACACTTTGAAATGTGTTCTTCCATAAGTGAATTCAGACTGTTCTCTGGCAGACTGCTTCTCCTTATGAGCAGGCAAAGAGTTTAAGGCACTTTCTCTACTCTCATATGAGCAAGCAGAGTGGAGAGGCTTGGAAAAAAGAGCACCAGCTGTTGCTTAGGAGCATGAAATTTCAGCTACCCTTCATGACTCCATATTTCATTCACTTTGAATGCTTGTGGTAAACTCTTTTCCGGGAAATGCAAGAGGAATATACTTGGAGTACAGGAAATACACAGTAAGGACCAGGAAATTCACTAGTAACACTCATGTTGCTTTTTGTGCCAGTTGTGATCTTTACAGTTTCCCACTAAAATTAATTTTACTCATTTCTGATGGTTTTTGTTGTTGTTGTTCAAACTTAGTCTGTATATTCTCTAATGGTACAATCACTGTTTTCATAGGTGATCAGGCTGAACCAGAATTGTGTCATTTCAGCTGGTGCCTATGCTAGAGGAAAAAGTCATTGACCATTTGTCCATATCTTTTCTGGTGATAAGGACATGGAATTGCATAATGTTTGGGATCACACATTTTTATTCTTATAGGCAGCTTGGAGCTATGCAGCAACCGTTTGGAAAAGTACAAAAAGTAATACAGGTCAGCAGCTGCCTCAGATAAGCAGAAAGATTGCTGGAATCAAGAGCAAACATTAGCATCCTGCAATGGTCCTGTTTCCAAGCTTCTGCAGCTGAGTGATTTTTGAGGCTATTTGATATTCATAGGTACTATTTCTTACAGTATGATTTGATGCATATGATGCACTATTGCAGCTTTAGTAAGACCTGATCTGTGGTTTGTTTGTTTTGTATTTTAATACTACATCAGTTTTCTGTTCTCATGAGAAGCATAGATTGCCGGGACAGGACAACTGCAAATAGTAATTACATTTTTTGGCAATAGAAATCAGATCTGCTTGTTTTCATGGAAGGATGAGAAAAAATCACCTTAACATACCAGAATGTCACAATTCTCATTCAGTATGAAAAGTTACCATCATAAGTGAAGTTTTCAATCGTTGTGACCACATGTATCTTTGGATTTGTTTGTGTCTTTGGGGAGGAATTTTTTAACACATTTCATGTGCAGTCCTACAGCACTTGCTCCAGCAAAGCCCTCTTATAAAAGGACTTTCACAGGTCCCAGCCATGTCCTCTGAGATATAACTGAAGATTGAATGATCCTTAATGATTTCACACCTCTGGTTCAGATCAGGTTATATCCTTTTCGTTGTATCATGGCAAGGGGGAAATTTTTTTATCACTTACACAGTCTGCATCCCCTAAAGTAAATCTAGACTTAGTTAAGTCAGTCATAACTGTGAGCAGTCTGACTTGTGCCCTAAGTCATTAGAAAGAATCATGTTGCTATGAAGCAGGAGTTGTATTATTATTATGCAGCAAATGAAAAGATTGAAATAGAGGAAAAAATGGCTTGTTCCTTCTGACAGCGGGCATAAAGATAACAATATCACCCTCTTAAGTTATTAAACATTGGAGATACTTACGGAGAGCAGCAGTTTAAGCTAGGATAGGCTTTGGTGCAGACCTGCCTTCTTCTTCCATTGTGGATATGAATAGAAAATCTTATGTGTAAAATCCCTAGACAAGTAATCAAATTCTCCAGGCTCCATTCCCAGATGGAATACAGTTTGTTCAAAAGCAATGATCTTCACTCATCTTCACAATGTTTGAAGCGATCTTGTTTATTCAGATTGAGAAGTTTTCGTAGCGAGAACCGTCTGTGGTGGTAGGATTAGCCTCAGCTGGGCTGGAAGGTACCATCTATAATAGAAGCAACCAAAACCACACTCCATTCAGAAAAGGGGAGTGAAAAATGAGATTTTGGCATGGTAAACTTCTCTGGCCTATTATATATCTAATGTGTGCACCACTTTGTACATCTGGGGAAATTTATAACATTTCTTTTCAAATAGTCCTTATTTTAGGAGGGCTGGAGGGAAGTGAAATGAATAAATGAATATTTATTTACTTGGAGCTTAGGGAGGGTTTTACTCCTATATTTGTTTGCCTAGCTTTGGTCTATTGTGTCGCAAAGAGCACAGTGGAAACAATTTTAAAGACTCAGGGAAAAATATATTTAACTTTTTGGCTGGTGATAGCACCTGCAGCCTTCACTAAAGAATTCAGTAGAAGTTGCAGGTGCTCAGCACCTCTTTGGATTAGTTACAAAGAACTCACATGGCAAATGTTACCTTAGAGTGAAATGGCCAAGTTATAAATCACTGTAAAATACAGTTTATAATAAAAATGATGGTGGAGTGAGTGCTGCTGCTGTAATAAAACTTCATACTTGTTGGGGATTGGAGTATGTACTTAATGAAAAGAGTGTCCATATGTTTGCCAAATTAATTGATTTTGTGATGGCAGACCCATGTTTAGTAACTGATCATTCATATCCCTTTGGATTGATACTGGCCATATACAGATCTCTAGAGGTGGATAACAGGATTAATCAAAGGATTAATATTTGTGAGTTAACTCATTTCCCCTTCACTTAATAAAATACTCTTACCAATAACAGTGGTATGTTAAAACATATAATGTTACTTCTGCTTTTCCAGTGAATTAGTCTAACTAGCCTTTTATGTTAATATAGGAGTTAAGTCACTCATTAATTCTGCAAGTATGACACCAAAGGAAGCAATCTGTGTTTGGCATAATTGTCATCATCTGAGAAGTGATTTCTGTGAAACAAATTATTTTTTAACATTTGCATTTCCTTATTATCAGTCTCATAACTGATACCATTTTACCTGCTCAGCCACCTCATCTCCCAGGTTTGAGATTAAATCACTGCTGAGGTATCACCAAACTCCTTTCCTTGATCTGTACATTGCCTTCTGTTATTAGATCAGCCTGTGAGCCATTATACCATTTGCGTGTCCTTGCAGTGCTGGATAGCATCACAAGCTGAGCGACTGTTAGAAAAACATAAAATCATTCAGCACCAATTACAGAGTTACAAAGGTGCCGTTAGGTAGCTGTGACTAATCAATAAAGACTTTCTATCTGGAGTTCCCTGATGGCAGAAATATCTTGGCTCCTGACCTTGCACTTTATACTTAATTCTGTAATATATTATATGTCGAGAATCAGCAGATGGTGGGGAAGCAATGGGAGGTGACTCTATTACACCCTATTCTTGACTGCTGTTGCCTTTAACAGCAACATTTTTGTTACTCTACCTTTGCCTCAACAACTTGAGAGTTGAGATGTTGTGACTGGCTCTTTATCACCTTTGACCATAATTTTTTGCAGTAGATTTGCTTTGCTTTCCCTCTTTTTCTGTTTTCCTTTCACAGAGCATCTCTGCTCTGCATTTTCTTTCTTCTGTTAATATGTCTTTCAGTTTCTTCCCCACCTATGGGCTTTTTCTTTTTCCTAGAATATGTATATCAGTTTGATGCTTCTTCAGAGCGAACATTCTCAGTGGTGAGGAAARGTCAAGTCACAGATCAGTGCTACCTGTACGGTCCAGCAGAAGAAGCAGTAGTGAAAAGTAAAAACAAAACAAAACAAAAGAAAAATCTATAATGCAGTTTTCTAAGTTACTTTGTGCGCTGCAGTTGAAAAAAGAGAACTGCAGGCTGATTTTTCAAGCTTAACTGCAAGTTAAATGAAGGATATAGAGTAAACAACAGATAGTATTTTCAGGAGCATATGGATTGAGCACAGGTACCCCTTTCATTTAAGAGTTTAAAATAAATCATGTAACAGCTGTTACTGTGGCTGAGATGCTGCTATTTTGGTAAAAGTGCCTGCCTACCAGAAATTGCATTAGGTGCAGCCTACTGATGACATTACAGACATTCACAGATGACATTATTCTTACATTGCTGTTTTTTAAAAATAAAATCTGTCTTTCTCTTCCCCTTCATTATAATTTGGTAAATAACCAACTGAAATTCATTAAACCTACTGTAGGGTGAGGCTTTGCAAAACAAAGTCCTAGGATTTGGCTATGCTGCCTCCAGTAACGTCATTGGAACCACATGGCTAGATCCCCAATTATCACTTAGAAAATGTACTGGCTGGTGTCGGACTTATTAGCATGTTTATACATGCGGTGCTGAAGAAGGAAGGTAATCATACCATTGCATAATTGTTTTTCTCTAACACAGATCGCACTGGGTTTCAAGACAGACGTTGAGTAAGTACCTGATGTGTCCTGCTAAAAGGGAGAGTAAAGCTTTAGTCATGTTCCTGTTTCCCAGGAACATTTTAAGAAAAATAAAGAAAACAGAATTAGCAGCACTGGTAAACATAGATAGATAGATTTCAATCTCTCTCTCTCTCAAAAAAAAACCATAGAACAACAGTTTCAGCACCAAGTTTAGAAAATTCTTAAAATGTCCTTGACAGGAAAAAGATGTGGAATGTAGTTATATTGTAGGATGATGAAATCTGTAGGGGAAGGGGACAAATGAGACTATAATAAAAGTGATTCCTATTTAACTAAGGATTAAGTAATTGCTTAAATCTGTGGATGTCCTGCTGAAACACCTGGTAGAGGACATTAGTCCAGGTAACACAGTTTGAAAAGCAAACATTGTCCAGAATTGTGAGTGCTATGTATAACACAGTTTGCTTCAGTTCATAAAGAATTATGCAGCTCATTCTTCATAAATATTCTTGCAGGTGACAGGTATCTGTGAAAACATGCATGAGTCCACAAAAGTCAGAAACGCATACCTGAAAATTAATAGCAGAAGTTTGAGAATCAATACTTGGCATTTTATAATCTTTAAAGAAGAAATCTTAAGCATCCCACCAGCAGTAAATGCAATTCAGTATAACTAAACTGACAGAGAAAAAGAGCAGAAAAGGTGAAATCCTGCCCCTTTGAAGTCAATAGCAAAACTTATCATGACTGTATTGGGACCAGTATTTTCCAGTGATTGTATGAAAATCACAACATGCAAAGCAAGCAACGTGCGTGCATGGTAGCAGGTACGCAGTTTACTGGCAAAGCTAGTCACAGATAATCATGAGATAATCACAGGTAACAGATATCTTTAAGAAGAGTGAGGGGATAAAAATTATTCATTACCCTGCCAATGACCTATATTCGTAATAAATATATTGTCTGGAACAACAACTTCTGCCAGCACATGAAGGAATGCAAATAGTCTTTCTTGTTTCTCAGTTCTATAATTTAAACATAAAAGTAAACTTCTTGTTACAAATGCATGGAGGTTTTTTTGTAAAAAATGACATATATTTCTCACTTCAAAAGTACATTCATTATAAAACAGATTTTGAAAAACAAGGATTTACATTCACTGAATGTAAATGTTCCAGTGATTTCACTGGGGCTATCCATAGAATATACTGCATCACAAAACTGAGGTTGACAGAAAATCCATCCCTAAAGTAAGTTTAATTATGTATCTAATTCTTTCCTTGACATTTTTTTAGTAACATTTTTAATTGTCTAAATGTTTAAGAATTTCTTTGAATACAGAAGATTTTTAAAATGACAGCACTATGGGCATAAAGATGAATTTTCACCTTGAGTGCTGATATTATTCTCATGCTAGACTTCATTATTTGTTGTACATTCTTGTCTGCTTTATATTTGACCATACCTAATTAACTCTTGAAGACTATATGATCCCCAAGGTTTACTATAAGACATACTTTTACTTAGTGAATAGAAATGTATGTAGCAAATCCTAGCTAATTATAGAAATATTTGTAATATTTACTAACAAGCAAAATCAGAACTGGAACAGAAATGTATGTGATTCCACACACTTCACCCTGAAGAAGTGTATCACCTTGGAACAAAAGTTGACTTTTAAGTGAACTTAAGAAGCACTTGATCTTATTTTGACAGCTTGTCTTTGATGGCATGCATGTGTATATCCTTCAGGAAGTTAATGTAGGGTACTTACTTTCAGGTAAGCAGTGAATTTAATATATTGGTATTATCCTTCCTTAAGGATCCTGCTTGCAAAATTAATCTCCAGACACTTATAAAAGCTTTTGCTTTAGGCACTGAAATCAAGTGACCTAACTGTCAACTCAGAAAACTTTTGAAAAATAATTACCTGAAGAAAATTCTATGTTTGCTTCTGATTGTAGTGAGTTCAGAAGAAGATTTTTCATTGATTTCAGTAGGAGTAAGCTTAGGTACTTTGTGATCAGTACATCTCAAAGGGAATATATTCCAAGCTCAAATTGGGAGTTAATATTTCCATAGATGTTTGAAGACCAGGCCATTTGAATTGAGGTGACTCTGCTTATGGCCTTACGCATATTGTTTTGAGCCTACTTGAACAAACTATGTGAAAAGTCTTTATACCACATATTCTGTTTGAATGAAAATATACAGAAGAGCTAAATTTACTCTGTTTCATGTCATACAAAAATAAATAATTGCAGATTTGACAAGACATACTGGTCCTGTTAAAGGACCTTCAAAGCATATATGGATGTCTTTTAAAAGGCAGGCTATCTTTAATGTTTCTGCTCCTCTTTAGTTCAGGTTTTAATAATAGTCTTATTTTTAAAAAGCAGTCATGACAGAAATTTTTTGCCACTACTTGTCAAACAACATTCTGTTTTAAGTTCAGCACTTCAGCACATCTTGTTGTGCATCACTCAAGCCTTTCAAACTAATCAATAAAGAAATTTAGGAGAAGAAAAAAAACATGATCTTACTAATTCTCAAAATAGTGAGCCTTTAGGGGACTAGCATGTATTACTTTAAAACCCTTTTGCTGGTGAAATTCAATGCAGGGCCCAAACTAGGGTATAACCAATTKTTAACTGTGCAAAGCAGGCTTGTTTTCGCTTTCACTGCTCTAAACTGTTAGAGTGGGATCAATCTCAGCCTGTTTTGCTGGTAATTTATTTTTAATAGTACAAGAAATGCTCCCTTAAGTCTGCGATGTAGATTTTCTGAAGTCAAGGAAGAAAGTTAATTTGAACACATCTGCACAATCAAGCATAATTGCTTCGTAACACACTTGCATGCTGATTCAGTGCATCATTCTGTCATTCCATTTATGTGAAATGGATGGAACTGTGCTATGAACAGTAAGCTATAGGAATGCACATTTGCCATGTGAGAAAATTTGGAAAGAAATCCAAGGAATTACAAAGAACTAGCTATAAACAGTTGACAAACGTATTATTTGTAAAACAAACAAAAGGGTTTAAAAATGAAATAAAGTTATGACAAAAATAATCACAGTCCACTTAAAATTGATTCAAAAAAATTGATTCCTGCATTCATGCATTTGTAAAATTTGTTTGTGTCGCTATGTGTTTTAGGATAAGATTTCTGCAGAGGGTCAGATTCAGCCTAGCTTGAGAGTAAATGTAAATAATAGAAAATATTTTTTTCCCTTGCAATTCCTTTGTGTTTCTTGGGCTCCCTGAATATAGACACTGATTTGGTGACCCTGAAGTGACTGGCTTATTATACCCTTCAGTACATACCTAACTGGTACCATAGGGTACAACTTAAAGGATGCCGCAGAGAATTTATTGTGATCCAACTTAAGTGTAGCACAATCCTTGCTGGGGATGCCCTTCCTATAAATTCCCAGTGGAAGTAACTAAGGCAACAACAAAAATACAACTTTTTCTTGTTTTTTTTGCATGTCATTGACAATTCTGTTAGGTAGCCATTTTTTTATCTTACACCCCACCAGCGTTTTCAGGGTACAGCATAATAATACTGTTTGATTTTTGATTTGATATCCTGAACTGACCTTTGATAACATTGGATTATTGTTGCCATCGGACATAGTGGGAACAAATAGCACCTGTATGCTGCACTGCGATAGAATTGCTCTGCCCCTTCCAAGTGCGGGAGAGCAGCTCTGGTGCAGTGATACACGGCATAGGGGTCCAGGGCGCTTAAACGAACGCTGGGTGTGACGTGGACCGCTGTTTGCAGTCTGAACTGTTGTCAGCACAGATGGAGTGAGCTGGTTCAGTGAGCATGAGTTACCTGCAGCGGTGTGGGACGCTGGAAGTCCATGCCTGGCTAGATAAGTCATAAAAGAAAGAAGGGCCGGCTGGCCCGCGTGTCAGGCCGCTGCGGACAGGTCTGTGCTGCAGGTGGGCACAGTGGAGCCTGACTCTCACGTCAGGCGAGAGGAGCTATGACTGTGTTGCTTTGTAGAGAACAGGTTTCGTTTTTAAAGCACATAGACTTCCGGCTGGGCCTACCTATTTGAACAGATGTCTTTTATGACTCATGTTGCCAGTTGGGGTTTACCAATATTTTACAGGGTTATGGGTAGCTAAAGATCACTGAGCCATCTGTGCTTAGCACATTTTAATGGGATGAACTGGTTCAGTGAGCCTATATACTGTATTTTAAAAGCCTCTGGGGAGTTACCTAGTAAAGGCATGAAGGAAGAGATACAGAGAGGATAATACACTGAATTATTTTCTACCCTGCAGTTCAATCAATCAGCCTCACAGTTCCTGCTTAGCTTGAAAGGCAGACCAAGCTTCTACAAGCCACCAGACGTCTGAGGAAAGGTTCACAGATTTCTTACTGTTTCCCTGTCTAGCATGGAAAGCTCAGCACTAGATGGAAGAAGATTATATCATGAAATCTCAATTGTTCAGCAATTTAGTAAGGGTAATTGGAGCGCCTAGGCTCCCATATTTTAGCATCTGGTTACGGAAGAAATTAACTTCTAGAGAAAGAGAATTCCAAAAGATCTCTCTTAGGACATGTATATATCTTTGACAAGACCAGACTGAAGAATTTGTCAGCAGCTTAGGCCATTCTTAAATATCACACTGTGTGAGTCCTGTAGTAGTAATAGCCATTGCAGGCTATAAATGACTCCCAATTCACCGAGGAAATGTGGGTCAAGCCGTTATACAATGCTAATATCATCTCTCAGCAAGTAACAAAACAGCTGGGGGGCCTCTTCAGAAGCAGAAAAAAAACAATGCACTGGATTCCAAAGCATAAAGATAATCCTCCCTAAACTAGGCTCAACCGTCATAAAAACCACAATTATTAAAAGGTTCAGCAAGGAAATTTTATATCAGATATTGGATAAATTCAACACTAAACCATAATTACCTATTTGGAAGAATTAAGTGCTCTGAGAAAAACAGGACAGAGATGATGGAATATGATTTTTTTAGCGATTTTTTTTATATAATATTCTATACAGATATATTCAGTGTCACTGAAAACGAGGCTTTTACCTCTCATTAACTTACTGGTGTCTCATGACACTGTATTGTTTGAGTGTGTGTGTGTGTATACATATATATGTGTATGTATATACGTTTGCGTTTATATAAACAGTGGAATTCTCACAGGTAGATTCTCACTGCTGTAAAGTAACCTTGTACCAACTACTWTTGAGAAATACACCCCTAGAAACAGAATACTTATTATCCATTTATTTAAAGCTCAAAATAACTGAAAAAACTATGAAATCTAAGGAGAAGTAGAGTYCTTTCACCCAGATTTATTCCTTAAATTACCAGATGAACTCTGTAAACTAAACACAGAAGGCTGAAGGAGGATTACAGCTCAATAATTACATGATTACTCACCAATATCTGGTATTAATGGTTGAGTTCAGCCCTGGCATAATGACAATGCCATGTTCTTCTAGATTGCTTTTCCTATTGCTGACTTGTCCTTGTGCACCCTAGATGTGTAGTTACCCAGGCTAACACCCACACTCACTGACAGCATTATAAGCATGTAATTTGCACTGTGAAAAGCTGCTCCACAGAATTGCACTGAGTGCATGCTACACTGCATACGCGCTGTGTCACAGCCATTCAGCCATTTTTGAATTGCTTTCTTCCTCATAGAACTGTGAATGCTTTTTTTTGTTTGTTTGATTTTTCATTTGAAATTAGGCCTAGACAGATGGTAAAGGCAGTGCTAAAATGAAAATGAACAGTACAGGGGAAAAAATACTCTGACAGCAAATCTTCAGATACTCTGTACTTAAATTCCACATCCTAGCACTCAGATTTAATTCACTGTAACTAAATTTGTGTTCTCCTAGTGTACACTAGGGGCAAAATCGAGACCTTGGAGACAATCTAAAGCATATCAATATTTTCAGCTTTAAAAGCCTCGGATGAATTCTTTGAACTTAATTTTCTTGCATAAAGTTTGTGTTGGCACAATTTGCAACATAGCTTTCTAACTACTGATCCATTATGTTGCTGGCATGGATCTATAATTTTTCATTAGCTAGTCACTAAATATTCCCAGTTTTCTTTTCACTAAAATAGAAGGAATGTTCCTCAGTTATTGCACTTGAAAATGCTCTTGGGTGTTGTTAAGAGATGTTACAGGGCTGCTGCTTTTGGTGGGCTCTGGGACCCCAGGATCCCTCCTGCATGGCTACTGGAGCCCAGGGGTCTCCTAGTCCCAAGCCAATGGACGTGGCTGCTGCTCTCCATTTGCAGGTTTAACCAGTTGCAAGGCAACCAGAGACAGGCAGACAGACAGACAGACACACACCCCCACACACCCCCACAGGATTTGCACACAGAGGACACTCTCACAGCCAACTACACAGACTGCCACAGGCAGGGCACAGCCTTTAACCACACCAACATATAGCACCACCAGAACTCACATAAAAAAAAATAAAGCCAAATCTTGTTCCTTCTCTCCAGCTGGTCAGAATTCAAGTTCACTAGTGAAAACACACACGCCCTCACTCTCTATTTCACAAGCACACACACATTTGCAGATCCCCCAATACCAGCCCAGCCGCACTGTCTGTCTGATACTCCTGCTCAGCCCCCTGACCTGCTCTACAGGCCTTCTGCTCACCTGCTAGGCCACCTTGAAGTTTGTAGTGAATTGCACACACACACCATGCATACCAGGTTAGGGGCATACAAGCACTCCAGCCACCCAGTAGCTGGCCTGCAGGACACACGGCCCCTGTGCCTGCTGGTCCTGCTCCAGCTGCTGACACTGAGACCCTCGCCCAGCCCAGCTGCTGGCCCTGAGACTCCCGGTCGCCCCAGTTGTTGGCACCAGACATGGGGGCTGTTGCCTGAGGTATTGCTCCAGTTGCTGGCACCTAATTCACTCACTCCTGTCCCCCCAGTAGCTGTCACCCCAAACTCGCGCTCCTTAGATCTGTGGTTCCTCCAGCTACTGCCAACCTCACTTGCCACAGTTGCTGGCGCCACAGACACAAGGGCCCCTTCAACCGAGGTCTGACCTCCGTTGCTGGCCCAAATCCACTCACTCCTGTCTCTCCAGCTGCTGGCACCTAGTCCCAACAGCACCCAAACAGAGGGTAGGGAGTGAGATTGCATGGAAAGAGAGTTAAGAAAGTTTTAATAAGAAGATAGGCTAGACTGCGATGATCAGGCACAGGGCTCAGTCAAGGCAAGCACATTGGCCGGCCACTGCTTACCCGGAGGGGCCCCTTTTACCCCCACTCCCATTTCCCCACCTTCTTCCTTCCCATTGCCCCTTTCCCCCACCTTTGACACTTCCCCCAAACATTCCTTACCAAGCTTTGCAGAGTCCTCCAGGACCCCCTCAAATATCCATAATACGTTTGTCTTGTTTCCCCCTTTCAGTTGCAAATTGCATTGGCCCTCTCCAAAGCAATGCCTATAGGTCCCTCATGGCCCATCAATTAGTGCCTGGAGACTTTCAGGCTCCATATTGTCTCCCCTCTGCCTTGTCAGTCAGGTTTGTGCCTCTGTGCGTTTTGTTTACCGCTTTCCTGTTACTTGTGACTCCCTTTGAACTGAACAGGTTCAAAGGGAACACAGTCATCGTATAGCAGCACAGTAAAAAACTGCAGTTATTCCAAAGCTGACAATTATATTTCTGGATATTAAAGTTTTCTTTTCTGATGATGGTGTCACCGAAATTGGGAGAAAAACTCCTTAACACCAATGTAGCATTAAGAAGCAGGCATTCTCTTTATTACGGCACCGGGTGCACGGGGGATAGCTCCACCCAATGGGCACACCGTGTGTCGCATCATCTAAAGTTTATATTGCTCTATCATATACATATGCATTAAATTTCCAGGAATGATTATACATATTCATTCTATTTCCTAGAACTAATTACTACATTTACATAATCATTACGCATGCGGTCTGAGTCTCTGGGGGTCTTCTGTGGGGGTCTCTGGTGGTCCCTACTGGTGTCAGAAGAGGTGCCACTCAGCGTCTTGCCATGAACTTTGCTCTACTTTTCCATACATGGTCTCAGCTTGGCCTGCTTCCGTGTTTGAGAAAAGCTGTCTTGGTCCTAATCTTGGCTCCAACTGGCTTCTGCTGGTTTATCTGTACTTTCTCAGGATGTATCAGTCCCAGCTGCACCCGTGTCCTTGGGTATGTTTGTCTGAGGCTCCTGCTGAGACTCCTTCTTGTCTGAGCTGGTAACAGTTCCCCCATTCCCCCCCACACTTTGAGACTCTTTCTTGTCTGAGGCCTTTGGTAACAGTTCCCCCCTTTGATACTTCCGAAGTAAGATCTCAGGATCTCTTTGGGAGTCTTACCTAGATTGCATAATTCTGATAATACTTTCGACTTTCAGGTACACACAATTGGATACAACATAACATAATTAAAGGTAAACATTGGATCATAATACAGCACAATATGCATACCACGACTATGGCTATAATTATTACAAACAATTCTTTTAACCAGGTTAGGTTTGGTAGCCATGAAGTGAAGCAATTCCACCCTGTGGAAGAGGACTCCTTTTGTTTTTCCCACTCCTCTACTGCTTTTTCAGTTGAGTTTAGTAGAATATTCTGATCATCCTAGAGGGGTGAGTTTAAAGGGAAATCTTGTCCCCCCCCCCAACATTACCTGTGAACATATCCAGCAGTCTGACACGTTCAACTTCTTTGCCAATCGTATTTTTGCCTCTTGGTAAAGATTTTCATGGCTTGATCCCTGATTGACTGAACAGTCAGTTAACGTCATGGCTGCCCCAATTAAAATACTAATAATCTGTTGATTAGTTCTCATGTTTGATTAATCAATTCACTCTTAACTTTCTAATTGTAAAAGCAAGCAAAAACTACAAATAATTCAGCAATACTCCCAGGTCCTGAAACAAGCAAAACTACAAATAACTCAGCAACACTCTTAAGTTCCAGGTTTCAACTTATTTTCTGCACTCTTATTTGAAGAGGATTCTTATCTGATGGAATGACCTTCCATTGAGGTTCTTTCAGCAATGACGCTGGCTTAACTCTAGTGTAATGAACCCAAGGTTCAATCCCTTCTACCTTGAGTGCAGTGTAAGTAGTTAGGAGTACCTGGAAAGGTCCTTTCCACCTCTCTTGTAAAGGTTCGGAGTTCCACGTTTTTATGTATACAAAACCTCTGGGTTGATACTGATGGACAGGAGTGTCCAACGCAAGAGGTCCTGTCAAAACAATATGCCATCGGAGAGCCACAAGGACTTTCCCTAAAGAAATCAGATATAACWYTAAATCTSTTKTTCCCTTTACATGYATCTCCCCTGGAATCAACAGCGCTTGGTATGGTTTTCCATATAATACCTCATAAGGACTAATCTTACTTTTTGATCTTGGCTGTATTCTGATTCTTAAAAGAGCCAGTGGAAGGGCCTGTGGCCATCTTAAAGAAGTTTCCTGACATATCTTACTGATTTGTTGCTTTAAAGTTTGATTCATTCTTTCTACCCTCCCGCTCGATTGTGGTCTCCATGGGGTATGTAAATCCCACTTGATACCAACAATTTTGCTTAGCAGTTGGACTATATCTGCCATGAAATGCAGGCCCCGATCAGAGGACATTCCTATCGGTACCCCGAATCGTGGTATTATTTCTTTGAGCAATATTTTAGTTACTTCCCTAGCTTTATTGGTGTGACAGGGAAAAGCTTCTGGCCATCCTGAGAAGGTGTCAACTAATACCAGAAGGTATCTATAACCATCTTGCCTTGGTAATTCAGAGAAATCTATTTGCCAATAATCTCCAGGGGAACTTCCTTGCTTAGTGGTCCCCGGAGGCGGTCTTTTCCTGTTCATAGGATTAATTTTTAAACAAACAGGGCCCTTTGCCATTACAGATTTCACTATTCCAGTCATTCCCACACATATAATCGAATTTTGAAGACTAGAAATCATAGCTTCACTACCCCAGTGTGTTTCTTCGTGTCTCTTTTTTACAATYTCAGTCATTATCTGCTGTGGAACAATGACTTGTTTTGTAGGAGTTAYTAACCARCCCTCTCYSTTTGGGGTTGCTTTTAACAGTGATGCTAATTGTTGATCTGCCTCACTGTAATTAGGTTTCAGATTTGGGAGCTTCACCTGTTTTACTGGTACCAATGCAAGGATGCCTTGTCCAGCCACCTCTTTGGCAGTTTTATCATCTAATTGATTACCCACATATACTGTGGTTTGTTCAAATTGATGTGCCTTACAATGCCTTATTGCCACTACCTTAGGTTTTTGAATATTCTGTAGAAGTTGGAGAATTTCTTCCTTATATTTAATAGGTGATCCTTGAGCYGTCAGCAATCCTCTTTCCTTCCAGATAGCCCCATGTGCATGGACTACCCCAAATGCATACTTTGAGTCAGTCCATATAATTACCTTTTTCCCTTCAGCTATTTTCAGGGCTTGCTTCAATGCTATCAATTCCGCCTTCTGGGCTGACACGTTAATGTCTAGGGCCCAGCCTCTATTACCTGTCGTGGTGACCACTGCATATCTGGCCATCTGTTTCCCATCTCGCACAAAGCTGCTACCATCTGTAAACAGTTCCAAATCAGGATTAGTTAATGGTTCATCTCTTAGATCTTGTCTGCTTGAATATACATGTTCGATGGTTTGCAGACAATCATGGTGCAAGGGTTCAGGGTCCCTTACTTCTGAGTTCAAAAACATTGCCAGGTTGATTGCTGTGGTAGTTTTGAGTTCCACATCGTCCTGTTCCAACAAGATAACTTGATATTTGAGCATACGGCTGGGAGACAGCCAATGTCCCCCCTTTTGTTCTACGACAGAAATTACCATATGCGGAACATATACTATGATTCTTTGTCCTATTGTTAATTTTCTAGCTTCTTGGATTAAAAGAACAGTTGCAGCTGCAGCACGCAAACACCCTGACCATCCTTTACTCACACTGTCCAGTTGTTTGGAGAAATATCCTACAGCTCTTTTCCACGTTCCCAATTTCTGAGTCAGCACACCCAAGGCGAGATGTTGTCAGTCACAGTGCAAGTGCTGACATCAGGGCCTTCTTTAGATCCCTGAAAGCCACTTGGCATTCGGGGGTGCATAGTATGTAATTCTCATTTGACCCTTTCAGAATTTCGTAAAGGGGTTTTACTAATAGCCCATACTTGGGAATCCACAGTCTGCACCATCCGGCCATACCTAAGAATGCCCTCAGCTCTCGTGCAGTTCTTGGTTCTGGAGTTTGGCAGATTGCTTCTTTTCTGTCAGCTCCCAGTCTTCGTTGTCCCTGTGAAATCTTAAGACCTAAATAAATCATAGTCTCTTTCCCTACCTGAGCCTTACTTTTTGTCACACGATATCCTCTTTGTCCTAGGAAATTCAACAGGCTTATGGTCATCTGTAGGCACTCTCCCCTAGTCTCCGCAGCCAACAAAATGTCATCCACATACTGCAGTATTGTTCCTTCCAGATTTTCCTTTTTCCATGATTCAAGTTCCTTGGCCAAGTGATTGCCAAATATTGTTGGACTATTTTTGAACCCCTGAGGTTACACCGTCCAAATAAGTTGTGTTTTATGTCCAGTGGTGGGGCTTTCCCACTGAAAGGCGAATATCGCCTGACTGTCTTTGTCTAGAGGTATGCAGAAAAAGGCATCCTTGAGATCAAGCACAGTAAACCATTTATGGCTCTCCTTTAGGGATGTCAGCAAGGTATATGGGTTAGCCACCRCTGGGTGAATATCTTGAACAATCTGATTCACGGCTCTTAAATCCTGAACCAACCTATATTCCTTGCCATTTTGKTTTTTTATTGGTAATATTGGGGTGTTATATTCTGATTCACACTCTATCAATAACCCATAATTCAAAAATGTAGTTGTTAATTCTTCCAACCCTTTTCTAGCCTCCCACTTAATAGGGTACTGTTTTTGTCTTACCGGTTTAGCTCCAGATTTTAGAACAACCTTCACTGGTTTCACCAATTTAGACCGACCTGGAATTCCACTAGCCCATACAGCTGGTATTACTGCATCCACTACTTTGGCAGGAATCTCTTCCTCTGGTTTCTGCATGCTCTGTAACATAAAAATTCTCACTTCCACAGCTTTTGCATCAGGTATTAGTAGCTGCACCTCTCCATTTTTAAAGATTATCTGTGCGTTTAACTTATCCAATAAATCCCTGCCCATCAAGGGCATCGGACATTCAGGCATATATAAAAATTGATGAGTCATCCATTGTTTTCCCCACTTAAATTTTAAAGGCTGCAAAAAGGGCCGATTTTCTTGTTTCCCTGTAGTACCAACAACGCTTACAGTTTTATGGCTAAAGTTTCCTTTACAAGTATTAAGTACAGAGTAAGTGGCTCCTGTATCAACTAAAAATTCTACTTCATCATTTCCCAGCCTCAGTGTAACCAGGGGTTCGGCTGGGGATGATTGCCCCAGTCCCCTTCAGGATTCATCATTTAATGTCATGAGTTTGATGGCTTGCAGGGCTGGGTCTAAGTTCCCAGCCTGAGGACATTCCCTCTGCCAATGCCCCCTTTCTCTGCAGATTGCACACTGATCTTCCACAAGTCGGGGGTGCGCAAAAGGAGGTAATTTTCCCCTTCCCCTACCTCTTCTCACATCTTGGTAACCCCCCCCCCCCTTGTGCCTTCCCTTTCTTTATAGGCTCTTTCAGGAGCCCTGGTTAAAACAGCAACCACTCTCCCTTCTCTTAGGTATTCCCTTCGAACATGTTGCACTTCTTTTTCCTTTTCCCTATTATTAAAAGCTATCCAGGCCACTTCTGACATTTTTTCCAGATCTCTCGAATCTGCCCCTTCTAATTTTTGAAGTTTCCTTCTTATGTCTGGGGCCGATTGTCCCATAAAAATTGAAGCTAACTGCTATGCTTCCTTTGGTTTCTCAGGATCCACGTTGGCATATTTTCTGGCAGTAGCCTTTAATCGTTCCATAAAAACAGATGGGGATTCAGCTGGTTCTTGTTTGACCTCATATATTTTAGACCAATTAACTGCTTTTGGCATAGCGTGTTTTACACCATACAATATCCATTTCTAATATCTTGTTAGAAGACCCCGGGGTCCTGGCTGGTTAGGATCCCACCCCAGGTCTGTAGCAGGAAAATTCTGATCTAGTGTTCCCTGCAAATCCCCACCAGCATGTGCTCCTTCCGCCTGTTTCCAAGCAACATTTAATACCATCTTCTTTTCAGTACTATCCAGCAGGGTGTTTAATATTACCTGCAAATCATTCCAATCTGGATCCTGAGTCCTAATTACAGTTTCAAACACTTCTGCCGCTTTCCCCAGATCCTCTCTATAGTTCCTGCTATTTCCTTCCAGGACCTTAACTCCATTATAGAGAAAGGCACTTTACCTGTTACAGGTCCGGTATTTCCAACCGCCTGCCGAAGGGGAGCCTGTAAAACCTCCCCCACTACCCCTTGTCGTCCTCTTGTTCTCCCTGCAGTCGGGCTAAATCCTTCTGCCTCTTCAGCCTCCCCAACAACATCCTCAACATCCCCCCCACACTTCTGTCGGGGGGGCGACCAACAGCTCCAAATCCTCTTCCTCCTCCCATTCACACTTTAAACACCTCTTTCCGATCCTACAAGCAGAACAACACCTTTTCAACTTTCGACCCTTTCTCTCCTTCTCTAGTGCTAGTATCATTGGATCCTTTGGAATCATTCCACAATCTTTCTGCCATTCRGGGTGGTTTCTTAATGCGAAAAACAAATCTACATACATTACTTCATCCCATTTCMCCTCCCTYCRGCAAAACAACATTAATTGTAATATGGTATTGTAGTTCACAGTTCCATTTTTAGGCCATTTTTCCTGATCTTCTAAAGTATACATGATTACAATGATTACAGTATTCAATTAATTGTTCTCTGGTAAGGGTACCCTCTTTCCAATGCTTTAAAATACATCCCAGGGGTGAATTCTTCAAAATCCCCCCTCTTTCGACGTTTGGTTACCCATAATCACAAAATCCACAAAACAAAGTCCAATAACATTCCAAATGTCAAATTACCACACAAATCCACAATTCAGGACTCCAACCCAACCTGGTGGGACTCTAACCCACTAACGGGACTCTAACCTGACCTGGTGGGACTCTAACCCACAATTGTGCACAAATACCAACCCAGGTGTTCCACAGACTTTCGTCTAGCAGAACTATAACCTTACCTTCCCCTTGAGGTACCTCTGTAGCCCAACCCTGCGGGGCTTTCGCCGCGTCTGATGGGCAGGCAACCCAACCTTTTAAAGAAAGGAATGCCTTTACCTTCCCAGGGGTCTTGTTCAGAGCTCTTCGGTCCGGGGATTGGAGGTTCTCCCCGAGAATCCCTCGGTGCCGGCTGGAGGTCCTGCGATCCCACGGATCTGTCGAGGTTCAGAAGCAGAATCCCATCTGGGTTGCCAAAACTGTCACCAAAATTGGGAGAAAAACTCCTTAACACCAATGTAGCATTAAGAAGCAGGCATTCTCTTTACTACGGCACCGGGTGCCCGGAGGATAGCTCCACCCAGTGTGCACCCGGCACCGTAATAAAGAGAATGCCTGCTTCTTAATGCTACATTGGTGTTAAGGAGTTTTTCTCCCGATTTCGGTGACAATGGCTGTGATTTTATTTTTAACAAATAGATCAACATGAGCAATTTTCAAAATAGTATGCAATGTTCTTAATTCACTTTCTTCATTTGTATTGATTTTAGTGACTCCAAAGGAGATCAAATACAATAAAAGGAAAATGATAAATTATATTAAGGTTCATATGCATTCTGGATATTTGCCCAGTGTATCTCCAATATGCTAATAATTTTCATAGAAGGTTGTCCTGTTCATCTAACATATATGAACTCTGTATTCATATGCAAAATTTTTCAGGTGTACACTTGGACCATCATGTGTTTTATTGGCCAGGGGAATGGGAGGGGTCAAAAACTTCAGAAAGGAGGAACAAACCCAGATAAACAGGATGAATGAATCTGAAACCTTTTAAAATTGCTAGAGGTGAAGGTGCTCATTAGAAGAAATACTTAGTTTAAACCTTTTTTTTTTTTTTTGGCATGTATCTCTACAAGATTTATGACTAACTACTACTACTATTATAATATGTTGACTAAGATAGCAAAAAATGAAATGAATCGACAAGGAAGAAAAAGGCACCAGAGATAACTGTTGCAACTGAGTGAGTGAGTGAGTGAGTGTGAGTGTGTGTGAGTGTGTGTGTGTGTGTGTGTGTGTGTACATAAATACATCAGGTGATTAGAGACTGCTGTGATGGGAGTGTTGGGACGACTGACAAATTGGGCCGCTTTGCCCAGGCGCTGCGCTGAGAGCTGCCGGCGGCTGCGCTGCAGCCCGCGGGGCCTCTCCCCGCTCCGGTCCCCCGGTGCCGGATGTTTTTATGCTGCTGCCCCCTCCCCGGCCCTGCTCCCCGCGCCGCTTATCTCCTTGTCTTCTGTCTCGCCAGCCTCCGCCGTGTGTATTGGCGACGTCCCGCCGGCTGCGGCCGCTTTTGCCCCCGGGCGCCCCGGGCGCCGGCTCCCTGCGCCCTCGCGGCGAGCGCCTTGCTCGCCCGGGGTGCGAGGCTGCGCCTGCCTGTGCCGCCGCAGTGCTGCGCAACACCCGTGTGCTGCTCCTCGCTGCCCGTTTTGGCACGCTCGTGTTCAGGTTCAAGGCGAGCTAATACTCATCATGTCCTCATTAATACATTTACAGCATAGGGGTGTTACAACCCTCTGTTTTTGCTACGTAACAGCTTATCTTAATAGAAACTTCAGATAATATAAGCCACTTGCAGCTAAGTACTGTTGTAATATAAAATAGATTAGCATCCTGTGACTGAATTCTGAGTGTTAGAGATAGCAATAAAAAAGATGATTATCAAAAATTTGTCTGTTTTCTTTGCTTAATGTATTCTGATCCCCACTCCATGAGGTTACGTGAAAATATTTCATGTCATCAGAATGAATTCAGATCTGTAGTCAGCCTGTGACTTCTAACTTTAAGGTAAAATGTTCTCTCCCTAAATCTCTCCTGATGAAGCTGTTCCATTTTTTATAAATGACTATTCACTGGCTTGGATAATATGTAAAAAAAATCTTATGCACCTTAGTAGTAACAGTTTTTTGTGAAACGCACCTGAGGTGTACTCCTTGTATTGAAGGAAAGGCTCTTGCTTATAATAGCTGTAACAGCTACTGATTAGGCTACTCTTTAGGAAGCCAGGAGTCTCAAGTTCAGTCACAGTTCTGAATTAGGTAGTAGTGAAATTGGAATCTGAGGCTCCTGCAACCCAGCAAGTGCCTAATCATTAAACCCTAAGGTAAGTTGAAAAATCTCTATGTTATCAATGGTATTTAAGTCCTATTGTCAGTCTAGTCATTCATTTTAAAAATGTATTTCCTTTTTAAAAAATAAATATGAAATGACACATTTCAATTTGAG
This sequence comes from Apteryx rowi, assembly GCF_003343035.1. Taxonomy (NCBI): domain Eukaryota; kingdom Metazoa; phylum Chordata; class Aves; order Apterygiformes; family Apterygidae; genus Apteryx; species Apteryx rowi. The sequence continues at coordinate 520,955 of NW_020450763.1, forward strand.
ATAGCATATTTTTTCCAAACCAAAAATTTGCACTATTTTGCAAATCAGTTTCATAATCTGTGTCAGAGAGAAAGTAATTATCAAAGTACATGTTAAACTCAACATCTTCATATTACAAATGTGAGAATAATTTTTAACAATCTCTAGATTTTTGTGCAGTAGAGTATTATCTCTTGTTACAACACTTCACAGTATAGAACWTGATAGAGGCAGTAGCTCTCATTCCTCTTTGTTGTTGGTTTGAGAGTTTGTTAAGTGATAAGAAATATACAAAGAGCCAGCTGTTTAGATGGGATGCTCTTCTTGCTGTGAGGTATATACTACCCCAGACAGCATGACCCACAATAGCTTTGGTTTATTTGATTTATTTTAACTCAGACTGTTATGATTTGCCTCTGAAATCTGAGCACAAAGAATACAAGATTCATTGGGGAGACGAAAAATATGCCAGAGGTGCATGAGTTTGTGGTCTTTTTTCAGAGCTAGTTCTGCTACCACTTACAGGATTTATTTTTGTTTTTACCCACTAGATGGTCATCATAAAATGAATAACAATTATTAAATGCAAGGATATAGATATTATATTTATACTTGACTCTAACAGCCCCAACATTGTAGACTGTTGGAAATAATGAGGGAAATACTGTTTTATCCTTGTTCTTTTCTTCTGTTTCTTCTTTATGTTAATGTCAGAGGCTATTTCTCTGACACATCTTGACTATTCTTGTGACAAATGAAGAGGAACTTTGTTAACTTGGAGGAGTGAGTTTAGACAAATCCAAGTCACCTATTTCCTGGGAAACAAATCTAACTTGTTAACTTCTCCTTCTGGTTGTATTTTATAAAGTGATATCCCTGTTCACTTACTTCAAAGCATACTTATAGTCGTATCTGTTCAAAAGAGGATTCTTGTTTACAGATAATCAGGACAGTAGAGGTGTTTCTATTTTAGACCTCAGCTGCAAGGAGGACTGGTTGCTTTGATAATGTTCTTTACTAACCTCCCTGTTGGCTAAATTTAGGCTGTTCTGCACACAGAAGGTTCAGCTTTGGGAATTCTCTCGACATTTGTAGCTGTCATTTTGTGCAACGAATTTTGATTGTGACCACTTGAATCCATGCTAAATTACTGATTCCAGGCTACCAGCCTAAAACTTACGTGCTACTCTAGGTGACATGCAGAGACCTATCTAGCTAGCTCCCTCTTTTCTTCTCCCAAGTATTGAAACAGAGTCACATCAAAGACAGGTCTGGTAGCGTAAACTAGTATTTAAACCAATTTAATATCAAACGACTGTGATTATAGGCACAGTGACATAGGATTTGAAAGAGAAGTTAGTAGCTAAATGAGTTTTAATGGGAGTTTTTCTTTTCGTTCCATAGTAGTGCAGGAGAAACAGTTTGTCAGGTGAACAGGCACCTTCATGAAGACAAGGCAGGGCTTCTTGGAGTTAATGCATGTGGTCAGTGCTTCATTGAATATACTCTTTTATTTGCTAGTACTTTCTCTTTCCCTTCTGCAGTTGGTGAGTTGGTCATAACACATAACTGTCACCTGCCTCCCCGCCAGGTGCTCCCACACACAAAACATCATCCAGTTACATTCATTGTAGGTTTCTCAGGACTGAGACTAATTTGTTTGTAGATATCTATGCAAGAGGGCATTAAATTATAGTTTTTAAGTATCAAAATGCAATAATAGTTGCTAATGATGTCATGTTAGATTGAAGGCCATTCTCATGATAGTTTGTTTTTTCTGGAGATTAAGTTTATGTTCTCTGGCTCTAGAGAGGTGACTCCTTTAGCACAAGATACAGAGTGCTATTTCCTCTCCTTGAATTCTGTTTTCAAGCTTTTTCTGTCAAAACAGAAGCAGGAAGGAAAGTTCTTCCTTTCGCAATGTGCCCACGAAAGCGACATACCCCCCTTCTTCTTCTATCTAATACTTTTCTGACTAAGAAACTACTGTTCAATAATTTAGGGGCTCACAACTACAGCATAATGTTTCTTTACCATTCCAGCTTCTGCTATTCATTGTTTTAGGGACTTCCTCATCTGAAAGATACATCATCTTTAATCCACATTATGGACTTACTGTAAATGAATGTTTTTATAACCCAGTTATACTTTTGGCCTTCAGTGTATAAACTATGATGACAGTGCTCTTTTGATCCTGTATGCTTCTTTGCCTTTCTTGATTTAACTGTATAAACTGCACTATTAGAGGTATATGAATGGATATCGACTTGCATAATGAGGCATGCGTTTTGGTCATCAGGTTATAAATGTTGTCCGTCATCTCTCACATCTTACACCTGCTGTACTAAGAGATAAGACTACTTTATTGTTTTTTTAATAGAATAAAATCTGTAATAGAGAAATTGGACACTCTTATTCAGTCTCAGTATCACCTTACATTTCAAGAATTCCTTTTGTATTATACTGTTATATATAATGTATATTAGGTATATACATACATTGTATATATATAAGTATATATTATATACACATACTATTATATACTTATATACTTTAATTTACATATGTGTTAATTTAAAAAATTCAAAGTTTCATTTTTCAGCACCTTCATGCTAATTTATCATTTCTATTTCTAATTTCTAGATAATGATGGGCATTTTTTCAGACTTCATGACTTTCAAAACATTGAAGACAGTGTGGTAAAAACTTCTGCAACTGTCAGTACTAACTTGACATTTCTGACAGACAGGAGAACTCCTGAGATTTTTTTATTAAATGTAAACTCCTACCCACATCCTAGGAACATTTTGCTTCATGTGAAAATGATTGGCCCATATATGCTTATATAGGAACGCACTTGTTGGTATGTTGTGACCGTAGAAATACCTGCAGTAGGTACAAGACTGTATCACAACTGCAGACCTGAAAATTCTGAAGAATTTTTGGAAGAATTTGGATTCAAGTACTCTATTGTTTTACCCATTCTTGAAGATGTCCAATATTGGAAATTGCATAAATTAGCTTAGCAGTCTATTGCTGTGCTCCTATTTTTACCACCTTTCCTAATGCTTAACCCAAACTGAACTTTTTTCTTGGTATTGCTTCTTCTGTCATGACTACTACTACTACTACTACTACTACTACTACTACTACTACTATTATTATTCCTATACATTACTGCTTTCCTTTTTGTAAGAAGTTTCTACTCTTCCCCTTCTTTCTGTTCTTCTTTAGACTCTCAATTTTTCCTGTATTCTCACTTATGCATCCCAGTAAGCCAATTAATTTTTTTTCACATTGGTGTGACATCCTTGACGCTTGTTCAGCTTTTGATCCGCTCTAATCTCCTCCTTTTCTGAAAAACTGTGACCAACTCAGCTTTTTTTTGTCTGATTATGCAATTGATTATTTCCACTTAAGTGCAGTAGGCAGTACTTCTCTGTTTTGAAATTCGTCTTAGTTAGTTCAGAACATTTCTTCAATCTAACAGAAAAGGATTGTTTTTAATTCTTTTCCTTTAATGCTCTAGCGTTTCTGCTTAGCTTCCTGTTATGCACATTGAATAAGCCTATTTTGTCACCCAGGTTATTATTGAAAATACTGATTAGAACTATACCCTGGACAAATTCTTGAAGATACTTCTCAAAATATCCCTCAATTCTGGCAGTAAACTAATGATAACTGCTCTTGTGCAGAGTTATGCAATCTGTACATGTTCCATGTAATAGTTTACCCAAGATCACATTTAGTTTCTGGATGAGAACTTCATATGAGATGTAGTCATAAGAAGGAAAGAGATTAGTTTGGCACAATTTATTTTAGAAAAATCTCATGCCAATGGTTTTGAGATCATTTCAGACAAGTCTCCAAGTATCAGAGGATGCCCAGCTAATTTGAAAAGTCTGTTATATGAATGCATTCTAACTTTAGATTTCTGCGTTTTAGGATGAACTTTTATCCTTTTGTCACTAGTATAGCAGTAGTCAGCTATTTGCAGYTGATCTTTAAAGGCAAGGTTGATATAAAAATGTCATTCTTTTCTGGCATCCTTATGGATGGCTTTCCTTGCCCAGTGGCTAATAAACCAACACTATTACTGGTCTTTGGCTTACTTTTACTATACTTACGAAGCAATTTCCTGTTACCATTGTCTGTCTGAATTTCACCTGTTATCTTGTCTTCTTAACTTTGTCTCTATTTATTGTTTGTTGGGCTTGCCATGATGAATAAGAGACAGTATTTCCTTTCTTTGTAAAACCTGACCATGTTACGTAGCTTTTCAGAAAGTCCATCTCTTCCATGGATGTTATTCAGCTGCAGCTCTGTTCCAGTGTTCTGCTCTGTACTAACTGAGCTCTGCGTGCGCACTGTGCGTGTGCGTGCACGCATGTATTTAAACAACATACATGCACAGGAATGACATTAGTAACTAGAATTTAATTTTTCAGTTTAATAAATCTATCTTAAAAATGGCCAAATTACCTTCAAATGTTTTCATGAAAAATACATTTTTTTCTGATTTCAGGTCTTCCAGGGGAATGTATTTGTTTTAAGTATTTTACAAATAAGTATGCATAACTGAATTTATTTCACTGTTGCTAATTTCAGTCTATAACAGAAATGTCATCTTCTCATCTTTGTCCTGTAATTACTTACTTTAGTGTCAATCATTACCTAAAATTGAAGGTTTGTTGTGTGAAATCAATATCTTGCAATGAGGTTTTATTGGAAGAATTTGAGAGTTAATATTTCTTGTAGTAATGTAAATGATTGATTTTCTTGGAGTGCCATCTTTCTCACAGAATCTTCTGTAAAAATACCTTCACTGTATAAATATCAGTTGGGAGATAAATCATGTCTTTTTAGCTGCACTGGTATAGTGAAGTTTCTCCCGATAAGCTGCAGTCAGGAGTTAGAATATACTGAATGAATGAGACAGCCAAAAATTAGCTTCAGATACACCTGTGTTTTATCCTTATGTACCTTAGAAAGTCAGCCTCTCAGATTTTTCACTATCCCGTAAAGAGAGAGTATCAGATTCCTAAAAAAAAAAAAAGAAAGAAAAAACCCTCCAAAAATCAACTCCCCATCTGTGATGTAGGATATTTATTTTAAAAAGGAAAAGAATGAAAAAAAGGAAAGAATTCATTAGTTTGTATTTAAAAATGAAAACCAGCAAATATGCCAGCATTGTTTATAAACAGTATTTAATGAATGTTCTATTTATATCACAGTGCTATAGATTTACTTTTAAACTCAACCAAGAAAAGGTGATACATAACAGGAATCAAAAATATGGACAAAATTAATCAATAAAAGYCTGTTAACTTTATCAGGATGCAAATGTAGAAATTGATAAAAAGAAGTATGTTTTTGAGCATCTGAAATATGAGGTCCAACTTGCATTAAAATATTGAAAATGCATGTTTTATCTTTATAGCAACTCAGTTTTTAATATAATTTTTCATATTATTTGAACACAGAGCAGATATTGCATTTTCTATAGAAAATTAGTTCCCTTCACAAATATTTAATTTTTGTGCAATGTTCTGAAAGAAAAAAAAAAACTTAGTTAGTTTTGACTAATGCTCTTGATATTGCTATGAACTTGCAAAAATGGTCCTTGTGGCTAAAATTTGAATTATTATTTACTAACAGTCTATTTAATTTAATCTTGATTTTCCTTTGATAAGCATTTGCACAATTTTTTWAATTGGATAATACATTTTTCATATCACATTTAACAGGGAATTTGTGTAATAATGTTTGATAGAAATTATCAGATTCCTATACAAAATTGAAAAATAAGATCACCTGTATGCATTTCAATTCAAGGATATAATATATTAGCTGATTTTCAGGCAGTGACTCAACAGATTTTTTGATGAGTGAATTGAATTTGGTGAATGCCACATTCACATTGTTCCCATTTTACATTTCTTTACTTTCTTTGTCCATCCACCTCAGGTTAGAATAAATCTACAGTGGCTTATAATTTTTTCATTCCTGCAGAAAGAAGCTCAAGCTGCATTTGCAGAGACTTTTTTCAAATTCTTTTTTCAGCTGGTGCCATTCTTTTTTCAGCTCTCACATGAGTGGGAGAAGTGGCCCGGGTACCAAAGGCAAAGGCTAGTGACATGGGCATTTTTTATCTCAGTACTCATCTCAAGCTGATTATTATTGTCTGTTGCCCCCACTATATTTGAATATTCAGGAGGCAGGTTTATCATGAAAAGAGACACAGTATCTACCTGAGTTACCTGCCTGTGAATTCAGCCAGGTGGCTTCTTCTAGCTTGCAGTGGTTATCTAAATCTTTTATTCATAGCATACTCTATTTTCCATAGGTGTTCCTGGTCATAGGAGGTGCTGTTGTTACAGACTGTAGTAATCTATAATGACCGTAGGCCCTCCCTATTAGTAATCTATGTTCTCTAGCTTGTTTCAGTAATTCAGTACAGATATCAGCTAAAAAATAAGCTACATTCAGTGAAAGATTTGAAACCGACTTCCGTGGCTGCGCCTCGTAAAACAAAGGGCCACCTAGTCTGCTGCTTTGCTGCAGAAGCTTAAGCAAATGGCAGGTGGGCTGTTATGCAACATACCTGCATTTCTCTTCTCCTGATCTTTATTACTGCAGATACATTTGAAATCAGGATCTTTATTTCTTACATTTTTATATGTTTTGTTTTTAAGTCTGTACCTATGTTTGCCTTTCTCTGCAGTGCTGGTGACCTGATGCAATTACTTCTCATCCTCTCAAGACCAAGGCTCGCTTCTTCAGGAATGAGAAGAGCACTCTCATATATATATACTAGAAATATATGTTACACACACACACACATGCATATTATATACATATAAACATACAACATATATACATATATTTATGTTACATACATACGTGACATTATATAACACACACATATGGACAATATATGCAAACATATATTTTATGTATGTACGTATGTATAAAACCAAAAATAGGAGTAGCAGAGGCGATGCAGGAAATGTTCAAGTTCTTTAAAGAATATTGCCCAGCCCTTTACCCCTAGTACACTGGATACAGTCTGTGCTGTAATATGACTTCATGCCAATACTTAATTTAATTTAATTTAATTTAATTTAATTTAAAGAGTTCCTCACTTTATTTCATCATAATTGATATCTGTGGGGAGAATAGAATAGTGGAGAATTGAGATTTCTGAGAAGAATGAGCAGCGTAGGAAACAAAGATTAACTGGCTTAGAAATAAAGAATAAGAGAAAAGAAATACAAAAGAATTATGTAATAGACTGATTTTTTTAACTTTTCTGTAAGGCATCATTAATAGTTCTTTTCTTCAAGAAGGTATGCAAATGGTTATTGCATTCTAAACCTTCCTTCCCTAATGTAATACCATTAAAAAGATAAAATCCTGTTTGTAGATGTAATTTACATATTAATACATGTAAATTTGGAATCAAATCGTGATTCAGCAAATGAAAGTATGTACTGTTTACAGTTCATTATGGGTCATGCTATAGCAACTTGACAGTTGAATTGATTAAGCTTAGGTCAACTCCTGTGGTCATCTGGCTTATGCTACTGAAATTTCTGTGATTAATTAACCTGAGAAGCTTAATTAGTGTCAACTGAGAATCTTAAATTGAAGTATTTAAGAGGAAGAAGAAAAAAGAGAGGTTGAGTGAGAAAATGTCTGAAGTTCTGTAAGTATCCTGAGTATCTTCAACAACATTTATCTTTTCATCTTTAGTCCAGTGTAAAGCCCTTTCTGTACTGCAACTTCTATTATATAACCTCCCCAATAATGAGAAATATAGCTTACTCTTTCTGAAAAATGCCTTTTTTGCTGCTAAAATCCTGTATTACCTCATATACCATGTCATTCTTTCTAAAGGTATTTGTATTGATGCATCACTGGCCCCATGGGAAGGTCCATAAAAAGTCCTGAAACAACTGACTGGCTAGATGCTTCACTTAGAGCGAGCTCCATGGAGATTCATAAGGTATATTTTGTCCAGAAAAAAAAAAAAAAACCACCTCCAGTGATAAGGCAGTTACCCATTAGGGAGACTTGGGCTCTGGTAATTGCTCTGATGAAAATTTAAGTACCATTTATTAAAAATCAGGTAATTCAACAGAAAATATTAAGGACATCAAGATTCCATATAATTTTGTAGTGAAAGCACTGTGAAGGAAAATGGGTCTTGCATGGTTAAGTGTCTTCAGGCAAAATGTTGACATGCTGCGAGGATTTTGCGATCACTGTGTTACTGGGTGTAACAGGCTGTTTACTGGAGTGCTGCTGCCACTTCTTTCCCTATTCCACCGTTCTAAGGAAAAGGGCTGGCTATTGCACCTTGTTTGAGGAAGGATTTTGATAGTGAATCTTCACTGGGAAAGGTACCTTCCTGATCTCTGGGTTAATGTGAGGGCTGCAGGCAAATGACTAGACCATTGACTATGCCCTGGCTTGAAGTTAAGCTAACTGGAAAATTACTGGATGTGGCATGAGAAACTTCTGAACATAAACAGTGGTGTGAGAAGCTGAGAAAAGTTAGAGATTGTTCGAGGAAGGATGGCTGGATCTCACAGATGGTTAAGGAGGAGTTATGAGAGAAACAGCCAAACTCCATGAGTAGCAGGAGGGGAGTATGAGGAACCTTTCGGGGAGTATGGTGGTGCAAGACCAACAGCACCTAGGTAGCTACATCAGTAATATCATGAGGCTGATAGTAAACAGTATCAGAAATACTGTATTGGGTACAGATGTAGAAAAACTGGGCCCAATGCAGAATTAATTAGAGGTGGGTTGTTTATYTGGGAGGAAACTGGGGCGGAGGTGCAAGAGTGGTGAGAAGGACAGCCAGAAAGTGGGAGAAGAGATAATAAGGTATGCAAATGTTGTGGCCAGGATTGCCATGGGGTACGTACCAGGCAGCCTGTGCTTGGGCATTGCCGCTGGAACAGGGCAGTAGACCAGACCCGTTGTTCTGGCTACACCATGAATGCTGAGCCTGCTTCTGTGGTGAGGAGGATGGGGGTGGAATGGGATGGGGGCTTTGCCTAACTGTTGAGTGAACACCTGGCCAGAAGGAGCAAGCATCCTGGCATCACTGTGTTGGTGCAGAAAGATGGTTACTCCAGCCTAGGACCTCCAGTAGGAGGTAACTGGATGGGCTCACTGATTGCTGGCATCTATTGCTCCTCCTCTGTTTACCATCTCCATTCCATTTTTCCACACCTGAACCTTCACTACTATGTTTCACCTTACCAGTTCACTTTTACTTCTGTCTCTCCCCAGTGTGCCTCCCAGTGCAGGAGGCTGTGTGCTCTGCCACCGCAAAGCACGAACAGTCACTGGGGATGTCATATTCTGTGGCAACCTCTGTAACCAGCTGTTGTTAATCTTAAGGGCAACCAACCATGTTATCTAAATCATAGGTAGTTTAGCAGGCATTCCTTGGGTCATGTTCCAGGTCTCAGTAGCCCCGATCTTATTCTCAACCCCACCCCAGGTAGATTTTCTTTTTTACCAGACTATTACCTCTCAGCACTGATGATAATGAATGTGTGATGTAGGGACTATATCACTATATATAAATGATGTGTTAATAGAAATAACTGAAGGCAAGTAACTTCAAAGATGAAAATTATGTTTCTAGGTTGAGGTCCTTGCTGAAAGGCCACTTATGCTTGAAGACATTCTCTTAAGTCCAATTTAAGTCCACCTCAGAATGGAAGCTTAATAAATATTTCTGAAACTAATTTTGAAAATGAAAATGTGGGAAGACAACAATTCTTTTGTAGACACCACATATTTCTCATATTTCCCCAAAAAGTTGTGTTTCCAAGGTGCCTGTCCTATCCAGTACATTCATTTCCGACRACAAACCATAAGTGGTTGCCGGACAGACATTTCTAAAAAAATGAACAGCGAGAAGTGAGATTACAAACATTGCAACAATGGCTTCTGGAAAATTATTTGGGAACATACACAGGCGTATCTTCAGGTAAGAACTGGAGGTATAAGAATTAGTCAGCTGGCTTTTTTATGGAACAACGAAAAATGAAAACAAGATATATCCTCAAACAAAGAAATTAGAAAAGCCTCGTACTTCTTATTCATGAAGGACCTAATCCTGTGAAAAAACAAGAATATTACATCATGTAGTATGGTATTCTATAATTTTACAGGCCAGCAAATTATCTGGGTGTCATACACATGGGTGACCGTCTGCATGGCCAAAATGAAACCAACTATGAACACATGCTTTGCTGCACACATTATCTATGCGTTACATCTCAGGTAAAGTCCAGTGCTGTACCAGACTTAAACCACAGGCTGCACACACCACAGAACTTCAATAAAAATCTTTGGCTGAAAATAAACAGTTTTGTACATGCCTTAAGGTGGGATTGTGGGTTGTATTGTAAGGTAGTCAAGCTACAGAAATCTGGCTATCATACTTATCATATCTACATCATATTTTGTGAATGTATATGCTTCTGTAGGTTTTAATTTGATTTAGTTAAACTTTTCATGAAGCTGTAAAGGGGTGAGCTTAATTGGTCCTAATGGGAAAATGTTTTTATTCTTTGATTACTAACACAGTAAATCTTCTCATTGTTAGTTCTAGTTCTTTTTCTTCCTGAGAATTTTAAGAGCTGATGAATTTGGGTTTTAGACTAATGAAGTAAAAATATTAGCTTGAAATTATTTATACTTTTTTTAAATCCATCTGCCTATATATATGTATTTGGTATGCCCACATATAATATCTGTGTCAAAGAAATAAATCCATCTGCTGAAATGCCTTTTTAGGATCTTTAATAAACTTTACTGACTAAATAAATAAAAAGAGAAATAACCAGATGGAGGGAAAAAAATGTTACATTTGTTTATGCAGAATATATCTACCAAAACTGTTCTTAACAAGTTCATTATATGAAATCTATTATTGTCACCAAATTAGTCACCCATGATATCATTACTTTTGCGGTAGTACATTATTGGTGAGGTCATCAGATGGTGTTTAGCACCCCAAAAAGAAGCTAAAATAAGAAACTATAGATAGTCTGCTTCCCCCAAATTTACAATACAAAGCAGAACTTTCTTTAAAGACTTTGGCTGAGTGATTTTTCTATTGCAAAATGCAGAGATGAGGTTACTGAGTTAAGGGCACTGCATCAAGAGCTGATTAATAGCCACTGAGAGAGTGAATATGTGTCTGCCGTCCTGCAGCAAAAGCCATGTGTTTCACTAGCGCTTTCATTCCAAACTGCATCTTAGCCCAGTGACAAGGATAATTTCCGACAAGCAAGGAAATCGCCTAATACCATAGATACCATAATTTGCAACAGCAGAATTGCTGGATGACCTGTGGACCCAAGACTTCCTCTTAAGCAAAGTACTAAAGCTTCATCTAATAGCACCAGTGTTTGTCATCTTTGAAAGGAGCTGAAGAAAACGTCGTTCAAAGTCAGTACTTCAGAGTGCTGACTGCAAGATGTAAATTAATGTAGCTTCTTCAAGATCTAATAAGCTCATAGCAAATATTTAAGAGCCACAGTAAATGATGAAAATTGCTTTAACTGCAGAAATAATAACATGTTGGAGAAACTGTTAGAAACAGTATTATATTTAGAACTAAACCACAAATTTTAAGATGTCAATTTTTGAAGCAAACAAGGTCTATTTACCGTATCTTGCATACAAACGGTTTATGTTTGTTTGGCTTTTAAATCATACTAGTTAAAATAATACATATACAGTTCTTCAAATAAGTTACTTTTTTATGATATTGCTTTTTTCCCATGTGCCATAACAATAACTTTTACAAATCAAGTGGAATTAATAATTTTATATATTTTAAACATTAACAGCTGAAAATGGAGAAGCTGAAGTTCTGCTTATTGCAGTGAATATAGTCACTATATTTTCTGCAATATCTTAAAGTGAAAGAGACAGGAAGGATATAGTATGGTGTGAACTGGTATTTGGCTAAATTCAGGGTCTGATTAGCAAATCCTGAAATGTTTACTTTAGGTTAACTCAACAGTTTTTGTTCTGATTTTTTTTTTTTGTAACATCAATTTGTCTTGTACGCTTCACAGCATTTTGCTATTTAGAAGATCAAATAGTGTTATGASGGCTCTGGCCTCTCTGTTTCAGGCCTCTGTAGATACACAGATATTAAAAATATGAAGAACTAACCGGACCTTCCATAACCTGTATTATATATGTCTCAGCATATATTTTACATAGATCAGCTGACCTAAATTCTGAAATTGAAGAGAAAGTCCCATTGAAAAAAAAAAAGAACAGGATTTCTTGACCAAAATAAGGAGAGGTTATTAAAAGATTCTGGTTTTACTCATTTTGGCTATTAGATAGCATTATAAATATGCACAGAAATCCCAGTATCTCTGAAAAGCCATGGACTAACTCAAATTTAATTAATAAACCTTCTAAGGAAATAAAAGTAGACAGGGCTCCTGCTTCCCTTTATATCTCTTTACATCTCTTTCTCTCTTTCATCATTTTGTGTGGTACAAATAAAGACTTTCTTTGTATCTAAGGTAGAAAAGATTTCAGATCTAGAAAGCGTTGTTTTTATTCAGGAGAACTGAGCAGGGACAGGGGTAGGAGAAGGGAGAGGAAAATGGCCTACTGGAAACCTCAGTCTTGAGCAGAATGCCCAAACTTCATATAATTCATAGTTACTGTCTCACCTGTGGGAAACATATCTTTCAGGTTGATTAGGAAATTATATTAGATAAGTATTTATTAAAAAAAAAAAGAAGATGAAGAAGAATTGGGCACATTTAAGAGATTGACTGGAAAGAGTAAGATACCGCTTACAGCCAGCCAGGAGCTTCCATCCATGTAGCATCCTGGAATGCTGAACTTCTTTCGTTAGAAGGTCTCCTTCAGAAAATGCATTGGTTTGCAGCTCACATATATGCCTTATATCTTTAATAATCTGTATTAAATTGATAGTAGTACTGGCATATTTCTCGTACATAGAAGAAACCTTCAAAAATTCCTTCACTAATGAAACACATTTAATCAGACTTCATGAATGCAGAATACATAGGAAAAAAGCCTATATTGAAAAATTATGGAAAAAACAGTCTTTTTATTTAACTTTCCATCATAGATATGCCCAGTGAAGCAGCATGGAGAATATTATCACTATATCAAAATAAAGAATTTCCTAAGAGAGTTCTCTATTTTCCTATTGGCTTATTCCCACTCTGAAACACAAAGTGATTACTGTATAGACTGATAGATAAAAAATGGGAAAACCAGCAGGCTTTATCAGTTTAAAAAGATTTAGAATTACTGATCTTCTAAGCTAGAAAAATAAGTGTCAGCAATGACACCAGAAAGGATAGAAAGGTGGGCACCTAATATTTATGCACTGCATAACTTCTTTCCAGATTATCTGTAATTTCCTTGAGCAAAAAAGTTTCTTTTTGCATTTTGTCTTCAAAAAACAGCCTGTATTTAGTTTTCATCTCATCTGTAATTCTGAGTGGGACTAGTTGCAGTGCTGCCAGGTAAAGTAATGAACATTTTTGTCCGAAAGTGTATTTTAAATGGAATATTCTCAAAATTCATACCTTTAATTTGACAAAGCGTTGCTCATGGTTTAAATAAATTTCCCCTAATTTGAGTAGTAGCTGTATGGATGAATTTACAAACAGTCTTTGAAAATATAGAGGACCAGCAACTTCACAAAGAAAAAAAGCGATATATGGAAAGCAGATATGTTTCTTGAAAGGGAAAACTGACTTGTTCCCCAAGGCATGGCAAACATTACTTTAAAACTCGCTTTCACTGTTTTCCAAAACCCAGAACAAACAAAATGGTTATATTTAAGGCAGTTCATCTAAGTCTCTTCTGCTGAATGAAACACCTACAAGAAAAAGACATCTTTAGATCATCTGGAACATAGTTAATTAGTAGAGCTAAATGGCAATCAGACTTTCTAACAAAAAATTCTTTATTTCAATATTTATTTTTTACTTCAAATTAAGAGAAAAAGTTGAACTATTAAAAATGGCATGAAGCAAACACTGGAAAATCTTGTTTTAATGACTATCAGAATGCATCATACTTGTTAGCCAGGATTCATTACATCATATGAAATATATTATGACTGGACAGCAGGGAAGGGGGGAATGGGGACCGGTACTTGGGGAAAAGAAAGGCTGAGCAATATAGTTTAAAGAATGTTTATTTGCGTTCAGCTAAATATATTAGGATGTGTACAAACAGTTATTTTTTGTTGTATTTGACTTGGTTAAGTCAGGTCTCTTAGATTTCCACATATTGTGTTAAAGATGCAGTGTCTTAACATATTGAGTGTTCCTTTTCAATTCTGATGATGGAGGAAGTAGCGTTCCTTATGCCATGACAAGTTTAAAGGACCCTATTTTACCTTATATTAAAATAAACTAGGAGGGTGCACACATTGTCTGTGATCAGCCCACACCTAGTAAATTGTAGCTGGAAATGAGAAACATGGCTGGAAACTTCTTAAATTGCTCTGAATGCCTTAAATTACTCCAGCCACAAGGAAGAGTGGCTGCAAAAGAGTTTTTATCAGATTAAATAAAGCAGTTTAATTAACGAGTGACATACGTGTGCTCAGACAAGTAAAAAGTCAAGAAGGAGCACATACATCTTGCAGGCCTCAGGGAGAAAATAAGAGGAAGGCTATGCCTTCACTGGCATTCCTCACATTAACAAATGAAATTTTTATTTTCAGTATTTTTAGTACTATTAACATATTCATTACTTACAGAGATGTCTTCACCATAAGATATGCTGTTTTTTTTCTAGAAAATATTTAAAATGAAGTATTCTGAGTACAAATGACTACTCTGTGAATAGAACCGTGGAAACAATCACACCCAGGTTGTGTGTAGTCAGAATTGTTTCTTACTGACAGTAAAGAAAGYGCTTCTGGTCTTGATGAAAATGCAGACATTTGATAAAACTGAATACAGGCATACCTCGTTTTATTGCACTTCGCTTTATTGCTCTTCACAGATATTGCGTTTTTTACAAATTGAAGGTTCGTGGCAACCCTGCACTGAGCAAGTCTGTCAGCGCCATTTTTCCAACAGCAGGTGCTCACTTTGTGTCTCTGTGTCGCATTTTGGTAATTCTCACAATATTTCAAACTTTTTCATTGTTATTATGTCTGTTATGGTGATCTGTGATCAGTGATCTTTGATGTTACTATTGCAATTGTTTTGGGGTGCCGCAAACTGTGCCACTGTAAGACGGCGAACTTAATCGATAAATGTTGTGTGTGTTCTGGCTGCTCCACCGACCGGCCGTTCCCCTGTCTCTCTCCCTCTCCTCGGGCCTCCCTATTCCCTGAGACACAACAATATTGAAATTAGGGCAATTAATAACCCTACAATAGCCTCTAAGTGTTCAAGGGAAAGGAAGAGTCGCACGTCTCTCACTTTCAATCCAAAGCTAGAARTGATGRAGCTTAGTGAGGAAGGTGTGTCGAAAGCCGAGACAGGCCRAAAGCTGGRCCTCTTGCGCCAAGCAGGTAGCCAAGCTGTGAATGCAAAGGAAACGTTCTTGAAGGAAATTCAAAGTGCTACTTGAGTGAACACACGAATGATAAGAAAGYGAAACAGCTTTATTGCTGATATGGAGAAAGTTTTAGTGGCCTGGATAGAAGATCAAACCAGCCACAACATTCCCTTATACCAAAGCCTGATCCAGAGCAAGGCCCAAACTCTCTTCAGTTCTGTGAAGGCTGAGAGAGGTGAAGAAGCTGCAGGAGAAAAGTCTGAAGCTAGCAGAGGTTGRTTCCTGAGGTTTCAGGAAAGAAAGAAGTCATCTCCGTGACATAAAAGTGCAAGGTGAAGCAGCAAGTGCTGATGCAGAAGCTGCAGCAAGTTATGCAGAAGATCTAGCTAAGATAATAGATGAAGGTGGCTACACTAAACAACTGATTTTCAATGTAGATGAAACAGCCTTCTGTTGGAAGAAAATGCCATCTAGGACTTTCATAGCTAGGGAGGAGAAGTCAATGCCTGGCTTCAAAGCTTCAAAGGACAGGCTGACTCTCTTGTCAGGTGCTAATGCAGCTGGTGACTTTAAGTTGAAGCCAATGCTCATTTACCATTCCAAAAATCCTAGGCCCTTAAGAATTAMGCTACATCTACTCTGCCTGTGTTCTATAAATGGAACAACAAAGCCTTCATGACAGCACATCTGTTTACAACATGGTTTACTGAATATTTTAAGCCCACTGTTGAGACCTACTGCTCAGAAAAAAAGATTCCTTTCAAAATATTATCGCTCATTGACAATGCACCTGGTCACCCAAGAGCTCTGATGGAGATGTACAACAAGATTAATGTTGTTTTCATGCCTGCTAACACAACATCCATTCTGCAGCCCATGGACCAAGGAGTCATTTTGACTTTCAAGCCTTCTTATTTAAGAAATACATTTCGTAAGGCTATAGCTGCCATAGATAGTGATTCCTCTGATGGATCTGGGCAAAGTAAATTGAAAACCTTCTGGAAAGGATTCACCATTCTAGATGCCATTAAGAACATCATTGGTGATTCAAGGGAGGAGGTCAAAATAGCAACATTAACAGGAGTTTGGAAGAAGTTGATTCGAACCCTCATGGATGACTTTGAGGGGTTCAAGACTTCAGTGGAGGAAGTAACTGCAGATGTGGTGGAAATAGCAAGAGAACTAGAATTAGAAGTGGAGCCTGAAGATGTGACTGAATTGCTGCAATCTCATGATAAAACTTTAATGGATGAGGAGTTGCTTCTTATGGATGAGCAAAGAAAGTGGCTTCTTGAGATGGAATCTACTCCTGGGGAAAATGCTGTGAACATTGTTGAAATGGCAACAAAGGATTTAGATTATTACATGAACTTAGTTGATAAGGCAGTGGCAGAGTTTGAGAGGATTGACTCCAATTCTGAAAGAAGTTCTCTTGTGGGTAAAATGCTATCAAACAGCATCGCATGCTACAGAGAAATCCTTTGTGAAAGGAAGAGTCAACTGATGCGTCAAACTTCATTGCTATCTTGTTTTAAGAAATCGCCACAGCCACCCCAACCTTCAGCAACCCCCACCCTGATCAGTCAGCAGCCATCAACGTCGAGGCAAGACCCTCCATCAGCAAAAAGATTACAACTCGCTGAAGGCTGAGATGATGGTTAGCATTTTTTAGCAATAAAGTATTTTTTAATTAAGGTATATACATTGGTTTTTTAGACATAATGCTATTGCACACTTAATAGACTACGGTATAGTGTAAACATAACTTTTATATGCACTGGGAAACCAAAAAAATGCGTGTGACTCTCTTTATTGTGATATTCACTTCATTGCGGTGATCTGGAACCGAACCCACAATATCTCCAAGGTATTCCTGTATACTTCTAATGTTACTACCAGAATCATAATAACATAGCAGATGCATGAGAACAGCAATGCTTTATGTTTCTTTAGACCTTAAACAATCTAATCAAACTAAACAAAGGACAGGAGAACCTACCCTTGCTATTTGTAGACATTTTGGACAAGTGTAAATGATGAGCTACAGGAAGTGCCTGATGTTAGAGAATCAGGCCCTAGGAACTGATCCAGAGCTCACTGTTTTTCATGGAAAGATCTTATGGATTTCAGTGAATTTGCATTAGTAGTACAGAATCGGGTTCTTTTTACCTTGTAGGAGGTGAATCTTCACCACTGAGGATAACACAGTGCAGTTATGCTTAGAGTGTTCAAAGGTCTAAAACGTGTTGTGTAAGCAAAGCATATAAAAGTTAGCTTGTACCTTTGCTAGCTGTCTGAAGGCATAATAGCTAAGGAAATGAAAATTAAGCTATGTTGCTGCTTCATCCATAGGTTTGTCTTTGTTACAAAAATGGTTGTAATTGTTTAATTAATATAACTCTACTGACTTGCCTTGCTTGGCCATGCCATTAATCATGGCTGTTCAAATTCTTATTTTAACAGCACTTGTTTCAGCGCTATAAATTTATAGATCTGTTATTTGGAAAGATGCCACATTGAGCAGATCTCTAAGAAATTCAGAGATTATTTAAATAGAATATGGATGAATATCCTATTGCATGGGTATACTTGCAGTGCTGTATATTAATCAGAATTTCATTACAAGTTAAGGTCAGATCTAGACAGAGTAGTTTGGAAGGTATTTAGTGCACTATATACATTATTTTGAGTCACACAGCTGTAGRGCATCCATTAACATTTAATTGTTTATTGCTCACTGGAGTCAGGTAGACACCTACATTTTCTATGTTCGGGCTAGCTTGCATAGTTAAGATTGGTTTTGTGCTACTGGATTGAAAGCAGCTATTGTGGCTTGTGAAACAAATAGTTTTTAGTATCTGATATTCAGAAATTAGAGCAAGAAAATTGTATCCCCAATCATCGTACTATTTTCATGTTTTACAATTCAGAAAGATTGTCTAAGACGTTTTCTGAATAATGATGCCCCATCATTTGACTACATCATGGGAAATCATTAAATCATTATGGCTAGTGAATGAAAATGCTTTTGTGGTGTCTTCAGAGAAGTCTAGCTGCATCGTGAGCTTACTGTTCTGCAATTTTTTTTCCTTAGGTATTGAACTCTCGGCAAAAAGGGGAATGTTTTCCATGACATAAGATTTCCAGTCAGAACACTTCTAATGAGTAACAACATATATGTTTACACAAAGTCAGTTGTAAGAAAAATATTTTAACAGCTGCCTGCATTTTTCTTTTTCTTATATTCAGCTTTGGAGCTTCTTGTGATAGAGATATGGTTTTGTGCAGGCTTTGGAATTAAGAGGGATCTTCATCTTAAATAGATCTTCATCTAGTTTTATCCTAATTCTTGCAGGAACCATATATACAGAATTTGTAATAAACCTTATCTTTCATTATCTTGCGATATTAGAATCATACACTGTGATACTAATTCATGCTAATTTGCAGTGCTATCAATTTTTCTGGAAAAAGGTAGTCTTATAACAGATGCAAAAGACACAAATTTTATTCCTGATTGGGCCAATCACCCTGGAATTACTGCATAGAACAATGAATAGGTAGTCAGGGTGGAAATACAATTTCTAATTGGCAAAATATTCAAGATTTGGAAATCTTTTCTCATCTGGAGTCTGTATGAGAAGTTAATTAAGAGCAAAACAAACAAAAAGACATAGTCATTCAAAAGGTTTCTTTGGATATAGTTCAAAAGTGTTGTTTCTGTTTTAGTTACTTACATTTGATTGATACAACGTAATCATCTTAAATCTTCTAATGCAAAGTTGTCTCAATGGTAAAACTGGATGTTTTGTCTGTTTTGAAGATAACAAAATAAATGTTGTTTACAGAAAAATACCTGCCAGTTTTTCCGATGAGCTTTGAAGTATCGTTGATTTGGACAGACCTATTTGGAGGATGTTTAGTCACTGATAAAGCCCTTCCCATATATCTACCAAATTATTTCACTGTTCTTTGAGAAGTGACATTATGTTCAAATTAATTCTGTACCTGTTTGAGAAGAATGATTTTTTCCTGAAGTGAAGCCTGGGCGGAAATGGCGAACATTACATTTATATCTCTTTGCAAGAGCAGGGCTTAACAATATATCATCTGTATCTAATTTGCCATGGTATTGTAATGATTCATAATCACACAGAGATCCCTTTAAATTTTAGATGAGATCTTTGAAGAATGTGTGGAACGGTAATTGGCCGACTCTCCTTGGTGTTACAGTTGGCATGTTTAGGTTCTACGTAGGTCAATCAATTACTCTAGATCCAAAATGAACAAATTTAATACTGCTGCCAGCAAAGCACTTTCACTTTACTTGCTTGTAATTTTGTGATATGAACAAAACTAGTGAGAAAAGTAATTTAAGTAAATTGCTTTTTATTAAGCAGTAATGTCCAGAGAGACCAGTGACCTCATACATCAATCTCCTGGCAAGAAGCAACTTTCAACATTTATTGCAGTATACTTCAGCCCTCAACAACCATAATTCAATAAAACAGCACCTGCAATGCAGAAAATTGGCTCATGGGGCAGAATGTCATACCACTCCATTCATGCTTTAGCCAACAGTCAGAAAGAGCATGCAACATACATACAACATAAAGTATTTTTCATGCTAGTTTTATGTACCTTAGAGACACATTCATAACGCAAAAGCCTAAACTATTTACTCTAATACTGGAGTCCATAGGAAAAGTTTTTAAGTTTGTGCAAATTCTTATACATTAACTAATTTTTACTTTGAGGTATAAAACTATTGAGGGGATTTTCATGGTTAAAATAGCTTTGCTTCATTCAACATCCCCCCCCCCCAAGCTTCTATTGCACCTCTTTGAGTTGAATGCAAAAATGAAATACCTCATTAAATTTGTGTATCAATAAGGTAAGTTTCCATTTGACTAGTTCTCATCCATAGTATTTCTTCTTAGGGCAATAAATTGCTATTACTTTATTAAACTTTCACTATTAATTAACATTTTTAGAGATTTTTATATTTTTAGCTATATTATCCATATCATTTCATTTTGTAAAATGGAAAATAAGAAACAAATATCTATTTATGTGTTCAACCATGTGGAGAACTTTAGAAATTAAGGTAGAAAACTTGCAGTGTCTTTCCAAACTGGAAGCACTAATAGACCAGAGAGAGAGGAAATGAAAGAACCATGAAGAGAGCTATGTTCATACTGGAATGTTTGCCTCTACAAGTCATTGGCAAAGTTCATAATTTTAGTGTTACAAGTACAGAAATGTCTTTTCAGATTGCAGATTTGTTTAGGTATTCAAACATACAGTAGAAAAATACAGTTTTAAAAACAAGCAGGAATAACTCTGTACAGTAGGAAACAACATGACCTTTATATCTTAATTTTATCATTGTAGAGGCATCCTTGCAAAATCAGTTAGTAAGTTAGTTAGAAATAAATTACATTTCAATTTTAATTAAGAAACAGCAGAGTAAATTGCCCTGGTGAAATGGTACAAGGTGGGTAGAAGTGTTTGTTATTTGCCCCTTGCAACAGTGAGGGGAAAATAGATATAAAATGATATCCAATCAAAACCAAAGCCTGAATTCTCAAAGTAGCACTTAGTCTGCATTTAGGCAGCAATATCCAAGAAGGCAATTCTCGTAACTTGTACCTATTCCTCCAAGAATTTTTAAGTAACTTAAAACTTAAGTTTAAATTCATGACTGTTGCCAAATCCCAGTGTTCTGTTTCAGCTTGATAACCATTTTGGCTTGATATGTATTACAAGCCGAATTAGCATTAAACTAAGTACTTTCCACATAAATTCCCTAAAGAGTTTGATTTGGTAGGGATGAACAAAGCACACAGTATCAACAGCAGAACTGAGTTTTACAGAAAATACAGTGACCAACATCCTCTCCCTGATTCAGAAAAAGAGCTGAAGAAGGAGACTGTATCTCCTTTCAGAGAAACTGTTGTCTTTCAGACAGTAGAGCAACCTTTTGGGACATTTAGGACTATGATTATGCCCAGTTCTGGCATGAGTTCCACAATTCCCTAAGGACCTTCCAACCCATGTGCAATAACTGCTGAATGTATTCCATGCATTCACAGCTTGTCCAAGGCATTTGGACTTACTGTGTGCATGAGGTATCTTCGCTTGCCTGAGCAAGTGAAACTCCTCAAACCAAGGACCAGTCCCCTATGAAGCAGTCCTGTGCATGACTTCCTGCATCTGAAGGTGCTCAAATCTTTCAGCTGCCTGAACAGGAACCCAGGACACTTGCTGGAGTCAGTGGCTCCACCACTGAAGCAGCACAGCCCTGTAGACCGAGAAGTATGGTCTTGCTGTTGTTATTAACAGGCCGCAGGCTTTGTATTAACTTGGCAGTGCAGGCGTCAGGACTTGTCAGGCTCATTTGGACTTGTCTTGGTCTTTCTGGAACTTGTTTTAGCTTATTTAGCTGTAACAGCAGTTGTCTAATGACAGGTAACTATTGCCTTACTTGTTTTATCTTAAGCTTAGCTTTGTACTTTTGTGTGGTGTAATGCTGATTGTTATAATAATTTGTGTGTATGTCGGTAACTAATAGGTGATAATAGCCAGTAGTTATTCATTCAGTTAGTATTCAGTTAGTATTCAGTTATTCACTCTAAAGTGAACCGTCTGTGGCCCTAGAATAAAAGTGTAGTAGAGTGCAAGTGTGGCATGACAGCAGAGGCCTTGAAAGTACAAGCAGAGGATAACAGAGCTTCAGGGCTATGAACACAAATCTCTGATTATTGATCACTAAAGGAATGCAGTCTTGGGAATTGGGTAAAACTGGTTTTAGGGTACCAAAGAGAACAAAGGACAATATCCATCATATGCAAAACATAACCATACATTGTAAAACTGAAATATAACATGCAGTTCCAGACCAGTGAATAAAGATTTGATAAGCAGACAAAGTTAGAAAATGTATAAAAATAAACCCAAGCAGCCCCAAAAGCACAGGGAAAGTGTCCCCCATCAATATCATATGACTACTGATGAGGAACTTGGGATGCTGTCAGCCTCACCATAATAACACATTGGAAGGCTGAGCATAACAATAGAGAAAGGGCAAATATGGGTAGGTTGTGTATATTGGTTTTAACTATGCTTATTCAAAATGATCTGTAATTGGTTAGTTTGGACTGTAAGTCTACAAAATGTAATATTGAGCTATGCAGAACAAGTAGGATACCTCTATTAATATATGTTATAACTCATCATTTTTACTAATTTTGGCTGCTTCATTTTAAAACAAATGCAAACAATTTGTTTGAAAATATAGGACTTGGCTCTGTTATACTCATCTTACTGGACCAAAGGTCATGAATGAGATTTCTTGGATGGATGAAATGAACAATGTTTTAGGCATATATTGCAGAAAGTCTTTTTTTAATAGTGTGGTACATCTCTAAATTATCCTCACCTTAGCACCTCTTCTGAAAATTAGGATGTGGCAACTAAGAATTATCATTTATTTAGACTCTTGATGTCAGAGGGAGCGAAGGCCATACAGCTTCTTACAAAGTAAGTTCTTTACTGGCTTACAACACAAGACCTGTGAGAGACCTGTGCTTTAACGGAGCAGCTTCTTGTACCTGCCTGTCACTGTTAATGATGTGTAATTTATGGAAATAGTAGATAGTAATTCCTAATCAGCAAAGTTGCAGCTAAGAGTGCTGGAACCTATCATATGGGATTGATGCCAGATTTGTGAAAAATGGAATTGACAAGTAAATTTTCTCCTATAACATCACCAGCTGTAAGACTGTTTCAGAAAAGCATTCAGTCTCTTCTGTAACACATTTAAAGATTGGTTTAAATCTTGCACTATTTTTTATTATTAAAGGCATGTCTAATAATTCTTGTTTGTCAAAACATTAAATAGTTGAATGCTTAATATTTTAATTCTTAACGTATGAACTAAGTAAGATCCCTCTTAAATGAGTTACTAATACCATGTAATTGGAAAGGACAATTCTCTGTTTTTTTATTTATGCTTTGCATTTTTATTATGATCTATTCTGATCATGCTGGTGACCAAAAAAAATACTTGCTATTCATGTTGCACAGCTTTTCCTTGAAGGTTGTATGGATAGAAGTAATTTTTTGAAATCACAAGAAAAGGATTCTGCATTCTCACTGATTTTGTACCTTAAGTTGTATGAAATCAGTTTATAAATACAAGGTTATAACCTTAACTATGCATTGTCAACTACTGTTCTATGTTATCAGATTGTGGGTGTTATTTGAGTGTCACATTTTTATGACACATAAGTCAAAGTATTGGAGCGATATGATGTTTTGACATGAGAAGACTGATTCAGCTGCTCTTATTTTTTCAGGGTAAAAGAATTCTTACTGAACTAACTTACTCATCAGATCTACTGTCTTCATTTCCTACATACTCATTATAGTGAAAAGCAGAGTACCATCACGGGGCAGGATCTGAGAAAGATCATACACTTCTCTGCAGTGTGTGTTGGATAGATGAAGACAATACCTTAAATATGTCTCCTATTCTGAATTTGACCACAGTTCAGAAAGGTCTAGGAATACTGGGAATTCAGCAAACAAACATTTTTTCCATATTCGCTTGTATATGGTTTGAACTTTGTTGTGTGAATCTGCATGGAAAACAGCTGAAGTAAGATCCTCTTATAGCTTATTATAAAACCTTCAGTTACATGCTATCTATCCCATTATTAAATATTCAGACTGACATATGTACCCAAATTGTGCAAAGTATGGTAAGTATTTTTAAATCATGAATCATGAAAATCATTTTAATTTTGGTTTGCACTGGGAAGAAGACAAATGTGTTTGATGATGACAGTGGGATAGACAAAACATGGCACTGATGTAGTGGAGCAGATTGCTCGAGCAGCTTGACTGATTGACTGTATCATCACTAGTCTGGAATAATCTAGACTCAACACCAGCTGAAAGGAATTCCACATTTGCCTGGGTTCTGCAGAGTTCAGCTGCTTTAGGGCTGAGGAACTGAAGCTTTTCTAAGTTTAAATAGAGAGGGTGATGTTTGTAATAAGTTATGTAGGTGCATTAAGGCAAAAGAAAAAAACCTAAAACTTCGTTGTGTTTTTCTTGATGCTGTTGTTGTCTGCTTGCTTGCTTTGGGGAAATGAGAATTGCCTTTATAACCAGCCCCTAAGGGATTGGGAGTTTCTCAGGAAGTCAAAGCTGGATGCTTTCTGAATAATCTGCTTTTGCCACAATACAAGGGTAAGGTGGGGGGAGTTCTTCTAATACTGGATCTACGAAAATAATGTGCTATATCTTCTGGTCCTGGAATATCTTAGCACAGTTAATCTTTTTTTATTTATTTCCTTGTAATGCTTATTTAAATAAATCTTTTCTTCACATAGTTCTATTTCCAAGTTCTCGTATGTCTGCACACTGTCCAAGGACCATGAATAAAAGAGACCATGACTTATATTTAAGTTCCTAGAGCCAGTGCATAGATTTCTGGTGTGCCCTTGGATGGGACAAATGAAAGCTTAATTAAGCTGGCCTTTTTCACATTAAAAAAAGGAATGTAACTTAAACTTCTTGCATTAGTGGATCATTCTTTTTCATCTGCTGCTAACACCATATTCAAAATCTACACCAATTTTGGAGATGTACATAGTGCATTGACATATTTTTCTTGCGCTGTACGTTGAAATCAATAGAAGCTTACTGACTTGAATGAGCAAAGCATCAGGGCTACAATGAATATCTGTAAAACCTTAAAAAAAACCCTTCTAATCTATATTACTGTACATCTTTTTTTTAAATATGTACTGATAGAAAAAAACATTCTGTTTTTTTTATAGACTAGTAATCTTCTGTAGTTCTTCAGGTGAACAGAAAGTTACACCCATGAAATACAATTTATAAGGGGAGAGTAAGTAGGTAAGTTTTCGTAGCACTGATTAGCAGTACTTTAGATCAAAGCAAAAAGAAACATCAAGTATGGAATGTGTCTAAAATGCTGTCTTCTTCCAAGGTTTCAGTAAGAGATTAAATTGTCTGAGAGAGATCTATAGTTAGGAAGCTTATTCTGAAGGTAGAGATATAAAGCCTACAATAGTAGTAGTATATTATTAGTAGTATTTCACACAGTGGCCTAGTGATTGGAACGCTCAGAAATAGAAAATGCAGGTTCAGTTCCCATTCGAGCTGAAGGAGGTTCAAACCCAAACATTTCTTCCTTTTGAGATACAATCCCTGACCACTAAAGTGACTAGAAAGGAAGGACTTCAGTTATTTCCAGGATAAGGCAACATGAGCAAAGAGATTTGGTATCCTAGTTTTGGATTTATGCATCTGTTTTCTACTTCAGCACCAATTTAGGTAATTAAGTCCTTCACTGATTCTGTTCCTTAGAGCCTAATCTTACATGTTCATACAACATATCCCAAATTTGTTAATTCCCATCTTTTGTTCTGAAATAATACTAACTCCTTAATTTATATCTGGGCATATTTCTTTTTCCCCAGCTGAAGAGGAGGAGGATTATTGTAGTAGGAGATCATAATGCTTGGGAATATTTTAAGTTCTGAGCCCTGATTTAAATTAGGTTTTATGTCGTGCCCAGCTTCAGAAGGATATTTCTTTGTCTTTACTATTTTTTAATATCTGCCAAAGAGCAAATAACAGATTCTTCTCCTGTGGACTAAACCATCCATCAGAAGTGTAGTGTTGTTGAAGCTGTAATAGGATAGGGATATAAGTGAGGTAAGTTTCCTAAGAGAGATAATATCTTTAATGGATTGATAGCTGAGGGCAAAAAAAAMCCCCCAAATACACAAAGTTTTGGTTTCAGAGTAACTGCCTGTCTCTGTCTCCTTCTCACAGGGCCAAGGATTTTATCATCTCTTCTCTTGCTACCATGCACCTCTCATAACTACCCTCTTTTCTCAAATTGTCTAGTTACTTAATTAAACAAAGCTGAAAGTGATTGTTCCAATGTAAATAATTTGGAGCTGTTTGATGCCATTTCAGACCTCTGCTAAGAGGTTGTCCCTTTTTTCCCAACTATACCAGCTCATCCGATAAATGATACCACTTCTCCCTAAAAAATAAAAGTGTGACTGCCTAATAACCAGAAAGATTTGTAAGTGATTGCTAGTCACATTGCCTGGAGGAATTTTTATCTCCCTTGCACTTTTTACCCTAATTGAGGCTGAGACATTTTGTGGGCTTCTTTCTGTACTCAGTCAGATGACCTATATGCAAAACAATCATCCAGACTAGAGATTCTATTTGTTTTTCTTTTCTCTACAGTAAGTCTTTTAAGCTACAACACCTTCACCTACATTAGATTACACTTATATAATTCATGACCTAACTAATAAGAATGGGATAGAAGTGTACACAAGGCATTGCTGTTTAGTACGCAAAATCATTATGCGAGCCTTCAATAAGCTTGTTAATATGTAACTTAGTTATGCAGATGAGGTACTGCACTTTGAGACATTCCTGTTCACTCTTGTGATCTGGGATGGATTTTCATTATAAAAACTGATTATAAAATTCAGTGAAAATCATGTTAACATGTTAGTATAATTAAACCTATATGCTATTACTACCAAGGAAAAGATGTGAGAGTTGTTAATGGTCTGTGCACAACTCAGAAGGATCATAGCTGTCTTAAAAAAGCTATTCATTGTTCTAACCTATTTTTTAATGCACTCTCAAAAGAGAATTTACTGGGCACAGATGTGATGACTTTGAAATACCTTTTAATCCAAACTGCTGTGTGCAAAGATACTTGTTAATGTTTTTGTAATGTTAGTTATTAGACATTCTATATATTACTTAGGCTTCTTAGTCAACAATTGTTACCTCCTGTGGCAGGCACCTTACATAGGCAGAAGGCAGTCTTTACCTTATTACACACTTTACATGATGCAACTATAGGATGAGTAGGATAAGAAGAGTAGGCAGAGCAGGGCAAAATCAAAAAACCTGAGTAAGCATTGAATGTTCCAATTTATGAAATATTTTCCTCTGTATTTTTCCTGTGACCTAGCCCATTTCCTGAAGTAAAATTATTTATTAAATTAATCCATGAATATGTAGGAAGAGACATATTAATGAGGCAGAAATCTTGAAGTGAAGTTGCCAGATCACTGATCCTTTGCGATTATCCCACTCTAAAAAGTGAGAGGGGTATTTCCTTCAGAACATACCTTTAAAATTTAACATTAAAAATGTAACTTTTGAGCAACAAAAGAAAGTACTATGTTAGAGGAATATTTCTGAACATTAGTACAGTTCACCAGGGGAATTGCTAGCTGGAATGCAAGACCATGTTAGGACTGATGTGTGGAAATAGAGGAGTACAGAATAGCCTCAGTGGGCTAAGTATGAAACTTAGTATTTTCCGATGTTACAAATTATGGTCAGGTGTTCCCCAGAACTGAGTATGTGGTGTAAATGGAACGACTGTGACTTGCCCTTACACTGGTGTATGAATGTGATTAGAGAAGCAAGGACCCATAAAAACCTTCTGTTACCCTGTGAGGGTTAGCTGTGTGACAGTGCAGCAGAGAGAAAGGCTTCTACAGAGTTTTCACTTGCATTGCTAAAGTGAGCAGTGGCAAGGAGTCAGGAGAGCCTTCTCCTCCCAGCCACCACCACTGGTGTAGCTGAGCAGCACGACTTTCATTCAAAGACAGGGAGAAGAACTGAGCCCCAGAACTGGTTTGTACCATAGACTTAAGGAAGACCATAAGATTGCAAACATTTAAAACTATTTTATCTTAAAAGGCTATTTCAAAGGTAGATACTACATTAATAATAGTTGTATACTCAGAACATCAAAGCTATCAGTAAGGGATTGCTTATATTTCTATTGAAGTCAAACAGATTAAGTCACTTTAAATTAATTTAATGAAGCTATTTCAGGGGATGTCTGAAAGTTATTTTGGAAACACCATACTTACTCAAAAACAGTATTGCTTTGTTAGACTCCAACCCTGCTGCTTGGTGGTAAACTTCTTGAAGACAGTTTCCTCATTGTGAAAGGTTTATTGCCTTGTGGAAAAAAGATCATGATGCCCTTCACATTATAGGCCTGAAAATATTTTTATTGCTAGCTTCTCCTGTTGCTTGAAGAAGCTCTGTAAAGATCTGGTTAGAAGTCAAAAAGTCTTTCTCATTATAAAAGCTGAGCTGAGAAACCATCCAGGAGGACACAGTGTAATCTAGGCTGGGATGACTAAGCATCTGTCCTGGTGTTCTGACTATGCACACTGAGGAGGGTTTGAAAGGCAGAACAAAACAATATTTTATAGCTGAGTTTTGTATAAGTGCATCTAAGTGCTTGTGTTGAAAAAAATCTCAGTCTATTAGTTTAGAGACTATTATTCAACATTCTCTGGAAAGAAAATGAAATGATGTTGTAAATTAGTTTCCATGTTCTTTCTTTTTTATAAAGTCCCAAGGTCCAAAAACCTCAAAAGACCATGCCTCTGAAAATTCCCATGATTAATTGTACAAGCAACAACTTATTTGAACATATTAGAAAAATACTAAATCAAAATATTAGCAAAACCAGAACATTCTGGGTTGGGGTAACATTTAACAGACATTTTAAAGCTTGGAAATTGGTCAGACTAAGTGTTAAAACAATCCCAAATATTTCTCTGTTAAGTATGGCTACTGTTGCAATTAAATATTATTTTAGATAATGATGCACAAATTGTCACCCAGTTTTATAATGGTCCAGAATTTCTGACATGTTCAGTCACTGCCAGGAAAAGATTTCAGGCCTATGCAGGAATAGAGCGATCTTCTTGCTCTTTGCCTCCGTAGACATGTAGCTTGCTTTGTGTGTCCTGCTTTTGCACGTTCCATCCCATTGTTGCTCTTTAAGGCTTGGCTCTCTGTCCAGAGCAAGCATATCTAGTTGCATCTAGATTTATCTATGTGGCATGGCATTGCATTGTACAAGATCGTGGTTCTCTGCTCATCCAGATCAAGAACAAATTGAAGTACAGCATGACTCCCTTGTGGTCCCTTGTAGGTTACTTTGGAAAGCAGAGCATTTGGGTTGACTGGTTTGTTCTGAGGTTTCACCTCATTAGACCTGCAGATCATCTCTCATCTTTTCAGCTTGTTCCATGTCCCAAATCACCTTTTGCAAGGACTTTGTTTTTCCCTAATCATACCTTTCTGTATTTTGGAATATCATCCTTGCTTCTGTAAATCAGACAACCTCTTTTCTCTTAAAAAAAAAAAAATTAAACTTTGTTCAGTCAACCAGTGTTGCCTTTGCCATTTCAGTCTTATTGTACTCCCAGAACTAGTGCTCTTTCAGTAGCTTTGTAGAAAGGGGTTAAATGCTGTTTTACATTCAAGGTTGCAAGTTCACAGGCTTTCTAATCTACTGCTGAAAAGTATTGTGTTCTCTTTTGACAGCAGATGTGCCTGTCAGTGACCTGTGACAGCCTTTAGACTGAGAAATGTTGCTTTATAGGAACAAAACCAAAACAAACAAAAGGTTTTTTTACAGTAGTTATTGGATTTGCTAGAGAAGTAACTGGATGAAACTAAAGGGCCTATGCATCCAAGAGATTAGCTCAGGCTGTTTATTTAAGTAGATCTTTTTTTACCTTTTTTGCTGAACTTTACTTTATTATTGTATTATTATATTATTATATCATTACATATTATATATTTTATACTATATATTATATTATTATGAATGGCATAATATCTGCATCACCTGGTGGCATATAATTTGATAAATTAATAATTTTCCTTTTATTATCTAAGGAAAGTTCATAGAACTCCTTATTATGGGGGAAAATGACTTAGGTGCTCTGTGTATGCTGTATAAGAATATATGCTGTAGAAGAATAAAACTCTAATGCTAAAACTCTAAAAAATAAGAGAGTGACTTATTTTCTGGAAAAAACCCTTCTAACATCCCACGTGTGTATGAAAGTTGTAAAGCAATCCCTACTTTCTCTTTGCATGACTTGAACAAGAGATGGAGAACTTTGTGTTCAAGAGTGCTTAGAGCTGAGCTGTCTTGAGGGATCTAATACTGTCACGGGAGCAGAAGGAAGCAGTAACTGTGGCCTGCAGGCTGGGAACACAAGGCGAAGCGGACTGTATAAAAGACAGTGCTTCCTTCAGCACTGCCCCTTGCTGTCACAATCTAGTCCTCTTGAAATAGCATATTTACTAACCACTTGTAGGCAATGTTTAAGTCCTGCCACGCGTTTATACCTATTTCTAATTCCTTCTGTAAAAGTCGGTGAGTCTCACTTTTCAGTCTGGTGCAGATGTCTAAATTTTCAGATTTGATTAAGAGAAGAACTGGAATATGAGGGCTGTATACAGGGTTTACCACCCCACCGTATAGCATGTGCTTTCCAGGTCATGGGCTTTTTTTCCAGTTGTCACATGGTTGTGAAGCCTCCTTCCCTCTGACTCTATATTTAATATGGCGCATGCAGGACTGAGGAAGTAAGCCTACAAGGGACATCACAAACTGCGCGCAAGCCAGTGCCTGTAGCAGTGGTAAATGAACTAGACAAGGAAGGAGGAAAATATTGGGTTAACTAATGGAATCTGAGGTGACACATAGATGAGAGTCCAGGGAATTACCAATACAGTAATTAAAAGAGGCCACAAGCAAGCTAAATCACAAGGATATCATTTTAATTCAATTACTAATGAACAAAATATTTCCTAGGACAGCAATTGAGACCAGCTTTGAGATAGGAGAACAGCAGTGCCAAATTTTATATTCAGAAGATATTTTTGTTTACTAATATTTTGAAGATGAGATTGTACTCATAAATATAGAACAGATAAAATAAATCTTTTTTCCAGTGTGTGCTTTAGGGTTGATGAATTGGCAACAATTAATACTCATACACACTGTAATAAAATGTTCATGAAGTTCATTATTTGCCATTCTTATCAACTAATTAAAAACATCTTCAGGGTAAGATGTGTAATAAATGGGTTGGAGGGAAAGAGAGTGGATATAAACACATTTTCTTCCCTTGAATATAACAGTGACTGTTGAGTCATGGCACATTAATTCATGCTACAGAAAATAACAGTAAAAGTATAATAAAGGCAATATATTACAATATGAACTCTGGGTATATTATGCGCTGTGGTTGTAGGCTTTGTCTTCATGTTGAGATATAATGAATATGCTGAATTATACTTCTAATGTGAAGTCCATGTGGACCTACCCAGTTTCATTGGCTAGTATATGAGAAGTGAGAGTATATTCTACCTGCTTTCAGCAAGGCAGAGAACCTGTAGCCTATCTGTTACCTTTCCCATTTGAGCAGTGGGCTTATGAGCGCAGAGGAGATTTCTTATCCCTAGAGCTTCTCTTAACCGTGCCTTTCAGAGCTACTTGTTATGGTGACCCTTGCCAACTAAAATGACTATTTTGAGGTCAGAAGTCCCAGTCATCTCTATGGTAAATGGAGAGACATGAACAAGACAGAACAGAAAAATAAAGAAAATTCTGCAGTGTGAATGAGTCACAGTGCATGTTGGCACATCTTATGACTGTACTGTGAGGCAAAGTATTCACATATATTCTCCTGATGTTGTTCTCCTTGCTGAAATAAAGTTCCCATGTCAGCTTGGGGAGCTGCATCTAAGTAAGGAATTAAAAATCAGGCCTTCTCTTAAGTTATGCCAGTCTTTGTGTATCTTTGTTTGAAGTGCCCAGAGAACTCAGAAAATTGATTTTCTATTGAGTTCCTGATGAATATTCTAGAGTGAGGTATAAAAGCTTAAGAAAATTCCACCCTGCTAGCAATGTGTAAACCTAATTAAATGGAATAGTTATATAAAAACATATAATGTTATACAGTAATGCCCTTTCTTCTCATTGTTCATGTGAAAAAGTACTTTAATAAGATCATGAATATGATCTTTGTAGAAACCTAGAATCATCCTTTAAACTGGCTCATAAAAAATATGTTGGTTTCCACAGATATGTAGCACATATGTTCCAAATAGCATAGCTATTGTACAGAATAAGAACTAATGATTAGATAGATGCAGACTTGCACTCACACATGGTAATTCTATGATAAATGTAGTGTAGTTGATACTAGTAAAATGTTTATTTTGCAAAAGTACAAAAAAGGAAAATATAACAACTCAAAATTACGTAACATAAGCAAAATGCATGGTTATGTAGAATTATGATTGAGAAAGCTTGTAACTGCCTTATTTGTCAAAACGATATGACCTTTTTAGAATATTTGTTAAAAATTATGGTTAGTGATGAAATGTAAGGTTAATGTGTAATAATAATTGAAAATAAATATTGAAATAAGTTTTATAAAAGTGGTCTGGTAAGAGACAAGAATGCTGTGACTTTCCATAATGATTTAGCAAGTCTTGTGAGAAACAAGCTTAAAAGTAGCAAGTATTAGTAGACATATACTTTATTTGATAATTAACAGTGAGTTTACAGGCAACAATTCTAAAATTACAACCTGTTTCTAGAAGGTTGTAGAGGCATTCTGGCTTCGTCCAGACTTTCCCTCCTATGTTAGGGAAAATATGTTTCAAAAAGATGTCTGGTGACTTGTTAGAGAATCCGTCTTACATTTATGTTATATTTATGGTCGGAGTATAGGAGGAATGGTGGGTGGATCAGTAAAGAAGAGGAATTATATTTAAGATGAATAGTAAATTGGGGATTACTATCCCTAATCCGATCCTCCAAAGTCAGGTGTGATGTCATAGCCCTACAGGTTTGAGTTCTACTGGATTATCACTGCTCACACTGCCTCTGCTAATGAAAAGGGGCAGGGGGCGGATGTAATTAATTTCTGAGGACAGTAAGTAACCCAGTTTGTAAATGTAAAAATGCAGGAAATCCAAAAAACTTCTTGAACAGGCTAAAATGCATGTGTTTTGATGAAGCAAAACAGACAGCAAGAATTTGGAGAGTAATACCTTGATTCTACTTTTAAATAGTACAAGAAAAGCTTTTACCTGAACTAGTCCACCAGGTGCGAAAAGAATATGAGTATAGAAAGGATTGTAAGGCCAAAAAATCCTTCTGGAAAGATTACCATATTGCTGAAAAGGCTATAAAAAATAAAGGATAAAAAGGGAAAGGAATCAGACCTCAAAGGTAAAGTCTATAAGCTTCAGTTCTTAGATTTTTAAAGCCAGAAAGTAATGAATTATGTTCAAACAGTGGGGGGAAAGGCTTTACACAAGTTAAAAGATTTCAAGGAGAAGAAGATGTATTAGCATACAGGGAGGATATCAACTTTATATCAGCTTAACATAAAAAAAAGTAGTGAGGGAGAAGGAATTAATGTGATTGAATACTGGGGGTCTCTCTTGAATGCTGGATGAGCAGCACAATGTGAACCATTAGCAAATCAGCATTTATTAAGTTTCCACAAAAAAATACTAGAGAGAGTGAAGTTGTTTGGTAGCATGGAAATGAATACTTTCTGAATTACAGTAACTGTTACTGATGACCACAGTATACTTATAGTATGAGATTATGCTTCTGGTCATGTAATGAGGTTGACATTGTTAAATATTCTGTCCAGCTTTGGGAAAAACTATGTTTAAAAATACAATAATTTTGCTTCAGAAAGGACTGTGGGATAAATTCTGATAAAACCGATGCTACTATATGAATAAGGTAGGTCTTTGTATGGCAGGGCTCTTAATTTTCTGTTTGTTGACAATACAAAACACACATATGTTGTAAAGGACTTGTACTTCTTTAAAAGAGCTGGTGAAACATCTTTCTTTTAGATACCTAGCCCCTGAGGTAAAAGCCAGAAGCCTGTAGGGGCAGCTCCCTATTCAGTGAATGGGAGAAACATAACTGTCAGAAAGGTTTTCAGAACAAGTAGCAGATGAACAGGAAATTAGTCAAAAAAGAAATACTGCACAAATAAAAATTACTATTTGTCATTTAAGTATCTGTGTTGGGAAAATACCTTCACCTACTTGGATGCTAAATTTTAGGATTATCTTCTGAGCATTGATACCTACAGCCTATCTACAAAAATTCAGAATAGGTTCCTGTCTGTGAAAGTTTCTGAAATTGCTCTGCCCTAAAAGCACTCAACTAATGCCTTGAAAAGTTCCCAATTCACATTTCTCCTCAGTCCCATGGGATCAAATCCACATCCTCCAAGTCCCAACAGAYCAATTACCTGATTTTCTGATCTTCTAGTAGGGTTGTCTTCCCCCATCTCGATAAAACTTTGGTTATGACCAGTGGAAAATATTGTTCTCAGCTGGCCATCCAGGAGCCTGACTCTGTAGCCTACCAGCTCACCTCTCCAAAAGTGTCAGTCCTGGAGTTTACTCCAAGCTTTGATGATTACTTCTGTACTTTTTATTCACTGATTTTTCAAGTATTTGTCTATAGCATATCATTTATTAAACAAACTGGTATGGATAAACCTGGAGGACACAAGCCCTTCTACAGATCAGAATCAGGAACAGCAAACCTCCACTACTTACCTAATATGAAGTTTCTAATTTTGGCTTATGCCTTTAAACTATGCAGCAACAGCCATATACTTCAGGTGTTTAATGGCAAAGGCAKGATCATTCCACGGCATGTTAGGCAACAGAGGAGTTGTTATTTTTTTGTACTGCCATCATCAGCATATGCACTTACCATTATTGGCAAGATCAGATGA
The DNA here is from genome assembly GCF_003343035.1 of Apteryx rowi. Lineage (NCBI taxonomy): Eukaryota > Metazoa > Chordata > Aves > Apterygiformes > Apterygidae > Apteryx > Apteryx rowi. The sequence goes on from NW_020450763.1 coordinate 556,213, forward strand.
TACTGTGATAGATTCCGAGCTTTTTAAAAGCTGTCTACATACTGCCTACAAAAATCTGCCAAGAGGTTTTCATTATGTAGCGCATGTAATGACAGCTGTTTTCAGTGATGAGAAATTTCACCTTTTTCTCCCTTCAACCCTTTCTGCTTTCGTTTCCTCTTTTTAATGACTCCTCTTTCTGGAACTTTCCTGGAACATTGAAATGAGCAAGTAAGATTCCTGCATGGCCAGTTCAGCTTGCCACCTCTTAGGTCAGGAATAAATAAAAAAATCCACCCACCTGTCTTGTTTGATGAGCCACTTGATTGAACTGAAGGTAATGAATAGCCTTGAGAAAGGACAGAACATGTGGAGGAGGACATAAAAGAGGCTCCCCCATGCAATGTTCTTTATGACAATACTAATGAAAACAACATACCCTTTGTTTAACTAAAGCTAAGTATAATTTTGGTAGAAAAAGGAACTAGAGTTGTTCTTGCATATTTTATTTTAAATTTATCTAGAAGACTGTGCATATGGAGAATAAAACCTGCTTGCTCCATATAAGTTCTACTTACTATGTAAGTTCCATGTAAATTCTACTTACATGTTCTTATAGAATGTCATAATTAAACTATTTTAGTTATTGAACTGAGCATATATGTAATTATTATTTTATGTGTTTCTCATGTAACATAATCTGCTAAAATATTAATGTTTTTGAATAGCCTTACTAAACTGCCAACATATGTAAAACATTCTCTAAAATCATTTTTGGAAATATGCTGATATGCTATTGGAGTATAAAACTGTATGTAGGAAAAATGGGAAGTACTATTTCTAGAAAGAAGAATTTAGTAAAAGCTAAGGGCCCCTTCATTTGCAGTCCTAAAATGCTAATTTCCACCATACTTAAGGAATGATAGATCAGATCAATAATAATTCTTATATATATACTTATAATACAGGATCTGCTTTCTTTCYTTTTTTAAGAATATTTTGTGTTTCAGTTCATGAAATTGTAGAATAATATAGGGCAGAAGGACTTCCAGAAGTCATCTAGTCATCTAGTCCAACCTCCTGCTCCAAGCAGGTCTGAGCAGATCAGGTTGCTCAGGGCCATGTCCAGTTGAGTCTTGTACACCTCCAAGCATGGAGGTTCCACAACATCTCTGGGCAACCTCTTACAGTATTTGACCACCTGCATATTAAAAATAAAAATAAAAAATCCTAATATCTCACTGGAAGTTTGCATGTTCCAACTTGATTCCATTGCCTCTCCATCTATCACCACGCACTTCTGAGAAGACTCTCAGACTCTGAGGCTCTGTCTTCTCTGTATCCTTTGATCCAGTAGTTGTAAACATCAAGGTCTCCCCTGAGCCTTCCCTTCTCCAGGCTGAACAGATGAAGTGCCCTCAGCCTCTCTTCAAATGTTATATGCTCCAACCCTCGACCATCTTGGTGGCCCTCTCACTCTCTCGAGTATGTCAGCATCCTTCTTGTACTGGGGAGGCCAAAACTTGACACAGTACTCCAGATGTGGTCTCACAAGTGTCAGAAAGCAGGGAAGCAACACTTCCTTGGATCTACTTACTACACTTTTACTAATACAGCGCTGGATGAGGTTGGAATAGTTTTCAAAACATGACTTAAAATTTTTGGAGAGGCAATTTTAAATGTAAAAGTGAAATAATATAAGTTGCTAAATGGCTGCACTTGAAATCAGTTAATAAGGCACCTTCATGAAACTATCCAGATAAGGTCTAAATCCACAAGAGGACCTAACCTCCTAGGTCTACAATGGAAATTCTCAAAAACTTTTATCTATCCCTGAGACTAAAAAGAAAAGAATCCCAAATTCCTTAGTTTTCTAACATTAAAATTTCATGTAAGCATAAAATAACCTCAAAGTTGTTCAGGAATAGTATGCTCCAGAGTACGACAAGCACAGAACATTCTGATCCTGTTCTGCTTCTGTCTGCAGGGCGACTTCCTAGTCTGTTTATGGAATACTTGTGCAGAGGGACCTTCATTGTATTAGCCAAATACAAATCCTACTTAGGCTTTGGAGAAAGCCTGTGTTTATTTCAAGTTCTGTGAACTGGCATTTTTCTGACAAAACCACATTTGGTCAGACCAGTTCAGATCAGTTCAAAAAGGAAGCCTAGCATCTAAATGAAAAGTTGCAGCTTGGACAAAAGGCAAGTTTGGCACGACAGTGCTGAATTTACTATGTGTGTATCTAGCTCTACAGTTGGAATCATGTGACTACACCAGAATCTATGATTACATTTAAAAAGAATCCAAAACTTCCRGACACTGTGGTAGCATGATCCTATCTCCTCTCCTGCCTTCTCCCCTGCTCTACCAAAACACAATCAAACTTAAAGCTGTGACCCAAATGCAACTAATAAAGTAATATCTTCCTGGGTTTGTAGAGAATCTGAAATAGGAGTGCTGAGAAGTGATCTTCTAACTTGATCATACAAACTACTCAGGACTCATTGGTTTCTCTGCCACCTTTGTCAGGCTCTAGTGACATACCAAGGCTCTCTACAACCTGAAGGGCTGAGAGGTTCTTCATGCTGCTGCCATCCTGCTTGGAAGACCGCCTACAAATCTGCAGAGATCGCCGCAGGCCATGTTGCAGCTTCCTCTGCCCTTCCAGAGAACCACTTCTGGAGGGAAGACATCTGCTAGTGGAATTACACTGTTGTCCACCAGCAGCGCATACAGAGGCGTCAGTCGTGAACTGTCACCTTTATTATTCTCTGTGAGGCTGGTGCACAGGCTGTGGAGCAGGCATCTTGATGCAGTGAGTTCTGCTGTTTAGCAATTGTATGAAGCATATCTCTCCCTCCCTCTCTCTACCTGTGTTTTGAAGCTGCCAGTTTCTCTCGTGCTGGATCATTCTTGTGCAGTCTGAAACACTACTGACAGAGCTGCTCAGGGCCACAATGCAAACAGCCGTAAGTTACTTGCTGTTGGGCACAGAGGCAGGGAACTGGAGTCTGCACTGCAGCAGTCACTGTGGAAAACTTGCCGGATGAGAAAGAGCTGGCAAGCATGTGCGGGAGGAGCAGTCACTGTGTATCTGCTGGATGAGAATAGCTTCTGCTTTTGGAGCTTAAGTTGTCTGACAAATGGCCAGATGACAGTCTGCAAATTAGAATGTTCTCTGAAAACCAGATTTGGCATTTTGGACTAATGGAGCTTATTAGACAAGTTTGTGATAGAGTTATCACCATGTCTAAAGCCATCTTTGGATAATAAGAATCCCAGCTTTCTCCATGTACTGCCCCACGGTCCCAGAGAACTGCTAGGCAGCAACTCAACACTGGCCTTGCTAATCCCTGCAGAAGATGATTCCCCAGGAGGGCAGGGAGTATAGGCAGGGAAGTCAGCAGATTGTGGCCATAACTGGCTAGAGACACCTCAGAATTTGGAGATTTTTCTAGGGTGTGGAGTCCAGTCACAACAGCAGGGATTTGCTCCAGCCTGTGAACAAGGACTGAGGATTGTTGTAACCTACGTGTCTGACTTAAAATCACCGTAGAGACTTACAGTAGTGAAAGGGTTGCCATCCTGGAATTTTACACCAGCTCCTTGGCTCTCTGACCTGTTTGCAACACTGGGGTGAGACGGGCTGCTGCTTTGGCAACCAGTTTCTTCAGTGACAAGAAATGAACAAGTGACAGACAAGAACTGTCATTCACRAAGAAAATTTCCACTGATTTTCAAGTCCACAGAAATCAAAATGAAAGGACTCATTAAGCTGTTTATTTTAAGATTTATAAATAAATTCCATTTCTGTGTTGGAACAGCTACAAAATAATGTTAATTCACAAACGGCAATGGTAACGATTGTAATGGTGATCACTGTATTTTGAGTTGCATTGCTTGTGCACTTGTTAACATCAATGATGATCGCATATGAAAAGGGAAAAGAAACTATCCAATTTAATGATTCTGCAAGAAAATAATCATKAAGTAGAACAAGACTAAAATAGACATAAGAGGTTTTTTATTTTTAGTTTTTATAAAAATAACTTAAATATCTTTAGTACTAGAAGAAAACTTACAAATACATGCAGAACAAGATGTGAGATGATGTTATGAATGCTGTAAATTGTGCATTCTGAATAAAACTAATTTAATGAGACAATTGATGAGACATCCACTGGATACAGTATTATTACTTTGTTTTATCATGAATACAGTTAAATTAAAAAATATTTTTTCTGCAAGACTGGATCTAAATGTAAATTAGATGACTTGTCCTCAGTTACAATTATTTTTATTATTAATAATAAATATTTATGTAAAAATTGTAGATGTAACATGTATAATATTATATGTTTTCTTAGCCATTTCAAATCTATATAAGATTTCCAAAGCCAGTTAACACAAGATCCATATGATGGTTCTTATTGACTTCACCAGAAGCATTGACTAAAAACATTTTTAAAATATATCTTTAACTGTCTTCAGATTAAACTCTTACTGATCAGGGGAAAAATGCATCCTTGGATGCCTCACCTTCATTGTTAGGTTCAATCAAACAACCTCAGACGTCACTGTCTCCACATTTCTAACACTTGCAGTATCACATCAGAGCCCAGAGTATGAAATCCGGAATTCACAGTAAGTGGGTTGTTTAACAATAGCAAGGCAAGAGGGTCAATAAATCATGGACACATTTCAATACCAGATGACTTGAAGAATTTCCTCTTAAACCTATATCACTTTTGAAATGTATACAAAGATTGTTTTCTTTATCTTTTTTTAAAGTGGTAAAAGGAATGATGAAATATTTCTCACTAGCTAACATGCATTTGCGCTCCCTTATGACCTCTCTGACTGCTGTAGTTCCAGGCTTTCCTGTTCCACTTCTGACAGAAATTACTTGGTAGTTCTTAACTCTTTCTTGTAATAATTCTCTGAAACATAATCTTAACAGGCTAAATATACTATGAAGTTTATTGAAAGCATACTATCAATTTCTCAAATCTGAATGTGCCTTCCTAGAAATCTGCTTACTTACAAAATATTTTTTTTTCTTTTGGCCATTCTTTTGCCAAAACAAAACAAAAAAACTTTTTCAGGAGGATTTGCTCTTTGCTACATTTTATCCACATCCTAGATCAGACGCTCTATTTTCTCTAATCAGGAGGCCTGTTCTCCTGTTAGGCTAATCAGACTATTCAAAATTATTCCTTTAAGTCTATGTGTGACGCTGTCATGCTATGAAGGTTCGATAGCAACGACTGAGACAGTAATATAATAATAATAAAAAAGATGTTTATTTCCTCACACAAGTTCTTGGATTAGTAACATCCATTAAAATAATGCGATTACTAATTTAGAAAGGATAACACAAAACCATCAGTTACTAATTTAGAAAGGATAACCCGAAACCATCGATTACTGCGTTATTAATTGGAAGGACTGCTTACCCCTGCTTGAAAGCTTTCTTGTTCACTCTCCTAGTGAGAGGGCTCTCAACCTCGAGGAGTTACCTTAACCCAGCGTCCCAGGAAAAGGGGAGGGGGGGAATACTCACGGTCCAGCCGGAGAGGATGATCAGGTCACGTTCCCATCCCTGCTCAAACTCTCCTAGCTCCCAAGTCTCTTTTTACACGGCTGGGGCTCTGGGCAAACACTGCTTTTGCTGACTTTTTGCGAGTTTCACAATCACAGGACTGTCTGTTTGTCTGCTTGGGAGGACCCTGCTAGCGAGGCAAGACCACAACACCTCCGTATTGCTTCTCCCCTCCCCGGGGGTCCGTGCGGATTCCAGGTGGCAGACYTCWYYWSKCYWGTYWWKKYWRYCATTCCGCAGCCTTGCGCATATCAGTCCTTGCGCATATCGGTTGGTAGACTTCTTTAGTCCTGTTAAGTCCTCTGTTCAGCAGCTTTGTGCAGGTCAGCTCTTGTGCTATCAGTTCTTCTGCATATCAACTGACAAACTTCAGTCCTGTTAACTCTTCACTTGCCCGTCACTATGGCAGATCACTGCTTTCCCCAAGATTAAAACTCTTCATTTTATAGACTTTATTAGTAGGTGATATAGCTTATTAGTAGTCAATGAGTTTTGCTTTTAATGTTTCAAAATTTGTCTGAAAAAAAATTTAATTTGGGGGGATGGTGGACATGAATTCTCATGCAGCAATTATTATTGGTGGAACCAATAACCAAGTGGAAAACTGGTTGCAGGACTGGAGCCTTCAGCTCTTATACTATGAGCAGTCTTTTTGACTCCAATGAGTAACTCCTGATGTATAAATTTTAGTACCTCTATCAGTATTTGGAGTTAGGGCTATGGCTACATGCACAAGCTATGGTGCAGAGAACTAGAATGCAGATTAATAGCAATTCCCTTGAAATATCCTCTCACAGGTACAAAGGAAAGACAGTTTGCCACAGCTGTCACTGGATATAAACTGTCATTTAGCATGGATTAAATACATGAAATGGTTAATGCTGATCTGACAATACATACCGAATAACCTTAGGATCCACTATTGAAAATGCACGGTACTGAGTAACACTGAAGTCAGTAGCACTTACAAGTATTATCAGGGCATTCAAAGAGTTTTTTGATAAAAATACAGAATTATCAGTGAGATGTATATGTATAGGTATTTGAGAGAGTTTTTACATAAAAAAAAAGTTTCTGAAGTTACAACCCAAATAATGGAAAGCTCATTCTTTGGCTCTTTTTAAGAGCTAAAAAACCGATTTCTACACTTTCAGAAATACTCTTTCAAACTCAAAAACTGGCCAAAACCTACATGTTCATCAAAGTTTCCTCTTATAGTAAAACAAAGCTTCCTGACACAGACTCTGCCAGAACAAAAGGCTGTTTAATCTCTGCTGGTTTCTCAAGGGAAGAGAGAGTTTCCACAGGGATTCTGCTTGGGCTGGTTTTTGAAGAAACTTTAGCTTCACACACACACACACACACACACACACACACACACACACACGGGTCTAATACAACTGCAATATGGATGATAGTAAGAAAGATGGCTAAGTAGTGAGTTGGCATACCAAATTTTGTCTCCTTAATAAAACCAGCCCTCTTGTCAAGTCGTTACTGTATATATGGCGTATATAAGAGCACAAGAATGGTTGTGCTCTGGTCAAAGGTCTGGCCAGTGCAGTACACTGCCTCTAGCACTGCCCAAAGCGGGTGCCCCAAGAAGGGTGTAAGAAAGGAGGAAGGACAGACGCTGCTTCCCCTGGTTCTCTTCTAGCTGCCAAGTGCTTGAGGCTCAGGCGTTTCCTCAGCCAGGCACAGTCTGAGTTCAGTAAACCTCAGCCTCAGTTGATCTTTCTTGTATGAACACATCTAGTCTGTGTAAATTTAAAAATCTACAGGCAGGGGCTTCCAATAAGAAGGTCTCTAGCACCAAGGGTCCATTGTAGCATTGTAGTCACATACTCTCATACTGAGAATTATTGTCTTTAGGCTGTGATGGTTAAGGTAATATATACATATAACGGTTCTGACCAAAAGGTACTACCAAATTCCCCCAAATCACACTGCTGTTTTATTACCATCTTATTTTAATATTATGCATTGTAAAATATTTAAAAAATATAAAAGATTGCCATTGTAATAATTTTAATGCTGTGAACAAGCATCTAGGTAAATGTGCAAAACTGCATTTCCAAAAGCTTATATTTATGTTTATTAATAGTATTTCCTTTCAACTCGGAGTTTAATGCATTAACCACTTCAGTATTTAAGGTTTAAGATTATTCAGGATCCCTATTTTTTTTCTTAGTAAGCAATCAAAGTTTTGCTTCCACCTTGGAATCTAATGTTGCAATTTTATTTTGTCTTATCATTTTCATTAGGTACTGTGCCATTAAGTTCATATCCATCTTTATCGAAAACTGAAGCAAAATATTTGCCTTCAGGTTTGCAATAGTACTTTTTTATGTGCCAAAAAACTTTTGCTGTTTGTTTTAATTTTCTGTGTAATGTGTAAATGAAATCTCTTGCATACTCTCCTTTTTCTACACTGCCTAATCTCTGACACATAGATCTACTTGTTAACCAATTTTATTTCCATCCTTCTTGGTTTCTCTTCTGACTTTTAATATCCCCTTAAAAGGGCTTAAAAATCCAAGAAAATCCTCCCTGACCACTTTTTCTCCTCCTACCAGGAATAAAAGCTCCTAAAGCTCCATAGTATTTTCACTTTTGAATAAAATTAATCCACTCTTCCTCTGTATTCAGCCATTATTTCATGTGCTTTCAGCCTCACCAATTTTTTAGTTTTTCAAAGTTAGCTTTTCTAAAACATCACGTTTGTTACTTACTAGTAAATTTTATTATTCTTGCAATTTAGTAGGATCTGAGTATGTTCATGATTGCCTGATCCATACCTGTTTTCCACTATCTGTACTTTTACCATACTCTCATTACTTGTTAAAACTAGGTATAAAGTAGCAGTATCCATTTGGCAGGTCATTCTCTTTTCTTAGATAAGCGATGTCTGTCATGTCCTAGGACATCTGAGGTATCTCAGAAACATTATTTCCAATTAATGTCTAGTAAATAAAATGTGCACTGACAACATAACTAGTTTATCAGCAGGTTTTTCAATATATTTGAAAATCAGTTTGTCTGATTTAGAATAGTTTTATGTTAAATTAGAAAAAAAATCAGTTATCTGAGGCTCTTCAAGGAATCATGCTATATTATATAGAAACCAGATATGATTCTTTCCAGAAGTTAGCTTGGCACCTAACATTGCAAGTTGCCTTATGAAGAAGTCACAGTAGATTGCCAGTGTCAATTTATTTGTAGCATCAGACCTCAAATTCAACTTTTTACGTTCCCAGAGTGCTAACTGAAGGCTCATTCTCAACTACATTGCTCTGCTGGTATAAAAAATCCACAAGATGTATGTAAATGTCTTGCTGATTAGAATCCCTCTGTTTTATCTTTAAAGAAAGACTGTAGCACCTGTCATCAGGCAAAGATTTTAAGCTCTGAGTAAGGCACACAAATGTGAGAATTCTGAGTATGTGATACTTCTGAGTAAGACACACGTGATAATTCTGCATAATGCACCTAAATGCTACAGAGGGACGGAACTTAAGATAAACTGCTAGCTAGCTTTGACAGTTCTCTGCTACAGAATGCTGGCTTACATCGCTAGGAATAATAAATGCCTTATTGAAAGATTACATATATTCCTGAAAAGCTGAACCACTGGGGAGAGTTGAGAAGTCATGATGCATGGAAACCGACACAGTTTTAGTGCAAAGCTGCTAAAAGAGCTCATGAGACCATCAGATGTATTAAAAAGGCAGTAGTGAATATGAATAGAGTAATTTTACTTCTTTATACAAGGCTGGAGAGAACAATAGTTGTCTGAACAAATGCAGGGAAACAAACTACTGGGTAGATACTAATTTTACAGAAAAGAGCTTCAGAATCTATTGTGAATTTTAAGCCAAAACTGAGTGAGGGCTGTGCTGTTGCAAGACTCAGATACCTTACCCTAAGGGATAACAAGAGTGTAAAGTAATCCTTATGCTCTGTTCAGCTTTTGGAAGGCCTCACCTGGAGTAATGTGCCCAATTTTAGTTGGGAGATTTAGTTTCTAATGGTAAGGATAGTTACGCATTGAAATAGATTGCCTAGAGAGGTTATAGAATCGCCGCTGGTGGAAGTTTTTAAGAACAAGTTAGATAAACCTGGATCAAGAATGTGTATAGCTGATGCTGCCCTGAAGTAGTGGATGAACTGGATGACTTTGCCTAGAATCCTTCTAGCCTCATTCTGTATGAATGCTGTGACTTTTACAATTCTGTGAATTAGACATACAGTTCTGGTAAGATGTTGAAATATAGGAGAAAGTACAGAAAAGCTGAAAGAATGATGGAAAGACTGAAAAAAGCATGGTTTACTAAGACATGTAAAAGAGCTTAAGCTACTTAACTTATCCAAAGAGACATTGAAAAGTATCTTGATTACTGTGCTTAAGAAGAAGAAATACTTGTATAGGAAATGCTAATTCCAAAACACCCCCAGGTAGGTAGAGAAATGCATAACAAGAATCCCTGGCTAGATTAGGTGTTAATCACTGAGGCAAACTAGTAAAAGCCCACACTAGAATTTGAAGGAGAGACCTTTCTGAGAGCATATGTGCATTTTGGAAGGTTTGCTTCAACAAAAGCATAATGTGAAAGTCCAGGAAATGTAACATCTTGATATGCTGGAGGTCAGATTAGATGATCTAATGGTCCCTTCTAACCTTATGTTCTAATTTACCTATGAAACACTTTTCCTTCTCTGAAACTCCTTGGTGCATTAAAAGTTTGATTCCCATTTTTCTGACAAGTGTTTTAGAATATAGCAATATCAACCACTTCAAAAACTAGCTTTCTACTGAGAACAGCAAAAGAAAAACATGGTTAAAAATCATCTTGCCAGAAATCTAATACAGTCTGATAGGTTCCTTTTTGGAATGATGGACCATCTCAATCCTAGTTCATAGAGCACAAAGGAACTCATTTAGGAGTACAGAACAGGGCTATCAGTACGGAACAATTCTTCCTGTTTTGGAAAAAAAGATTACATCCATTTGCCTGACAGGCAAAGAAGGACTGCAGCCTGCCTGAAAATTGCCAGTTTTTAACAGATTATGTTTGGACTTTTATTTTTTCGGCTAAGCATGAGCCCCGTTACAAGAAGAAAAAAGAAATTGGGCCCAGAGGGAAAAAGATAAATAAGCAGATCCCCTACAGTCGTCTGGCATTGGTTTCTTTCACTGACATTGCAAATTTTCAGTGTTTCTCAGGATCAGGTCCTTACATTTTATGTTCATCTTTCTGGAAATATCTTTGTAAGTCTAATTAGTCTTTAACTTGAAAATGACAGCAGGGGAGCTATTCTTTCTGAAAAATAGAAAACAAGCTTGCATCTGTTTTGCTCTCCAAACTTGCAGAGCTCTATGCTTAAGAGCAATAAAAATAAATGATGAATTTCATGCCTTCAAAAAAAAAAAAAAAGTTGTGGTTTCAGAGTATGTTAGAAATGAGATATCTTCACTTTCCTAGAAGATATCATTTTTTTTAGCAAAATAAATACTAGTGGAATGAGATTATTAATTCCCACGCTATATTTCCAGTGCTATTGTCATAAACTGTGTTTGCATGCAGTTTTCTTACCTTTTCTTACCTTTTACATTTTAGGCATAGTCCACATTTTGCTTCAACATTTGTCCATGTGGGCACAATAGGAGGCACATTCATTCAAACAAGATATTCTGCGGTGGTATAGAGTAGGAAGAGAGATGATTTTTAAATGAAAGTTTGTCACAAAAATCCTCATGAATATATTCATAAAGTCAATATTCATATAGACTCTCTGACCTTCAAAAAATTTCTGAATACTCTAGATCAAGAATTCAATGGACACTTGTGGAAGGAATTTAATTATGATTCCAACCTTGTTAGGTATATAAGAGAAATAGAAACAATGGACAGAAAAATCATTATGAACTGGAAGAAGATAAATATACAAGCAGCATTTGACAGAGGAGAGCTGGTTTGCATGTGTATGGAAGAAGATGGAACCTGCTGCCATTCCATCAAAAAATATGTATCTAAAAAAAATGGACAGGATCCCAAGGGAATAATAAGGAGATACCTTTGGCTTTCCACTTTTTGACAAATAGGGCCAGTATTTACTTATTCAAGAAAACTGGCTTCACTGGTTAACAAATTTAGGTTTGAGCCCTTATTAATCTGCCCATATAGAGTATATCTTTTTTTACTCCATATTATTTTTGGTTCCAATGATAATTTTACACTGTTTCTATAGCTCTGTAGAAAATGTCACTTCACAAAGTGTGCCATGATATATCACCCACACCAGTATCCCTTAAAAATCATGTCAAACTGAAGTCTGACGAAATTCCATGTACCTACTTGACTCAGAAGATGTTCTACATTAACAGGAAGTGATTGGTGCTACTAATTTAGAGGCACTATAAATCTAGAATAAATATTTAAATTTCCCTATAGAACCAGCTATACTTCCTTCACTCAAGAAATGGATCCAAGACTGCTCTTAGCGTTTCAGAGTATGAGACAGATTTGTGGTGTATTGTCCCCAAGACTGTTTATTTTACAGCTTGTAGTAGCATGCATGTGTCTTTTTCTATGCATATGAGACCACTGCTTATATAGATATGAAGTGTTAATGAATACAAAAATACTTGTTTGTTAATATTAAATATACAGTTCTTTTCCATTAACATTAGAAACAAGGAAGATGTGGAAACCATTTTACAGTAGTTAAAAAGTAACAACGCATAGTCCATATGCTTCACCCACTGTCAGAGTACATGCATGCGACATACTGTAAATGTATTAATGAGGACATGATGAGTATTAGCTCGCCTTGAACCTGAACACGAGCGTGCCAAAACGGGCAGCGAGGAGCAGCACACGGGTGTTGCGCAGCACTGCGGCGGCACAGGCAGGCGCAGCCTCGCACCCCGGGCGAGCAAGGCGCTCGCCCCGAGGGCGCAGGGAGCCGGCGCCCGGGGCGCCCGGGGGCAAAAGCGGCCGCAGCCGGCGGGACGTCGCCAATACACACGGCGGAGGCTGGCGAGACAGAAGACAAGGAGATAAGCGGCGCGGGGAGCAGGGCCGGGGAGGGGGCAGCAGCATAAAAACATCCGGCACCGGGGGACCGGAGCGGGGAGAGGCCCCGCGGGCTGCAGCGCAGCCGCCGGCAGGAGAGGCAGGCGGTGGCCGGTGCCCGGCGGGCTCTGACGGCGGTAAGGGGGCCCCGCGAGCAGGGAGCGTGTGCGTTCGGGAAAGTTGAGCTTTAAAGTTTAAAACTGGCCTGACTTGTCAGTCTTCTCAGCACTCCCATCACTGCAATCTCTTATTCCTAGATTGATGCATTTGTATGTATATCCAGCAGCAATAGTTTTATGTGTTCTAACATAGCGATGCTCTGTAGCCAGCTGTTCCTATACGCCTTGCTCCTCTGGTGCCTCACACTGATGGCATGCAACTGCTGTGCTTCATTTTCCTGCTAACGGGGCATTTCTCATAGGTAGGACTCTGAGGGAGACCTCTGCCTGGCTCAGTGTATGAACTCTATTTATGGACGCCTAGAAGGATAGCTGCAAAAAGCTTTGCTAAATGTAGCCGAAATCTGGAGGATTCATAACATTTTGAAGAGGTGTGAATAGATCTCCAAGTGAGGCAATTCCAGATTTTGAGATGTTTATGTTTTCCAGAAGTGCTGCATATATTTATATGAGCTTTTACAGACCATGCTCTGCCAGTGATAACTGGCTCTTTTTCTTCTATTTATAGCTTTTCCTTCGAGTTAGAGTTCTCTTTGGAAAACTTTCTGATGTAGACTGCCATATTCTACAACCTTTCTGTTATGGCTTAAGTTTTGTCCTTTGTAAAGAAAAAATGCACTGAGGGCATTGAGTGTCTAGCTGGAAGTTTGGGGGAAAAATATGCAAGGAGCAGTAGCTCTTTACCATCTTGTTTGGAGGGAAGACTGTCTTCAAGGCTTGGATTTTTCTCTCTTACGGYGGTGAAGTCTCACAATGAAGTGAGAAATAAAGAGTTGCCCAGTCAAGCACAGAACAAGAGGGGAAAAAAAATGAGTAGCTTGACCAAGCTTAGAAACAGAATTCTGTTTTTCAGCCACAGAAACTCATCTCTCAGTCTCTCACTAGTTCTCATCAAATTCAAGGATTAAGTGCTTTGTATGATCAAAAAAATAATCCTGTCCTTAAATTAAGTCTGCCTCACAGCGATTTCCTTGCTAGTTGGCAAAGTATTGTAGATTAATGAAGCCYTAGAGTACCTGATACCTCCAGGAACCTCAAGGAGGGAGTTCACACCTGTGGGAAGGTGTTTTCTTCCTAAGAGATCAGGGAACAACAGAGGGGACCTGAGACAGCCTAACGGGAACTTTAGGAACGAGAACAGTGTTTGCTGAACTGGGATATCAAGATCAGCTTGCCGCATTCTCAGGTGCATTTTTTCACAGTACCAGGCCTGCTTTCTCCAAGCGTCTGGGAACAAGAAGAATCAGACAGCAGATGTAATAACACACAGCAAAACTGAGAAACTTGTCCTGGAGGGGATAATTAGCCCTTCTTAGCTGTTGAAGGGTCTGTCGTGGTCCTACGTCTTCTGGCTGGGAAACAATAAAATTCTGCCAAGGAGCAAATCTTTGCAGAATTGAAAATGTGATCAAAGTGTTTGGTTAAGTAGCCTGCAAAATTATTCAGAAGTCCAGGCAAATAACATGAAGGGAGACTTGGTGCCTTCTGTTTTTCTGTCACATCCAACATTTGGCCGTTTAGAAGGATTATCTGAGGAACCATATCAATGTTTCCAGACTAAGAAATCTGTGTTCAGACTGAAACCAAAGGTAGATGTAAGTTTTCTCCATGGCATGGCGAACCCTCTCCCCTGCCTTTGCAAGACCCACATTTCCACACTTCTAGTGACCTGGCTTTGCACCACAGGCGGCCAGGGAGCAGGCACAGGCTCCCAGGGAGGCAACAGAGCTGCCGTGCGCGAGGYGAGAAGCGGCTCCCGGAGGGTGAAAACCGCCCGCCGCGCCTCACTCAGCGGCCCCCAAATCTCTCCTCGACCCAGAGAGTCTCCTTAGTCACACTGCTCCTGGCGGGGCCGGCGGAGCGGAGCAGGGCTCCTGCATCCTGGCGCCTTGCCCTGTGAGGCCTGACACCTGCTTGCCGCTGGGCACCCGTGTCCCCTCACACCCGCGTCCCCGCACACCCGCGCCGGGCCGGGCTGRGGCTCGTCTCCCCTCCCAGCTCCGGGCGGCAGGCGGCGAGCCCTGCGTTTGGCTCTCACACAGCTGCGCACGCGAGCAACGCCCATCCCAATGGGTGTTTCATTCGTAGGCATTTTTTTCTTTTTTAATGTCCCCCAGCACAAATTTTGTGGCAGTTTCAAAAGACATTTTAGTGAAATATTTGCATACTAGAAAACACTAATTTCTGTGTTCGTTTTTAAACATGGCATATTTTAAATGCAATGGTGTTTAAAATGTGCCATAAGAATCAAATTATTATGAAGATATGTTGTGTATGTGTATTTTACCATCCAGAAAAGGAGAATAAAAGCAGGATGATGAAATTAGATAGAACGTTCCTCCTATTCAAAGTCAAAATGTTTTTAAAACTTTAACACTTTGTGTATCTCTGTTCTGCCAGTGCATCTGTACATGCTTCCCTCTACTTCAGGACACACATGCATCTGCCTTAAGATAGCTCTTGCAGCTTAATAAACTGTATTAGGCATGCCACCTTTTAAAAATTGAGATAGCATAACCTACTGTATTTTTAAATCCAACCTGCAGTTGATAATAGGAGTCTGCAGCTAGTGTGGGTGACAGTATTTCCCGTCTGACAGTTTTTATATATCTTCCAAAGTTTAGATCATAAGAACTACCATGCTGGCTAAGACTAAAGATCTGCTCTCTCAGTTCCTTGACTCTGACAGTTTGGTATTAATAGATTTCTAGCTGTCACTCTTTCCAAAATAGCTCTGCGTTTTGAAAAATGCAAATTCGGAATAACAGTGAGGAGAGAATATGTACTTTTAATATTATTGCTTATACAGATTACATTTAAAGCAATGGTTATGTAGTATGAAATATATAAACAGCATTGTAGAACTTCATGTGTTCATGAATGAAGTGTTCAAATATTGTAAAACTGGATTGTCATTAATGAGATGATAAAAAGGTGCTATATTTTTATTTAACTTCTGGGTTGTCCTTTTCTATTAACATGTACTTAAATTCCATTTTAAAGCTTTTGTCTGAAATAATCAGGGCCAAATTTTAGTTTTATAAAGTAAAAATATATTTGTGGAATTCCATGGGGAATTGCTGTTAGAAATACACTAAATATTGCATAAATTGTCAAGAGTGTATATGTCATTCAGCTTTTTGTATGAAAATACGAAGTGGTGTACGTTCAACAACTTGTAATCTGTGCAGCATAAATTACAGAAATTTAAATGATCGCCTACTGCATTTTTAGATTACATCCGAATTCTAGATAATGAGTTTTTATTGCAATCTCATGATCTTTGTTTCAGAACTAATGATGCCTGATGCATGAGGGGATTCTTGTCTGTTTTTGATTTTTTGAGCATGTGGTAGGTAGTGGTCTCATATAATTTTTTTTATTTTAATTCTTTTTTGCAAACGATTCAGATGACCCTTCCTGATATGTGTATGTTTTGTTGCCCTTGCCAGTCCATAAATACTTTTTGTGCTGCTGGTGACCCTGAGATGCAAGAAAAGATTTGATCAGTCTTCACCAGGTATTAAATACTCAGGCTCAACAATTTTTGCACAGATTGGATGTGGGGAAAAAAACAGCTACCTACCAGACATGGACTGTAGTACTAGAAATAGCTGTCTGCAATGCCACTACCTTATATAGAGTGCCACTGAGCAAGAACACAGGTAGGGTTAGCTCTGAAATGCTGGAGGAGATTGGCACAAGTTGGAAATCCTGTGAATCAGTAAGAGACTGTCATTAATATATGAAAAAGTAGAGTCCATGGAGACGCAGCTCCAGCATTTCAGACAATTCTGCTGCCAATAGGCTGGGGGTACCCATGAGGCTTGTAGACAACTGGAGTTATAAGCTGAAGGCAGAGAGACATACAAAGGAGCAGATCATGGGCACATGTATCCTGCAATAGTTCTTGTGTATGCTGGTGGAAGAGCTGGGTCTGGGAGCATGGTCCAGATACCTGCTTCTAGATGACTGCTCTGGGAGAAGGTTTCCATCTAGGACCAACCAGATGCTAAAATACTAGGGCTGCAGAGTGAGAGTATTTATACCTATGGGAGGAGGGAAACTATAGATATGTCAGGCCTTTGTGACTCTTTCTTGCCATAATAAGAATTTCTCTATAGTAGGCTTTTAAATAAAGTTTTGACATCTTAGTTTTACACAAAGTGCAGTCACCTGCAGTTTTTCATCTGGACAGCTCAGAACTTTAGAATGGAAACCCCATAAGGGACCCCATGAAAGGATGATGATGATGAGCCATGAAGGTATCAGGATCCCATGAGATCCCAATGTACCATTGTGCAAAGAGAGGGAAGACAGATCTAGTACCTAGAAGAGGGGCTCTTTCCTCTTACTTGCCAGATGGGAACTGAAGGCCTGAGTATGCCATGAATTATGCTGAAACATGGAAAAAGTCTCACACAATAAAAGACACAGGCTCAGGCATATGATTTGCCATAAGGTAGCAAGCTAGCTAACTCAGATCTAGCAGATGTATTTTGATGAAAACTTAAATGTGATTAATTCTACTTCTTGCACTGAAGAACCATAAGGTTGAGGATAAAAATAAAAAAATGATTTTTTTTTCCTAAAATTTCTGTGGAGGACAAGGTGTTATTTTTACTAGTTTTGAGTATTAATACTGAAACTGTCCTCACCAAATTGGAATTTCTGTTAAAAAATACTTTGCTTGCACRGAAATGTTTGACCATTCCTGTTTAAAAATTTAAGACACAACTAAGACTCTTAGCTTCTGCAACAAAGAAATAGATAATTAATCTATCATTATCTATACATTTATTTCTGTCATGATTGTACTCTGTGAACATTCATGCATTTAACCTCAATGTCTCCCTAAAAGTAAAAAGGTATAGCGATAACAATACTCCATTATACAAATGAAAGCTGGAAGCACAAAAAGGCKAAGGATATTTTCAAAAGCAAAAATGAATTTCACTGGGACTTAGAAGTATTTGGAAATACAATCTCAAAGTGATTCACCCAAGAGTGCACATGGGGGGGAGCATTAGACATGACAAACATGGGTGGGAAGTACTGGCTTAGAAACTGTTCTTGGCCTCTCCAGAACTATTTAACATTGCTCACATCAGGTCTGGGAGCCAGCACCAAAATCCTAAATGCACTGGTCTTTAAAATTGAATTCAAATTTGATTCAGCAGCCTGAGAAGGGATTTGTATTCCAATGTAGATTCAGTTGAGGAAATGCTACTTAGGATAAAGCAGTGTGCACTCCTTATGTTGGGATGGAAGAATGCTCCTCCCACATGGCAATTTAAATTCTGTTATCCCAGCTCTGTAGGCTAATGTTTGTGCCTGCATCAAGTTGGTGTAAGAGAGTATCAGACCTCTGGTGCTCCTTCATTCATTCTGCAGCACCACAGCAGTGTGAAGACCTAGAGTGAGGTGTGTGTTCATTTCTCAGGGATACTTGATCTGACCTCCTAGTGATTCCAAGGCCTTTCCTCTTCCTGATGTGTGTGGTTTATTGCCAGGGTAGAGAGCGTTTGAAGACTGAAGAAGCGAACTGTGTGAAGATGGCTGCTCCCATGAAATTATGGGAGCCTTCCAGCTCTCCACTTAATCAGCCACAGCCCGATTTTGAACAGCCATCCCAGGAAGAGGCAGGAGAAAGCAAACAACCAGAACTCAAATACAAGCTGCTCTCTGTTGCTAAAGAAGACCACCAGTTCCTTCAAGAGTTGGGTAAGAAGCTATAAGAGATGGGAACACATAGAACTGTATATAAGAGAACAGGGAGAAAATTGCTGAGGACTGTTGAGAAAGCAAGAAATGCTTCAGTACAGGATTTAGCAATAATATAGCCTGGTCAGTTGGTTTATCTGACATTCCTGGGTCTGGCTGTTTAATAATTTAGTTTAGGTGTCTATACCAACAAATCCACCATCATACCTGGCACCTCACTAAAGAGAAACATGAAAACAGGAACTATGGAATCAGATTTCTCTCTGTCTTCAAAGTGAGATGCTTTTGATTTAAATGAGGGGGATAAAGGAGGGAAGCTTGCATTAATCTGGGGTTTGGGGTACATAAGGAAAAAAAGGTTTTTTTTACCCATTTATGTTTGTCCTAAAGCGTTCCCAAGTGAGATTTTTGAGAATTTTTCAAGGGACAGACCAGATGGTTGTAACTCCCAGATTTTTAAAGAGTAGAAAGTAGTAAGCCAGATGGCTTACTTACATGCATGTATACTTRCATACCTAAGGTATGTAAGTATAGGTATAACTTTGTTATTCCTGCACTGAACTCGTAACTGTTAGTTGAACCAAAGCATTTTTTTTTGATTTACGTTAAGCCTTCTAGCCTGTCCTTTGCAAGAGGTCAAGTTAATGTTCATGTTGTTCTCTTGTGACTTAAAAAATTGGTGAGGATTCCTGTTCTTTCTTTGATAATAGTATCAAAGTTGTAAACAGTGGTAGAAAATAGTACTGATGCTGTAGAAAACATTAAGCATGACGGATTTCTACCCCTTTTGTAGTACCAAGCACAATGAAAATCCTGATCTTAGTGTTGCACAGCTTGGATTCAGTTCAGATTGTGATGCATGTGAGCATATTTAAATTGCTACTTCAGAAGGGATGGTTAAGCCAATCAGCATTTAGTTTGTGCCTCCCCAAAACCTCTACTGGTTCCTCCTGTTTCTCCTGCACTTGTTTCCCTGTACTCAGAATAATACTCAGGGTTCTGTTCCCCAGAACCATTTCTTTCACAGGAACTGTAAATTATATTGTTATCCTTGAGCTGTCAAAACTTAAGTTTTATTACATTATTGAGTGTCTTAATAGTGTAACTCTGACTAGAGTTCTTAGCTTCAACGTACAGGTACTAAAGAATTATGTCTGCTGTTTACTAATAGTAGCAAATTACTTATTTTTCTACCCACAGTGGTTGATAGACTTGAGGAAGAAACAGAGAATCATGAACAGGAAGGTCATGGACATAAAGAAGTGCACAAGGTGTCATCAGGAGGTCAAAGAGAAAGCATCTTCCAAAATGGTGACCTAGCTTGTCAGAAGGGTGAAATGTCTCAAAATATCAATTTAAAAACACCCTTTGAGGACAAACAGACAGAGGTCTCCAGGAAGAGATGCTGTAATGTGAGAGACTTCCAAGACATTGCAGTCTCAGAGATAGCTTCACCAGGCCAGAGTCCTTATCAGTGCACTGTGTGCAGGAAGAGTTTCAGCCGCAGCTCCAACCTTCTCCAGCACCAGCGTGTCCATACCACAAAGAAGCCTTACAAGTGCACAGAGTGCGGAAAGAGTTTCAGCCGCAACTCGTCTCTGACTCAGCACCGTGAGGTGCACCGCGGCGAGCGCACATTTCAGTGTGCAGACTGTGGTGACCATTTTACGCGCAGCTCCAGCCTCACTCTCCATCAGAAAACTCACCTGGGGGAGAAACCTCATGTGTGCAAAGAATGTGGGAAGCGCTTCCGCAATGTTCCTGAGCTGACGTCTCACCAGGAGTTACACACATGACCTCAGTGTGGTCCCTTGGGCTGCTGCAAACTGGAACCACAGGCATAAGGAAGAAGCAGTCCCTCCGTAGGACCTTGCAGCTTCTCTTAAAGTTTTTGTTCATCTGGTCTACCTAAAAGGTAGGGGCAGGTCATGCCTAAGAGTGATAAAGCAAAGAAAGAGACAGCCCCTAATCCAAACAGCCTGATTGACTGACTAGGTCAACCAGTTACTTAGAGATTCCAGCGGCTGAGGAATGAATCCCCTTTCTTCTAACACCTAAACCTCTGTTGGGATGGAAATGGGAGTTGGTATTTATTTAAAAGACAGTATTTGAGAGAGAAATAGGATAAGTTACTGGCTAAAGAGACATCTAGGAACTCGAATGATACCATTTCAGTTCAGAATTCAGCTACAGGATGCCCTTGTGCTAATTACTTTGACTCTCTATGTCTTTATGGCTCATAGGTTAAAAAATTATTTTCTGACTTCACTTGCTCGGTGTATTTGAGTGTGGACTAATATGTGCCCAGATACCACACTAAATGGAGACAGATGAGTTTAGTAGTTTCATGAGCAATCTTTCCTGAAAGCCTAAATGTTTCTGTCCTTTGCTTTTGGAAGGAAGATTTTCAAAAAACTCTGGGCTTTAGAAGTCCTTTCACCTTTTAATAGAATTCAGGTTCCTAACTTCCCAAAGGAACTTCTGATTATTAGCCCTTTTGTAATCATGCAGGATTTCTGAAGGGATCATTGCTAAACCAAATGCCAAACTGAACCATTCTTTCCTGCTCAGTGTAATAGCTCTCTGTAAGTCCCTGGCATCAGCAGAAGGATTGGTTCCTTCTAGTGGTTCCACTAGATATCTTTGATTCCCAGCTTGCCTCAATAATATCTAGCTGAGGAGAAAGGAATGGCTTGAGAATTGGACCTAAATCCCAAGAGATGAGACCAGTGTCTCTGCTATCATGGTAAGCACACTTTCAGAGAGCAAAGCATCGCAGAAATTGTCCTTTCTATCACACAAATAATTTTTTAGATATTGCCTTTCCTATAGCGTGCTACCAGTAGCTGGAGTAAGATCAGAAAGTGGTTCACTCCTCTTAAGAGAAGGCTCTTAAATCTGGCAGGCAAACATTGAGAAAGAGAAAAATTAATCTCAGAATGGAAACTAACTAAGGATAATGTTATTAAAAGTGGAGCTACTATTGTTTTCTGAGGTTAAGAATGGTTTTCTATGTTTTCATACAGAGTCCTGCATAGTGCACCCATACTTTATGATGGACTCTGTTAGGGCTTCCATATTAAGACTGCAGGACAGAGGGTTTAAAATGTGAGTAGTACTGGAGCTCTGGACAGTTCTGAATGGTGTCAGGATAAAGGGACACTTGTCTAGCAATGTCTCCCTCACCTCTGGTGCCAAGCAGAGGTCCCCTAGTGGTAAAGGTAACATATTATTACACCCAGCACTTACCACCAAAATGCCCATCTCTGAACTTCTAGCTCCTTCCGATCAGGAACCCTTCCAGTGTTGGGCAACCTACCTCTCCTCCTAACACTTTTCTCTTCTAAACCTTAGACTGGCTTCAGGTGTTACAGAATGTACCTGTGGTCACAATATCTCTCAGGATGGAGAATTAGAAAAATCATGGAAAAGGTAATAATTCTAAATTTTACCAGATTTAAATAGTGTTCAGTGCCTAAGGCTGAAGGGTCTAAAAGGCAAGGGCAAACTGAGTAGTCACGAGTTCAGTTCAGCAAACATCAAATTTTCACTCCATAGGAGGCATTTCTCATATTTTCAAATGTTGGAGTATGTGGTTCATCAACCTTTTCTAAGTATAATATTCCTTTTTTTTTTAAAGCATGCTGAAAGAATAAAAAGTCCATTGCATGGGGATGTATTGACTATAGCAGGTTTAGAATTCTGGTATTCAGTGCAGACTTTTGACACTAACACATGGAAGCAATGTGTCATCACCCTTTCTAAATTGGCCTATGAAAGGAGATGTTTTCACAAACACAGACACTCCCAGGTTTTTATCTCATTTGGAGCAGAAACACCCTTTTGCYTTTGTCTCCTTAATCCTTTCCTTCTCTGCTGACAGTCTCTCTTAGATTCCACATCCGGGCTCCTTCATCCTTTGCCCCCATTTCTATTGCCATATCCTATGGCCAAGTTGTGATCCAGTCAGGTAGCATTCACATTTTTCTTTCTCCTCCCTGAGTAAAACAGTTAAAGGCCTGAAAACATAGGCAAGAAAATCTCTGCTCTCTTGAGTTCTGCCCAGATCACTAAACCATCAACAGCAAAGTGTCATTCCACTTCCACAGTTCTGGACTGAGACATTCTCAGTGTAGATGAACCATGTATGAATTTAGGCTCTAAACTCTTAACATGTTTCTAGATGCCAGTACATTTTCTCCCTAAATCAGTCTGATAGGTGGCAGAACCATTTCAAAATTCACCCTGTGACAGGCAAATCAAAAAAAATTTTTTTTCAGCCTTTATGAAAACCCTCATCACCCCAAAACAGCACTGTATATAAGAAAGTGTCAGATAAAATTAAGCATGGAAAAGATGCTCTCTGTTCTGCCTTTAACAAAGTAAATTATAACCAAAGTGAAAGTTAGTATATAACACAGAAAAAAAAAAAAAAAGCCCTACACACATGTAAAAAGGACTTGGATCTTTCTAAGTAGCTCTTTCAGGGTAAAAAGACGGTCCTGTTCTTTTTTCTTTCAAAGTATTTCAAAGTCTGATTACTTCTTTTTTTCACTACTTTAATTTATAGCTACCACTTCCACATGTGTATGTTTTTGCTTTTCCAAATGCTGCTTATTAAATTAGCTTATTCCAGAAAATGAATCCATAAGGTAATCTTACTCAATCAATCAGTCTGATTTCTTGAATTACTTCCTTACCTATGAAAATGCAATTATTACTTTTGATAACTCTTAGATAATTAAATGACAAATGTGTTTAATAAATTAAGTCGCTTCAGCTCATATTGCCTTTTGATGTACAAGCTTAACTCCCATTAACATTAATAAAGTTTTTGCTTCCAGTATTGAAGAAAGGAATTTCCATTTTTTATTCCTATATTATAGATGAGATCCTAAGATGGTATAAAGCTTTTAGATTGTTACAGGAGGTTTTGCAATCAGCATATTTTTAGATTTTGAGATCAAACATATACTGACAGAGGTACTCAGGTGTTAGAACTGAACTTCTCAGTAAAATCTGTTTACTAGATTTGTCTTTTTGTTTGTTTACATTGTTGGAGAAAAGACGTGAGCTGGGACTGTCCCCTTAATGACGTGTTTGCAAGCTCAGTGTCAGATAAGGTCATAAGGGAGGAGTAGTAGCCAGAGGGGTGTCACGATGTCCTAGCCCCTGAAGGAGGATGTTAATGGGTGCTCGCTGCTAACTGTCCCGTTGCTTGGCAGGTCCTGCCTTTCTCTCCCTTGTTGTGGCTTTTGCAGCTTAGTAGGTAGAATCGAGGAAGTGAGTGAGAAGCTCTTTCTTTACACATAGGTCACTGCTAATCAGCTTGTTAGTTTATATGCCCACCTCAATTTTTTAGTACGGTCTTAGTTATATAGTACTCTTGAATGTACTGATGGCAATTTTTTTTATTAAAGTCCTTCATCTTGTTTGATTTGAGGGAGTGAATTCAAACAAAACATTGAGTAGCTGCCTGCTTTAGGTTGTGGAAAAAGAAGGGAAAAGAGATGAAATAGCTATGTGAAAAAAAGACTAAAAGTAGGACTCGAGTAAGAAGAGAGAATTAGAAAAAAACTACAAAATAAAAGACAAAGGAAAGAGAAGCAATTTGAACCCCCTTCCCCCAATATACTGAATATGATTTTCTTCTCATTTACAGTAATGGAAATCTGGTGGAACTTCAGTGGATGTGCATATTTATCAGTGATTTTGTGTATCTGTGTGAGTAGCACACATCCTGTCAACCAGATCTGAGGGGTGAGTGGTCCTGTATGGGTCACAGGAGAGGAGAGCCTGTCTAAAATCCTGTGTATCCAGTCTATCATGAATGAGTCGGGTCCTTAGAAGAAGGAATGCTGACTGCCAGTTTTATAAAACCAAAATAAGAGTACATGTTTTCTGTCTAACTTATTTAAAATAACATTTAAGTAGTCTGTTAAGTAACAGAAAATGACATTGCTGAATGGCTGAATAATTATTAGTGTGAACACTATCTACTTATACAAATACACTGCTGGAGATTAGAAGTTACAGTTGAAGTAGCATAAATACTGTGAGGCAAAACTAGTATGCCAAGAATGAGACCCAAAAAATCTCATCTCAGTTTGAATTTTGTTACAGTAAATTTCATCAAACTTGAGCTTATTAAAAACCAAAACACACAATCTGTTTTGTGTTGTGAGCCCTTCGTGTTGACTGTACTCTTTGTGCTGGAGGTCCTCTCTCTTCTACTACTGCCTAGTTATTCAGAAACTACCCTTCTATGAAAACTTTTTAGCATCTGTAAGCACATCTTTTTGACCTTCTTGGCCTTTTTATAGCATTTATCATGACTAGCCTACCTGACTTTTTTCCAGTTGCAACAGTTGCTGTCAGACTGTGATACAGTGGCTTACTACATGTTTTTACTTGMCCTCAGTTTTCATTACTTCTCTCTTTCTTTCCTTGAATAGAAGCAGTATGGATAGTATGTTTGTAACATCTGTGAAAAATACTCATCTTACACTATCCAGTCAACCCCCCAAATCATTAGAGTCAAGATCAAAAACAGTTTATTAATGAAAACTGGACAAACATTAAGCATTCATTGTTTGATTAATAACTTAAGATTTTCATGAAAAGGGCTTTATAAGGGGGTTGAGTGCAGAGTAGTGATGACTATAGATACCTATAAGTATAGTGTAGACATATCTGAGCTAGCTGTACACTGCCTGTATTTGAGCTAACCCAGATGCTAAGTACTTGTGTATTTGTGACAGCATAGAGCTTCGGAAGGACTAAATTGTTATCAGTATAAAATCTAGATAATTTAAATCTAGTTCAGAAATTTCTGTTCTGTCCTGTAGTCACAATAATACAGAGTCATTTGACACTGGAGGCTGTGGGAGCTGGTAGGAAGAAAAACTACATGACTGAGTAGTGACAGTCATGCACAGGACAAGAAGATTAAAATTGTATAGGCTGTCATAATTCTGATGCGTTTAGATTTTTTTTTAATGCAAGCTTTCATGTTACTTCATATTAAGGTAGTATAAGTCTGTGAAGAACAATACACTGATACAGCAGAAAACATTCCCCTAATATTAATAATATGGAGAAGAGAGATATTCAACATGCTGGATAGATCTGGATATCTTTACACAAGTACTCAAGAAGTAAACTTTTGCTCAGCAGTAATATTGATTGAATTTGGCCATCAGATGATTCTTGAGTGAAAGTGTTTCTAAATTATAACATAATTTTCAATAGTTTTCTCTGAACTTGCCTTAGATTTGCTTTAAGTTACTACCAGAACAAAGTACATTTTCTATGCATTAATCTKTAAAATGAAACTTATATTTCATTTCTAATAAGTAATCTATACTATGAAAGATTGTTCTTTGTTAATGGATGACTGCTAGAGCAGCTTGAATTTTATAATAATTCATGAGAAATTAATAAGCACTCATAATGAATAAACTTAGGGACAGTTTAATGACTATTCATCAGCAGTTCATGCACAACAAATCCAAATGTTTATCAAAGATGTTCATAAACATAGTGCACAAGCAGCATTAATGAACTGATAAAAAACATTAATGAACATTCATTATGAATTTCCCTTTGCTGAGAATGACATCCTCAGAGAGGGTCTAACACTTCCAATTCCTTTCCTTTTAAAGAAAAGAAACAAGGGTGTTTTAAAAAATTATAGTACTTAGGATATGGGTGAAAATAAAATGTGGATTAAAATTTTTATTGAGCCCAGGGGGAAGTTGTGATAGAGTTTGAGAATACCTGCTCTGTCATGATGCAGGGTGAGTGACCTCTGAAGACCAGCTTGCTAGTTATTTGTACGGTGTCATCATCTCCTACTTACTTTGTGGATTGGTACCTGTGGATTGGACTGTCAATTTTATGATTATCTATTTTCTACAAAATATAGAAGAATAGAAATGTAGGGCTGCATTCAAACAGCCTTTTGAAGAAGGGTTTGAACATTAAGCAGAAGAATAAAGTAAAAAATTGTAGAGGTGTGAGAAAGGGGAGTATTATTTAACATCTCACAGAGAAAAGGAGAAATTTCTAGAGTTGCCCTTGGATAGCAAAGGTTAACATCAAGAAGTGCAAAATAGAATTGCACGTTCATTAACAACAGGTCTGTAAACAGGGGTTATGAAACTGAATATGCGGGAACATATCCTATAACATCCCAAATGATTGTGGGATGCTCAGAGGATACGAGGGTCACAGAGGAATGGTCCGCAGATAGAAGTCAGGTTCTTTTACTGTCCTTAAATGGATTATCCCCCTGCTGCAGTCAGAGACAGAGTACAGTACTGACCTAAGCCAGTAAAGCATTTTGTGAGTTCTTGACAGATATTGTCAATAAATGAAGATGGATATTTAAGCTAGAACATGGTGAACATCAAAGACTTCGTGGCTGAGAAAGACTATTATTATCATCATTGTTGTCATGCCCTACATAATGCTGGATGGATAATTTGCATTGATGTGTATCTTTTAGAAGCTTGTACTGTTTTATTTCACATTTCAAATTGTTTTGGTAGTAGACCATTTATAAGCTCAGTAACTTTTTCCAGCATTTAGTTAGTGTAACTTAAAATTTGAAAGTAATTTTGAACTTTCAGTTCTAGTCATTCACATCCTCCCCATAATAAAAACTTCTGCTGCTGTGTTCATATATTTAGGGAATTTGGTATTTACAATCTCTCTGTGTTGACAAAAGCACAAGTAAAAGCACAATCACACCACAAAAATATATATTCTTTCAGTTTGTCTTATGAATGTAGTGTAAATTATGTCTGTTTTGTCAATATAGAATGAATATGTGCTTGAAAAGTTGTATCCATTATGTCTATGGAAACTCCTTCTGGTTCATACTTTCCTGAAAAAAATAGGACATTAATGATTAACCCCACCAGCACCACCACCACCACATTTTTGCTGGTGTTACTGGATAGACATTGGAGTGCTGCTCCACTTCATAATTTTAGAAGAAGTTACATGTCAATAAACAATTTGCTGAAGCTTCTCTTCAATAAGCTTGTGATGGTGGTGGTGTATCCACAAAGAGATTTCAGAGAAACAAGCCTGGGCAGCTGCAGCATACCAGGGGGGAGATGGAGCTTGTGGAGGTGGAACTGTGGAACAGCCTCAGGATGCCAGTGCTGGTGTTGAGAGTGGCATGAAGAAAAGAGCTTTTGTGTTTACTTGCATGCTGTAGCTGCTGCTTTGTTCATTCAGAATCCAAATGCAGAACAACAGATCAGAGCAGTTCTGTAAGAAGTCTGAGGAAGATCTCTGAGTACAGAGACATCCCCCTTTGATAGCTGAAGGAAGAAATCCTGAGTTTTGTGCTTCCCAGGAAATTCTGTGCTTTAAATTCCATCTTAAATGGTTGAGTCTGCAGTCTATAATTCTAGTGGAAAAAGTTGTATTCCTTCTCACCTRTCACTAGAACTGAATGTTAAGTAGAACTTCAGTGCAACAAATTAAAGTTATAGTTTCAGGAAAGCAGCTTAACACTTTCTCATATTATGATTTTGGTTATGGGTATATCTTAAATTAAAAAAAATCCTTGTAGTTAGGAGTTATATATTATTCACATTGATTATCATTTTACTGTTGAAAAATGACTTCATACATTCATATTTTATTCAAATTTCATTCATAATCCAAAGTAGAGAGTGTGTAAAGTATTTATTATTTAGCATGAGTTCATTTTCATTGGTGGTGAAGTGAAAAGTAGACTAATCTCTGTTCACATTCATAAATTACAGTTACGGGTTCCATGTTATTTCTAGTAACTGACTAAAGTTTCGCCAGCACAGTGATGAAGGAATAGATGAAAGACTGTTCGACTATACCCTGGCTCCTTTTCACAGCAAGTTAAAATGATATGCAGAGCATATGAATCACAATTCCATTGCAAAAACATTGGAGGTCAACTGAATAAAATCACATTTATCTGCAGAACTGGAGGAACAAAACATTTTTCCTTCAGCTGGGATATACTTCTTTAATTCATAGTTATTGGAATAAGATGAAAGCAGTGCTAATCATTGCACTGAATTTGCTTTGCATACAGAATAACTAAGTTGTTTCTGGTTCTACTACTACTAAGAACTCAGTAGATACTCATAGAATTTGCTATGCTCAAAGTCATATTATGGTCAAAAAGGAAACACATGTTATCTATAAAGCCAAGAATGTATTACTAGTATAACTGAAATCTTAACAGTCTAATCAAAGAATCATTATTAGTCTGCATCTACTTATTACAGAAAGAAAAATAAAATAAAGAATGTTACTATAAAGAAAAAGTCTCAATAAAACAGTTAAAATTGTTATATGACCATATCGTAGTGTACAGCCCTTTTCCTGTTTCTTTTTTTCTTGAGAACCGAACATTTGTGATTCACTTTTGTTATATAATGGATTCACACTAGACAAATAGGCGTATCAAGAATATTATAGTTTAGGAAAATGAGTCCTCAACACAGTGCATGGGCCAAATTCAGAGAGGTCAAATCAATAATATAGCAACTGTGCACTTTTAATTTCATCTAAAATGTTGTAACTATCTACCACAAAGTGTTCCTTGCTATACATGTGATTGTTTTTGTCTTTGGCACCATGCCTGCAATATAATATGTCAAGAAGAATTTTTTTCTGTATTGTGGAACAAATCAGAGGCAGACAGGCATTTAAAAACAGATCTGATTTGCTGTATTTTGCAAGCTCTTTGAGGCAAAGTGATAAAACAGCAGCTTGAGGTAATGTGATGAGAGCACTCTATCACCCCACGTATTCCTTACTCTCTTTCGCTAGCATGCTGCCCTTAAAAAGTGTTTATGAGAAATGAAGAAGACTATCAGTTTGATGTAGATTTGTAAAATGAGAAATGCTGAATCATGGACCTAAATACGTTATGAGTAAAAAATGTTACATATTCAATAAATTAATTATATATTACCTAGAGACTTCTACTCTATAGGTTGCCATTTTTCCCATTGATGCCCTTATGAAATGTTTAAAAGATATGTGTTGTATTGGATTTCGTGAACTGAGTATTACTTCTGGACTATTTTCAGAGCTAAAGCTGAGGAGCTTTTTTTAAAATCTTAAAATTTTAAAGTAGCCATCAGTTTTCTTTTTCTCCAATCCATGAGGGAAATACAAGTGTTCTAGCCAGATTTAAATTTTGATGGATAGTTTTGAGAAGGAAAAACATATATTTTAAGAATGAAACTAAAGAATAACTAAATGAAGTGGGAGGAAAACAAAATCCAAATCAAACAGCCCTCCAAGACTCAGATGTCGATGCTGAGCATTAATATGTGTAACGGAGACACAAATAAAAAGACACAATGAAACTATGTAGAAAGAAGTCTTGAGATTCAGTCTTTCAACATGCAAAGTTGCGTAGACACAAAGATTCATATTTAGGCTTCACTAATGCTAATAATTTATAGTGAAACCCCCGAAAAGTGGACTTAAGTCTGCATGTTTTGGCTGGGAATTAGAAATGGATAACATCATAAGTCAGGTCCTGTTGAAAGGTATCCTCTACAGATTAATTACTTAATGGAACTTAACATTTTTCAGAACTGAAAAAATACACAGTACAATATAATTTAAATCATAAAGGTCTTTTACATTTCTCAGCATAGAAGTAAATATATTAAGTAAAGAAATAAAGTAATAAATTTGAAATGGCTGGTAGCAATAAATAGTAAAGAGCTCCCTTTCTTTGAGATATGAGGAAACTAAGGAAAAGTAGTAAAGCCTCCAGTACCAAATGCAGTGAAATAAAATTAGCTCTTCTCTGCTCAGAATAGGATTAGTAGTCTTCATTTGTGGGGTGGGAGAAAAATATGTTAAAATACTTCTGAAGAATAAATCAGCGTACAACCATCGCAGGACAAGAATGAGGGTTTGGTGCCCAGCTCACAGGGGGTTTAGGAGAAAATCCCTGCAGGCTAAAGAAATTAGGCCTTCTCAAAGGAGAAAGAAGAAAGACAAAGTTAAAGTAGCTCATCCCAAGGAGAAAGAAAGAATGGTTGAAACAAAACTCTGTCCTCAGAGGATATGCTTAAAAAGGATGTCTTTTGAGGTCTGAAAAAAATAAATTACAAACTGGAATTATGCCTCTCTGGGCCAAAGTAGTACATTAAAAAGCTTTCARTCTAAAATTACTAATTAAAACATCTTCTTAATGCAGTATCTATTTTGTATAAATTTCCTAAACTTCAAGCTTGCCAGGATTTTGTGAGCTTTTGTAATAATCTTTTTGTTCTTCGCTATTCATCAGTTAAAAACAAACGTGTTTTGTCTTTATGAGATATTTTGTTAGTAGTTAACTTGACTTTCTTTTTCCTTAAACTGCTTTTCTATTAATATACACTGAAATCTTAAGGCAGAGTGAACCACAGTGCACAGGCTGAAACCTAGGCAGGCAGAAGTTAACAGGGGTGGCAAAGGAAATTTCACTTCTTCCACATCTTTGTTCCCTGATGCAGCAGTGGGTTCTTATAGCAGTGAGTACTATTGCAGAGCTGGAGTTCTCTCCAACTGCATGCTCCAGAGATAGCAGGCTCAAAAGGGGCAATAATGATACCTAGACCTGTTATTCTTCCTGTCTGTTATCTCATGCCATTGGTCTGCTTTCATGATGTGAAATGTCCTGCTTGCTGCTTTATTGCAGAGGTGAAGGAGTGTTTTTTTGTTTTCTCTTCACATCAAGACTGTCAGATTCTCTAGTGAGAGCATGTTGTAACCTCTAATATACATAGATATGCTCACTTTGGATTACTGAACAGTTCTTTGCAAAATGCTGTAGGGAAGTTGAAGGAGGTTGAAAGGAGGTTGGAAGAGCATTCATTCAGGATAGGACATACTAAATCACATGCACTCAGAGGGAGGCGTGAATTGATCCTGAGTGGTGCACTACTGGCCAATCAATTGTACAAAATAATCTAACCACTTGTTCTGTAAGAAAGGTCTTCTGTAAGCCTCTTTCTTCACAGGAGGGTTCAGAGGTATGAAACCAATTGATATACTCACTGATTGCATCATTAAATCTGTGTATTTTCAAACTTTTCTTCTTGTGCATAAGGTTTTTTAGAGGTACACAAAATATAAATGAAGAATGCAAAATGAATGAGAACTAATATTTTTAAGCAATTGACATGTCTTAAGAAACTAGAGGGAGTGCAGTTGTGTTCAAGGATTCCATTATCTGATGAAAGACATTGCATGACACAGATAATGCTCTATGAATAGATCTGTTTAAAATTTCCTAATCAAGTCCTTTTCTAACCTTCTCCTTGACAAACTGATTGAATTCTGTAATCACTGTTGGGTGTTTTCTCATTATGGGAGGCATGTGTATAATCTGAGACTTCTGTGAATTGGATTCTGTGTAAAGTTTTGCTATTTCCTACAGCTAACCTGTGGATAAAACTGTAAATTCCCCTTGATTAGTCTCAAGGTTATGTTTTATCAGATCGCCAAGGGAAAAGAAAGAAAATGAAAACAACAGAAACACAATGACATTGCTCTCAGAAAGCTGTCATTCATTCACCTTGAGCAGACAATGCCAATAATCTTAAGTGAAATCACTGTGTTCTTTTTTTTTTCCCCTTAAAAAACTATGAGAAGTGTTGACTATGAGCTTTTCAGGGGGTCTGAGGAAATATTTCACACATTCATCGTTATAATCTTGTTTTTGTCTTGACTAGTCTCCTCTGGGGAAGCAGTAACCAAATCCAGGAATGTCTGATACAATGTCAGTGCTCTTGAAACTAATCAAAACGTTCATTTAACCCATGAGGCTTTAACAGGGATTAATATTAAAATGCCAAGGGGCAGTTGTACAAGTTCTCTAGCGATAATGCGGCATTCCCAGTATTTTACAGATATGTTAATGACATTGCAAACAATTAATACATTGGTGAGAGCAAGTAAAAGCTACTGACTTTCCTAAAAATTAACCTTTTCCTGTAGTCTGGAATATTTCCTGAGTATTTGTTTCCGATTCCTGTCATCTGCAATGGCACTGATGGATTGGTCAGGAGCTTTGAGGAGAGTCCAGTTGTTCTCCTGAGCAAACCATTCTGCAGCAGTTCCTAGCACAGTCTGGCTGCTCTTTGCTCTGCTCCCTAAGCAAATGCTCTATTCTGTAACAAAGTTTTTTGAAGTTCCTCCCCTGGAGGCAGCTAGCTGGTCTATCATCAGCTACGTGACCTTCAGCTAATCTTGTCTGATTTTGGCATATCACATATCTTTACCAAGTTGATAGTAACCAACCTTTTGTTTTGTGGCGTAAAGATGATATTCCTTTCCTCTCCCTCACCCCTTCTAACCCATGAAAATGTTTTGGCCGACTACCCCCTGAACTATCAGCTCATGAATAACATAGCTATCCTGCCCATTCGTCAGCAAATGGGAGAAAACTGCAGTGTTCCCTATCCCTCTCCTCCAATCTAGAGCATGTGGAGATGGTCCTCCAATCTAGACCAATTACAGAATATTCTACTTCAGACTCCTAAAAACAGATCTCTCAGTTTAAAAGTAATTTAGCTCTCTAAAACATCAGAAGTCTTAAGTAGAAGTGATGAAGCTTCCAACACTTCCATGCAAATATGACTTCATCCTTCTGCTTGGAGACCAATTCTAGGAGTCAAAAATTTTTTTTAAGCTTTGTGTCATTTAATCTTTTTCTTCATTGCTGAGCTTAGCAACAAAAGAGCCAATGAACATTAATTCTGATGAGCTTTCTTAGATACAAATACCTATTCACAAATAAATGAACTGATACCACCAAGTTATTCCATGTAGCTCACAGAAGAGCTAGCAGATGATGAAGTCTGAGTTGCTCCTGACCTAGGGGGCAAACATGAATGTAGTAAAAATATTTGCACAAAAAATGTGGTACTTAACCAGTCATTCTCTGTCCTCTTTTCTATTATTTGTGGCATATGAGTTTAAATAAGTTTTTTCATTATCCCACTTCTGCAGTCATGTCACAACTTTGTGTTTGTGCTACTCGAGGAATGGGCAAAACATGATTCTTTCTTATATGTGAACATATCAACCTACTTGAAGTTTTTCTCTACTGCAACAGAAGGCTGTGGAATTTATGCACATGACTTTGCAACAGATCTGAGCCTGAAAATCTTCACCAATGCTGAGAAGATGCAGCTTAGCACTCCTGCCACGTGTCTGCACACACCTCAATAGCACTAATCATTATTTGATATGTTGCAACATTACATCATACAGTCAAAGCATAATCCATCCAGTCAAAGGGGTGTTGCATCCATCCCTGAATTATCCATGCAAGTTACTTAATCTGTTTGAGAAGACATGAATTTCATTTGAATTAAACATCTTGGTGTTCTCTGTTTCTATCCCCAGGCTCAGAGAGCTACCTCCAGTTTCATCTAGTCCTGAACTCCCCTTTAATCAAATAATGCCCTCATTATGAATAATTAAGTAAGGAGACTAAACTGAGACAAACAGCTAATAAACAACCTTGCAGGTGTCTCTCTTTCAGCTGATTTGTGCCACAATTGAGGTAGTTTAAGCTTCACCTAAGTCCCTGGGTCCTGCTGTTATTGGCAGTTCTTGGAGCACACTTGCATACATACACCTTACAGATATCACCAAGTCCAGCAAAACCACAGCAGCTACCACCACTCTGTTAGACGAATTGCTGTGTACCCTTTCCATAACAGTGTAGCAGTAAGAAAACAAATTAAATTAAATTTCTGCTTCATTCCTGCCCTGTTTTTAGGTGACTGTAACCTTCCTTCCTATTTCTTAGAGTAATTCCCTAATAAACAAGCTATAAGCTAAGTAGGACCAATCTCTGCTCCATCTCTTGAATTTAGACTATTATTCAGACAAAAGGCATAACAGAGCCRAAGGAAGAATGAGCAAGATAGAGTCTGCTTGCACAGTTAAGTGACTGGGATAGATGGAAGAAGAGAAAAAACACTAGAAAAGATAAAAGAGTTTTTTCCCTCTATAGGTCACTGAGTAGTTTCCTATTGTTGCAGTTTTATTGCAAAAGTGCATTATCATAAACTCTTCCATAAACTGTTTTAGAAGTCACCTAAAACAGCATTATCTCTGGGAACAAAGCGACCTTCTGTATCCCTCTTCCATACTTTGCAATCATGCTTACAAATCATACACACATTTTCCTGCAACCTGTCAGTAGTCTTCCTTCCTGATGGACCCCGGGTGTCAACAATGGGGCCAATCCTGTTTGTCATCTTCATTAATGACCTGAATGATGGGACAGAGTGCACCCTCAGCAAGTTTGCAGGCATTACATAATTGGGAGGAGTGGTTGGCAGACCAGATGGTTGTGCGACTATTCAGGGGGACCTCAACAAGTTGGAGAAATGGGCCAGAAGGAATCTCACTGGAATACTGGAAGTCCTGCACCTAGAGAGGAATGCACCAACACACTACGGAGCCCATGCACCAGTAAGGCTGGGGGTTGACCTGCTGGAAAGCAGCTCTGCAGAGAAGGACCTGGGGGTCCTGGTGGACAACAAGTTGAACGTGAGCCAGCAACGCACCCTTGTGGCCAAGAAGCCAACAGCCTCCTGGGCTGCATGAGGAAGAGCGTTGCCAGCAGGTCGAGGGTGGTGATCCTTCCTCTCCACTCAGCACTGGTGAGACCACGTCTGGAGTGCTGGGTCCAGTTCTTTGAGAARTGGAAGAAGAGAAGGCTCGGGGGGATGTTATCAATGTGTATAAATACCCAAAGCAGGGAAGTCAATAGGATGGAGCCAGACTCTTCTCAGTGAAAGGAGGCAATGGGCGCAAACTGAAACACAGGAAATTCTGCTTAAACACTAAGAAAAAACTTTTTTACTGAGGGTGGTGAAACATAGAATAGGTTACCCAGAGAGGCTGTAGGGTCTCCATCCTTGGAGATATTCAAAACCCAACCGGACACAGCCCTGAGCAACCTGCTCTAGTTGACCCTGCCCTGAGCAAGGGGGTTGGTCTAGTGATTCCTTACCAACATTAGCAATTCTGTGATTTCTATTTAAACACATTTAAAAGATAGTCTTGTACAATAAATCAATAACATTAGCACACTAATGGCCTAATATAAATACTCTTATTTTTGCTGAATATTTAAGTTTCAAATCATTCTAAACAACAAATTCCTCTCACACCTCCTTTTAGGTCAGAATAAATATTTTAATAGTTACTTAAATTCTATGAGAAAAATGTAAGTCTGTATATGACATAAACATGGATAAAGAAAAAAGACTTCTCCAGATTTTTTTTTTTTTTTGCTTTCTTAAGCTGTTTATTACTTCTAGCTGTACTCATTATTGCCTAATCTTTTTATGGTGCATATAATAACCTATTTTTATCAACTGGAAAAAAAAAAAAAAAAGCACCCAATGTAGTAATACTTAACCACTATATTTCTTGTGGATTTAGAAAGTTTCATCAGCTCTACCTTTGGTACAAACCATGTTACATTTAAAGAACTTGTTGCCTAGGATGTGGTTTAAAAAGAGTGGATCATTCTTTTGAAAGGCTTTGATCACTGCAGTAATATTGTTGCACCTTTTATCTTGCTGGTACATTGATTTTAGCCAAAGATTGCCTTTCATGAAACTCTGAACTGTAAAAGCACCTCAGTTTCAAGAAAAAAATACTCTGTGAAACATCTGAAGGTTCAGTTTTGATCTTTTTATGTGCATATTACTTCTAACTTATTTTCAATGGGACAGTTAATGCTTGTGCTAAGATGTGAACTTCTCACCAACAGCATAGAAATATTTTGAAAATTTTAATGAGGTGTGTTAAAGTTTATCAAAATAATCACATAATCCTGCCTTTTAGTTGTGTCCTTAATTTGTTTTGTTTTTTTTCCTAATTACTTCATTGGACAAGCAACCTGTGGCTTACTGAAGTT
The DNA here is from genome assembly GCF_003343035.1 of Apteryx rowi. Lineage (NCBI taxonomy): Eukaryota > Metazoa > Chordata > Aves > Apterygiformes > Apterygidae > Apteryx > Apteryx rowi. The sequence continues at coordinate 592,741 of NW_020450763.1, forward strand.
ATATCTGTTTATCAAAATACAGGATTCAAGGTGTGAATGTGTATCACATTTGTGATTTTAATTTGTTTTCTTAATGTTTACTGTAGTTTGGCATTCTTTAGGAGTCTCCTTCCTGGACTATATAAAACACCTTTTTTTTTTTCTTTAAATGTGCTGGGAGAGATGCTAGGAAATCTATGTCTGCCTGGAAAACCAGACAAGGAAAGATTTGAAGAGTGTGTTATGAGTATTGTTACTACACTGCATAATTTCTATTATAACTGAAAGAATAACTAAACAGACATAAGATACAAATAAGAAAATATTTAAGTGCTTTTGAACCCTGGGACTTCCCTCTACTCTCGTTTATGTTTTCTGAGTTTGTAGCATTAAATCTCATGCAAAGGGCACTTCTGAAATTTTTAACAAAAACAATCAAATCAATGTCTAACTATTAGGCCTACTACAGAATTCTGGCATATTATCAAATGACAGTAAAAAGCCCTCACGTGGACTCTTCTCTTAAGAAAATAAATCTTTGTTTTGCAAAGCTACTGTAAGGAATTAAATGGGGTAACCTCATTCAGAACAGGCAGTAAGGAAAAGAAATGTTTCTGTTGAAGTTGGCACTGTTCTAACTCAAGGTCACCCCRCTCTCTCACAGCACTCCCCTATGGACATTTAGATTCCCTCTGAAATCTCCAAAGTCTTTGTTTTAGCCAGGAAATGTTCCCAAATGTTAGTGAGTGAATGTTACAAGTATACAGGACTTTTGGGGCACTGAAACATCATGTGTTGCCTGTGCGACAGTGTYGACAAATTTTGTATCTTGGTTTTATATCTCTGTATACATTCATGTTCTTGAGACTTTATTTTCTGAGAGTATCTTAATATTTTTTAATACTTTCTCTAGTCTAGAATCAAACAAAAGTAATTTGATTTTCTTTTACATGTCTAAAGTTCCCTCAGCAACAGTGGGTATAAGCTGTTTGAATAGAGGCAAAAAACATAGTTGCAAGATGCATCTAAATCTTGCTGTAAATGTTGTCAATTTCTTCATTAAAATAGTATAAAAGAATTAAGATGATTTTTTCCTGTCTTAAGAATAGGATAAGATGCTATAAAAATGAGTAATTCCACATTTAGTTGGGGCAATGATCTCTTGCATTACCTTTCAGCAGTATTTGTGACTAAAATCTGGCTCTACATTCTATGCAGTTGACAGGAGGTGAAGCATCTACCTTTTTACTGTCAAAATGGTTTTGAAAAGGCCACAAAACCTAGTTTTAAAAATGTTTGCAACTGTTCTTCCCTTTCTTTTTTTAGTGGAACAATGAAAAACAATTCTATTTCTTTTATGAAGACAGGAGTAGCTTTATCTGAGTTCTCCTGCTCTGGCTTTTTAAATAAGTGGATCTCATCATTCTGAGATAGTCCTTACCGAATAAAATTTTGGTTGTACTTTAAGTTCATTTTGTTATAGTTTTGGCCTGCCAGTCTTCAGCCACCCCCTCTAAACAGTTAACAATGTATTGCTAAGCAGTACATCTGTCTCTTACTCCTTTGTTTGTGTTTGAGTACCTTTTTTTGTTTGCCTACTATATTTAACATCAGGCTCAATCACCTTGTCTTTATCTGAAGGTATTACAGTTTTAACTAGTGTTTTCCTTGGACTTGTAAGGTTTTCTACATTCTTTAGGGATACTGATACCATATTTGCATGTTTGTTTTCCATTCATTATATTTGTAATAATGTATTTATTTCTGTAAATCTGAAGTATAGATTAATGCGTCAGATTATTTGTTAGGAATTAGCCATTTAACAAATTAAAGCCTTTTGCTGTCTCTCTGTGAAAATTCATGAACCCATCAAATTTCTGACAAACTCACATTAAACAATTTTCCCACATAGATTTTGTCTGTTGATTACACCAACATTTTACTTTTAATCTCTTCTTAGTTATGGTATGTTGTTTAGTTCTGTAGACAGCTAAATTTAGGTGGGGGGAATTTAGTCTAAGATTCAAGCTTACATTCTAAGCCAGTCTTGTAGGCACTTTCAGTCATGTAGATAGTAGAGATATGCAAGCATTTCCTGGCAGAAGTTAATCTCGTTTCCTTAGACCCCTATTTTAAGCTGAGTAGAATACCATTCTTGGCGATGCTATAAAGCAATTATAGGTGAGTATCTAGTGATAGAAGCAACACCTATACTGTGCTTGGTGTGTGCTCAAACCCACATTCAGTTTGAAGAACCAAGTGTAATTCTTTATTTGCAGGGTAATTTTATAAAACAGGTGATTTTTACAGCTTTTGGGGTTTCTTTTGTTGTTGTTCTCTGTCTATTCTAGGAAGCAGCGGATACAGTAAGCTTCAGAATGAAGCGACACACAATTAATCTTTTCCCCCAGTATTTCATAAAGTCTGTATGCTGATGGACAAGACTGATTGATGGTAAAAGCATGTGTACAGCAGACATTCTTGGACTGCACCCACATTCAAAATGTTGATGTCAGACTTGGACAAAGGTGCTCAGCAGCCAGGTTTAATGAGGGACAGGCAGTATTTTGATGCCTTTCCTTCTCTGTACTTCGATATTTGCTATTAGTCAAATGTAATGATTAATTCTAGTCACTATTTCTCACTCTAATTCCCTGAATAATAGTTTTGAATATGTTAAATTTTGTTGTTTGGGGATGTCTGAATGCTAAATATTTCCATAGTTACTGGGCACAAATTTGAGGCACAGCGAAACTAAGGGGACTACAGAGCAGTCTTAGCACTGCTCAGTGTAGTGCATATGACTGAGGGAAGGCTTGAGTACTGTGCAGCCTCACTACCATCAGCCTCCCAGCTGGATTCATCCAGATGGTGACATTTTCATCATGATGAAATATGTGCAAGTCTTCTCATAGTGTCTTAAAGATTTCTAGGACAGTTATTTCCAGTAAGGAAACTTTCAAGTCAGACCACTGAAAGCATTTTCAAAACTTGAGCTTCCTGCAGCCTAAACATATCTGTTGGTTTCTGCTGCTGCTAAAACTGTGAAGCAGGCTGAACCTGAATACCTGTGGACAGCTGAGTCATGCTAATATCCCCAGCTGTTGAGGAACCATCTCCTGAAGCAATACAAAAAAGTTATCACAGGTGGGTAATTCAGGGCCATTAGGGCAACCCCTTTATGCAGGTGAGCTAAGGATGCGTCCATTCTTCCTCCTGCATCCTGAATAGCTGGGCAGCGCAGGCAGAGGCACGGTAGTGGAGCTCATCAGCGCTGCTGTCCCGCCTCCACTCATCCAGTGAATGTTAACCTGCAAAGAGGTCCTTGAATTTTCTGCCTTTAGAACAGGGAGGATCCTTAAAAGGAATCCTGTGAAGCTGCAAGGAGATATGTGAGGATTTGGGGTGAGGATTCTTAAAAAGCTTTTTATAATTTTTTGACAGCATATTCCTGAAACTGGAATATCTTTGAAAATACAGCTAACTGTATTTGCTTCATGTATAACTGCAGAACCAATTTCTGAAACAAGGATAATTTGGGAATGAAGAGATTACCCCTATATTTCCTGAAAATGTTAAACAAAAATACTCATTCAATAACCTTAGCTTGCCATACTGCTCATAGCTTCCATCCTTGCTTCATATTTAGGGTTTTTGTAGGATTTTAAGTACTTTGATGCAAAGGTTGTCTTTCAACTGAATGTCTGCACCATATTTACTGAAAGAAATTCTCACTTTGCTTACAAAGGAACTGTCCTTTCAAGTATTTCTTGCATGAATGAGTTAGAACTGTTATCTTATTCAGAAAAATCACACTAGTTTATTTAAACTCAGGTACTGAATAAATGAAACCTCCTTACACAATTCTAAGGATACCTTGAACAACACAAAGCAACAAGAGTAAAGCCCAGGAAGTAAATACCCTAGGTGGAAAAGTTGTACTGCTGTTGAAATGTTGTGAACAGGAGGAAGAGTTACAGAACATAAATTTGTTCGAAGCTTACACTGAATGGGTGCCAGTAAAAACAAGACAAAAAGCAACATTTTGACAGACTAAAGTAGACCTCTGTCATAGTCTTTGTCAGACAGAAAAACAGTAAAATCTCATTGTGATTAGGAATAGGTTCATAAATACTGAAATGACCACCTCCCATTTTTAGAATACTAGCTGAGATTCCAAACATGTCGGAATTAGTCTGGTAAAATGGCAATATGCTGATCCATCAGCAAAGTAGCTGGTTAGTATAATTATGTTTCTTTGCAAAACTGCTAGAGCAATCCATGTTAATGTCACTGGGGTTCCTCAAAGGGTTAAATATTTCAGTCCTATGGCAGAGCAGTTGGAGAAACAAGTCCAAATTTGTGCACAAGATACATCCAAGCATCAGTCTCAGTTCTATTCACACATTTGTGCCACTGCATGGTATAATGCAACACATCTGCATACAGGTGCACTGTTGTCGGAATACAGGAACACTTCCCCAGTCATCTTTTACCTCTGCAGAGTTCGTCAAAACTGTAATCTCTGAGGATGAGGAAAAGAGAGACAGAAAAGCTGAAAGCAATGGACAGAGCGTCACTGAGTTTGTATGCATCATACTGTATACGTGAACTTGGCATGCCAAGAGTCCCAGGGAATCAGGGCAACAGGCAGAGCCTTTCTAGCTCTCCACGGAGGGAGCTACGGCCTGCAAAGAGGTTGAACTCTTGAGAAGGAAATTAACCCTCACACTCTGTAGAACTGAGAGGTATATTGGGATCAGATTGGGCAGCAGGCTGGGCTGGTGGAGCAGGCATATGAGGAGTTACTGAGCATCTCTTAGTCACACTACAGAAGAAAAAATGTTTGGAAGTCTACAGAAGCTATTCAGTGTTAAAAGCCTAACAATATAACTGTTATTCATCAGTAAACAAACACTCTTCAAAGTAAAGGCTCTCTTCCTCTTAAGGAGCTTAACACACCAGTGGGGTGCTTAATGTGCAGTTTTTGGCAGGATATGAAGGCTTCTGAGTTTTCTCAGTTTCCAAAGAAAATTTGATGTGCTAAAACAGTTATGAAATGCAAGCCAGTGTAGGTGGTCTTTAACAACACAGTATGACTTTAACACAAAAAAACTTAAAACATCGATGCAATACAAATGGGTCTTATGGTATTTTTATTCTGAAAACTTTGCCTGCTACCTTATGCATATGCAGGCATATATGCTCACAGAGAACTCCCAAAAGACTGAGCAACTACCTCCTTATGCTACTGGAAAAAGAAGAGAGGTCTAAGAACATGCTACTGAAAAAGGAGAGAGGTTTAAGAAGAGTGTTTGTTAGGAACTTCACTGAATTTTAACCATATAGCATGAGTTCCCAAAAATTTCAGCTTTCCATCAAGCCTTCTGGAAAACTATGTAGAGTATCTAAAACAAACAGAGCTCTGTCCTGAATCCCCAGTCTGTTTTGCAGCATTAAAAATAGAAACAAAAAACAAAAGAGCAAAAGCTCCCTGAGCCCATTGTTTATTTTGCTTCAAATACCAAACAGCATACCAAAACTTGCTTAATGAAAGTATTAAAATGTATTCTGACATTTCTGAAAATACAAAATGTGTGGCCATTTACTAGCTAGAAATGAACCCTAAACATACTAGATACCTATATAGTTTGAGTAGCGTATCAAATATAACATTCTTTCTATTTTGAAACTGTTTTGAAACCTTATATTTGGAATTAAGATGAAACCAAAACACCCCACAATCAACAAGCAGCCTTACTAAACAGATGTCATCTTGGAAAACTAAAGATAAGATTTTACAGAGATACTTTACTATTTCTTTTTCTGTTTCTGCCTTAATTCAGGAAGACTACTGTGGAGATTATGAGAAATAAAAAGTAGCAGGCTCAAGTTATGATTTTCAACACATCATGAACAGTTTTGTCCCTGCCTTGATATATGTAATGCTTATTGCTTCCTAACATACAAAGACACATTAAAAAGAGCCAAAAAAATCTGGGAAAACCTGGAGCTCACTGATAAGAGCCAGCTGCAAGTTGAATTTACTTTTTGTAAAAACTGTTCATATCTGTCTACCTAGCTGTTACAAGCAATTAATCTGTAAGGGCAAAGTATGTTGTAATTTTAACCTGGCCAAATTAATAACATTTATTGTATTACACAATCTTACATGGTTAAGAATGGCATATAAACCCTGCACATGATTTATGCTTTACTCAAGGATCATAATTTTACTAAAGACTTTTGTACTTTTAACTCGGGATCAATTAACACTATTAAATGGGAATGCGCAATATCCAGGAAGGCTGATGAGCATATCCACTTTTCTCTCCTATCCCCTCCCTTCACTAAAAGGCAAACCAAACATATTAAAGATAGAAGGAATTTCTGTCAATTCATCAGCTAGGAAAACTTGGTAGACTGTCTTCTACCACCTCCTTGGAAAAGAATAGTCAAGAAACAGAGACAGGTAAGTAAAAACGTGTATCCTGTGGACTGATGAGGGAAACTTACTTCCTCTCCCCACCCTCTATGGGTCTCCATTTCCTGCAGCACTGCCACCAACCACCTCAGCTCCCCGCTGTAGCTGTGGTCTCCTGCTCCTTACCGAGCGCCAGGCACGCACAGCCACCGTGAAGCGCTGGTAGCGGTCTCCTCCCTGCCCAAGCCTCATGCGGGGGGCCTGCACAAGGCCCGGGTACACAGGGCTGCTTTCCCTAATAGCATCACCATCCTAAATATGTGGGAGAGAAGGACAGAGAAACTGAGACCCCCTTAATATCGCTACATTGGCATAGGTGCATATAAACTTGATTTGCAAAGGAGGGGATATTCTAATAAAAGGGTATTCAAGGAAGTAGGACTGGATGCTTTTTGCAGTCAAGGAGATGCCAAAAATAAGTCCTAAAGACTCCCCCTCAGTTTGGAGCAAGATCTTTTACTATTAGAAATGAGGAAAATGAAATTCTTTTCTTGCCTGAAACTTCTTTAATTTACAAATATGTTGTGGTCAGGAAGTATATACTTGACTAGTAAATTAGCAACCAGACAGCAAATTTCTTAAAGAAAGAAAAGTAGAGAGGTAGAGAAAGTTTCCACGAAACAGTGATGTATGTGTTGCATGCAATGAAAACTTAAGTAAAGTTTTAGAACTTTTTTTGTTTTTTAAGATTAATTGAATTTTCCTCTTCAGCATGTATACGTGGTATTTACTGGATACTGCATATTGAGCTATTAGAATTCTAAGAAACATTGATTTTTCTTTCCTTTTTACCCTTGTCCTATATTATTAAAAATTTGAGTGGACTGAGATTTGATAAGAGATGGAAATCCCTTGAATATTCAGGTGTTTAGCATTATTTAATGCTGATGTAGGATTTCATTTATAGTGTTGTCATCTGGAGGTCTTAAAAGGCCAGCGTCTATCTGAGATGTTACCCAGCAGTGTACACAGAAAACATTACTTGTGTAGTTTTGTGTGAGAGCGAAAGTCACTGGGAGAGCTGTGTTTCCGTGCCAGTGATCAGCAGGCAAAGGATATCTGAACTGAGGCATGTTAAATGGAAAAAAAGTGTGTGTGAAAGACAGAGCAAGTGCACGAAAGAGGGAGCATGCTAATTTCTGAGAATGACAGAACAAGATGTATGGGTATGCGACTGCTTAAAAAACATAAAAAATACAAGACATCTGTGAGCTGTAAAGCTGATTTTCAGAAATGTTGAGCTTTCTCAGCATCCATTGAGTTTATCTGACACACAGCACAGAAGTGAGTTTGGGCAGAAGAATACAAATGGAAAAGCAGAAAGCACAGTTAGAAAACCCTTAGGAGCCCTAGGAATAAATCCCAACACTGAAAAGCCTTTTTTTTTTTTAATTGAATGCTCTTATTCTACTGTGTTTTTTCAAGTCAATTGCCTTCAAATATTCATCAGTGTTCCATGATTTAGAATCTCGAAGGAGAGAGAAGGCATGTTCCATATATCCTTTAGTCTGAAATTAAAAAATAAAAGGGGAAAAATAAGAAATTTTAATGTAATCCAGCTGGTTTCATGAAGTAGAATTTATACATCTGAAATGAAGAGTAATTTTATAAGTGACAACTACCTTGTGCTGTCTTGTCGGACATGGCAAAGGCTGTAGGAGAGCTGTGAAGAGACAGACTGAAACATAATGCCGTACAAAACACCATGGTGGATAAGTATCACACACCATTGGCAGGAATTAAAAGGTTAATGATGATTCCTGTTTACCAAAACAATACACTCTCTGATTTTTAAGTGTTTTGTCAGTAAGGGGAATACAATGTCTAGAGGGATGGCGGGGGGAGATAAAAACCTCTGACATTTGTTATGTTTTTACTCATGAAATAAGCCCAGAAAGACAGGAAGAATTTGAGAATGATTGCTGAGTGTGCTATACTGCAGCTCAGCCTCAAGGGCACAATAAACTTAGAACAAGTGCTTAGAAACAGATCAAAGATCCAATGAATTATTTTGCATTTTTAACCTCTGACCACAACACCATATCATGAATACTCTTGCTGTTAATTGGAGAGCTTAAAAGATAAGTAGCATACAGGGACAACCATTGCCATAGGAAAGTAAAACTGTGTGATTAATTATGGCATATTCCCTTGTCTATTCGATATGTTTATGTAAAACTTTTTTATTCTTTCAGCAATAATAATGGGACTTTCCCCCTTTTGAATAATATTTAAACTCATACATATGCAAATAAAAAGGCGAGAATGTGCATAAATGTCTATGGGAGTTTATTGTTACCCACCTAAAAAAAAGAAATTCAAACAGAAACCTTCCCGTAACTTGCAGTGAAGGTTGTTCAATTGTATTTCTCACAGTATAATGACAAAAATCAAATTTATTAATTTATTAGTAACTCAGGGTCCATTTCGAAGAGATCACTACTAAAACAACTCCATTTTCAATTTCCACTTTGGTCTATGACTCAATGACATTCCTTTAAAGTTCACGGAAAAGTCTGCATATTCTTTTCAGCCTATTTTGAATAGTAAGATGGTTCGGGATCAAGCTGAGTGTCTGTTAAATCATGATGAGGAAATAGTGCACAGAAGATTCCAGTTTGTGAACAAAGATGCTAATTCTTGCAATTCTAATAAATATACAAGGTATTTCTAAACTTACACAAAATACTTTGAATTATCTCTGGTCAGTTTGATGACTTTTTTGTTATTTGCTAGTGTTTTGTGACTGGTTACCAAAGTCATATGAAATTTATTCTGCTCCTAAAGGCATAACAGACTTATTGAAACTGGAAGAAAAGGTGCAATTGAATTTCAATTTGATCAACTGAAATTGAAATGAAGTCCAGTTCAACACATTTCAACTACTGATCCTGCTGACTACTGAAGAGTGGATAAATGTATTTATTTGCATGCGTAATTGTTTCTCTAAACAATAACAGCAATGGTACTTTATACTCATGAAAAACATGGGATATGAACATGACCAAAGTAAATAGTTATTTATAATTGAAATGTGTATTCATAGATATTTTATGAATATTATATTTTGTATGTTTGACAAGCTGTATCTCAGACTAGATTGTTCCTCTTTCCATTGGTCCAACCACATGCTCAGTGCAGTGGCACTAAGGACTTAAACTATCTCAAAATTATAGCATGTATTCATAATAATTTAGCTAGAAGTAAGGCAGTGTTGTGATCTACAGAAATTTTCAAATTAGTCTAATATTTATGTCAAAGAGAAATATATAGAGGTAGAAGAAGGTTCCTTGTCTAGAGGAAAATTTAACGGTAGTTTTATTATCTGTTTTTATTACAAGCAATACACCATGATTGTCATACCTTGCTACATGCATGACAGCTTTAGAGTCAGAAGAAATTCTGGCCATACACACTTTTCAAGCATCAAAATAAGATCCTTATCAGTATGTTTTTATTTTTCGCACCCCTTGTTCGTACTTTTTTACTTTATAGGGTAATGAACATTTATACCTGTTAGTTTAGTCAGGCACTCCAAATACAGAAATTTAGAATTTACAGTCATGGCCTGGAACTTGGACACTACATTGTTTTCAACAAAAAATGACTACTAATACTCAGAGACTGACCTTTATTCTTTGTCTGTCATTTGTCAGCTGAGCCCTCAGGGTTTTTGTGTGTGTGTGTGTGTGTGTGTGTTTTTTTAAATGAAAAAGTCCTGATTAACATAATTAGTAGCTAGTAAAAGAAATATGTAGGGTATTTTCCTTTTCTTAATACAAGGTCAAGAAAAAAGGGTGATCATTTCATTAAAATGTAAATATGTCAAATAAAAATTTGATAACAGAATATTAATGATTTAATTAACAGGATGAAACCTTATTGAAAGCACAGACAGCTTGCAGGAGGCTCCAGTAATACCAATCTGAGCACAAGTAGCAACTGATTTCAGTGGAGAAATATTGTCTTCAGTGAAAAAGTCTTTTCATACAATCATAAGCCTGAATATTAAATGGTTTATCTTTAGTGRATACATTCAGGGGGAAAAAGGGCAGAATAAAATTGAAAGAAAGCTATCACCTTTATGACAATTTCAAATCAGGTGATTTGGATTTACTTTGACAGGTTTTCTAAATAAAGCTTTGATATGTTTCATGAGAGAGAACTGCAATTTACTATTGCGTTGGCCTATTTAAATAGGTTTTGAGAGAGAGAACTATTCTCAGTAAAAAAAATAGGCACTTGTACAGCTCTGAATATTAAAGATTATATGCCAAATACATCTAGCAAATTCATTTCTCTTCCTTTATGCCTATAGAGTTGCTCTTGTTTACCTGAGTTGAATTCAGCTCTGTGCTTCAAGACTAATGGCTAAATCTACAAAAGATGTTAGCCAGCACACTATAGGCATATATATTTATAAGCATTATAGTCATATAAATTTAAAATGTGTATCCTCCAAACATTTGTCCATCTGTCACCTACAGCACACAGGCAAAGATCTTAAACTTTTCATCTGTGAAGTTAAAGTGTCTGTTCCTGGACATCTCTGGACCTGCTGGACACCTAGATTAGTCTAAGAGAAGTGTACTTTCTTGGACATTATATGGCTACTCTTAGAATATTAACATTTATCAAGTTACTGCACAGCAGGATTGATGGATCATGGCTGTTATTAGATTTTAGTAGTAACTGCTGGTAAATGTTGCTCCTATAATGATGATGTCTTAATAGTAGCCACTACACTTAAATAATTTTCTTAGTCTTCAGTCAAGCACTGAACAACAAAAAAAGGTTTTTAAATTAACAGCAGAGCTTCATTGCATTTGTTAGTTCATCAAACTTGTCATAGTCATGGGGTTTCTAAAGGCTGCTCATTTCTAATATGTATTTTTAGAAGAGTATTATTCCAGTTGTTCATCTCTCAATATGCAGAGATTATTTAATATATTTCAGTCAAACAGTGGAAGGGGCAAAATTTGCTGACACTTCTGAGATATTTTTATTCTCCAATCTCTTGATTATAACAGTTTCTCCAAGGTAATTGCTCTGAAATTCATTTTCTAATCCTACAGTTTTCAATTGTTGGTTAAAGATTGAATTAGGAACAAGAACCTAAATCCTCCGAGGGTTTTCTGAGGGTTTGGACTTGCATATTACTTTAGTTGTGCTAGTAACTATGCACCACTTCTGTCCCTGACCTTAGTTTAATTGCAAAAGGTAGTCTGTCATAAGAACTCTGTATGAAATGGAAATAAATATCAACTGACTTATTAATAGGTTAATTTATTCATTAGAATATGCATTGTAAAACAAACATAGTACTCATATTAATAAAAAGCAAATATATGCCAAGACTGAAAAAAAACCTGCAGTGGTGTGTTCCTTCCAGTGTATAGGCATGCAACATTACAAATCTGGCTGAGAATAAGCAAATGAAATGGTGAAAAAATGAAACAAACCAGAATACTGTTCCTATGGTATTAGTAACAAAGTTCCCCAATAACCATCTGGGGACCAATTTCATTCTGTGTTGCTAAATAGGCACAAAAGTGTGGAAGTTCCCCTGCAAAGTCTAGCTCGCAAAATCAGAGAACATTCTCAGTGCATAAAGGGGTTAAAATATCCATATAGGGAGAAGTGGATAATCCTGACGAGTACAGTAGTAGAGATGGGATGTAATTTCCAAGCATAAAGCACAAGTCATGCACTCAGAGAGCAGACAAATGATTCCTAACCTTCAGGCAAAATGATTCAATTTAACTTAAAACAGCAGTTCTTTGTTAGCAGCTCATTTTGATTGAAATGGATTGCCGTGGAGCAGCTTTGCCAGAACACATTGGAGAGAAGTAACCCAAGGGAGAAAGATAGCAACCGGTAGCTGGAGATGGTCAGAGGGGCAGAAAGCTTTTTACTGGCACAGTCAGACCACGAGGAGGATGCATGTCCTCAGTCTTGGGATTACTAGCAAGAATTACTGCTCTTAGTTTGGGCAGTGTGATATTCCAGCTCAACCCAAAAGTGAGAATGGCTACACTGATACCCAGACTACACTTACAAGACAGTGCACTGCAAGAGGAAATCTTGTATGTTGTAAGGGCATCTTAACAGAAAACATTTTGGTCAGTTCATTTGATTCAAACAATTCAGTTCAGAATTGTTTCTTTCTGTTCTGATTAAAAATGCAAAATAAGAGTTCCACTATTCTACAAGAAAAACATGCCAAGGCTTTTCTTTCTATTTGTATTTCACTGTTCATCTCTATTGAGGTTGAAGATAAATGTGAAAATGGTTCTAAATGTTGAACAAACAAACTGATTTTCTGTCTGTTATAATACTGTTACACTAAGTGAGGGCTAGGTAGTTTTTTTTTCTACTGTGAAAGAACACACTTATGTAAATAGAAGAGCAGATGATGTTGCCTTAAACTTTCAAGAATCTTATGAAGATAAGAGGTGTGGGCCCAGTGTGGTCAAGTTATTTCTGAGAAATAAGTTCAGACAGAAAGTACTGATATTAAAAAATAAAAGAGGAATAAACAGAGCAGTTCTATAGAATGGGAATGGCCCATAATTCATAAAAGAGCACACTGGTTTTCATTGTGTCTAGAGCTCCCAAGACAATGAGCCAGTATCTCCAGGTTTAGGGGACTAAACTACAGTTTGCCTGTGAGTACTTTGTGCATACTTTTTTTCTTTCCTAGCAAACTAAATTGGAATCAGAACAGCTAATCTTAGTTGTTATGTATCCTGTTAGTACATTCTGCTATGCAAAGTTAATGAACAAAATAACTAAATAAATAGGGACTATAAATGGGCTAAGTGGCACAATTATGCATAGATCCCTCATGTAAGATAATACAAATCCATACCTGCAAACATTTGCAATGCATGGAAATAGGTGTGAAATTTAAGTGTAAGGCTATTTCCCACCCAGTATTCTTGCTTAAAATACTGTAAATGATCATGAAAATAATGTAGCAGCAAATATGCTACTGTTGTAACTGTATTCAAGTCCCCCTACTATTTATAAATACCTAGGAAACAAAACAGGAAGCAAATTTTCAGTAAGGGAGAACCAGGAAATCAAAGTTCATGGATAAAAATATCTGAAGAAGTGAATATTTACAGCAATAAGTACAGTCATATAGTCCAAAATACCTCCTGAAAAATTTTATCAAAACCTGTTTCTAGGCATCCACAAGCATTAAAGACTTTGAATTTATCAAACATACTGTTCACTGTAGGAGAAAAATTATCTACTTCTATATGCAGTGCAAAAGATATAAAATAAATGGTAAGGTTAGGATTTTTCTTTACATGCCAGTCTAATCTGCATACATGCTTACAGAAATACAACCTTCAGATATTTTGGTTTTCATTGTTTCTACTAATGCACACACCCTTAAATCATTCAGCTTTTTTCCCCCCCTGCTATTATGAACAGTAAACTTTTTTCAAATTATCCACACAAAAATATAGCAGAACCCAGACACAAAGACTGTAACTTCACTGAACAAACAAGCGAGGGAAGAAAATGAATATTTTTGTGTGTGTCAAAAAAGTGTATTGTTCCAGTCTGAACAGAATCCTACTGGCTGGAAAAACTCATGATAAAATGGCTAAACAGCTACAGGTAGCATCCTTGCTAAAGAAGGCTGATTATGGGACTTGAAGCCATGTTCAGTCTGTGAAAGATGTTACTGCTGTCACTGAAACACAGGCCAGTTTTTTTGCTGCCAGCTAATCAGTTTTTCATTTTTAAATTAATTCCACATTTTGAGGAATGCACTTTTGACTCAGTCTGATCAAAAAGGATAATGTATTTGCAAGTTAACATCGTAGCATTTGCAAGCTATGCTCATAACTGCCAGTCACCAACCATACCCCTGCACGTGCTGCTGAGGAAAGGGGCTGCCTGCCCTCCTAAAGAGCTTAGAGGGCATACTCGAAGAGAAGAAAGAAGAAATACGTCTTTGTTCCTTTCTTATCCTTGTGGGGAAAGTATGTAGTACACATTTTTTCTTCAGTCAAATGAGAAGCATTCCTCCCGACTGAGAAGCAACCATGAATCTTCCCCCTGCAGGGAAGGTGACTGGCCAATGCTAATGTAGCATCCACCAGGCAAATTCTCAGTCACCTTTACTTTGCCTGACTGTGCCTCTCTGCAAATATCTAATGAAAAAAGAATTGGGTGTAAGGTTTTGCTGAATTCCAAGATTCATCATCTGACTTTATAAAGCCTTTTATATGTATTTCTCCAGAGACACTGTTGTTATTCAAATGACATTAAAAACACATAACATTTCCAGTTAAGTGGGTTAATATTCCCACAAATAGGCTGGACAAATATTTAATAGCTGGTCATGAACTGTGACAACACAGGTTTTGGTGAAAGAGCATTATTCCTTATTGTCCAGGGAAAGCACTAATAGTTATGGATATTCAAAGACACAAAGAAGAATGCAAAGAGGTGGATAAAACCCTTTTTTAGATTAATATGCTGTTTGTATCATTGATATTGAGTGCTATGCAAGATCAATTTAATAACACGCAACCCTTTTTCTATAGATCTTTCTATGATCATTGAATAATGCTTTGTGATTGAGGAAAGATCCAGCGAGGAAACTTGTTTTTAAGTAGTCTCTAATCATGTACAGAGTTCCACAATCTATCAAAATTCATTTTCAAGAGTTTTGCTTCTTAGAGTATGTATTTCTCCATAAGCCTGTTTAAATGTTAATATACTTAATACCTATTTGTAATACCTAAGAAGTAATCTAGTGCATTCAAACTTAACACATACTAATTTTTTGAAGATTCTTGAACACTTTGTGCTAATTATGTCTATTACTGTGTCATTTACTTCGAAATGATGTGTGCTCCCTTCTGAAATAGAAATCCCCAATTTTGCTTAGTAATGAAGAAAGTTCTATTTCAGTAAGCCTTTCTGATCTAATGACTCTGATTTTATTTAGAAATAATAGGTTTACTTGTACAAAGAATGGTGACACATATGTTTAATGAAGATAACTGACTGCTTATCAAACTTGTTCTAATTACACATTTTTGAATTATAGAATTAATATAGGCTCTGTTGGGACACTGCACAAGAAGCAAGTATATTTCACAAGTGAGATAATTTAGTAAAAGCAATTTTACATGATTTTTCTACAATATTTCTCCAATGTTAATGATTTTGAACAAAGGATTAAGTATACAGTGCTAAAAATGGTCAATGTCGCTAGAATGAAGTTGGGAGACCTTTAAATCTAGTAATCTTTGAACCTGATACATTGCCTATTTCTGTATCTTCCTATGTGAAAATTTTAATTTTTCATAAACATTTTTCATAAATTTTTCAATTCGATCACCTTTTGTTTAAAAACAATAATTCCCATAATTGTGCAATATGTGCCGTAGTTCCCACTGTGAAACAACTTTGGAAAAACTGAATTATATAAGTCTATCCTTGCCATAGAAATGAGACAAAATGGCAACATAGCTACGAACTTGAGATTTTGTTTATGTGCTGAAGATGCAGCATTTTATTTTCAGTTGTGTGTTCATACTGAAGACCCAGCCAAAGATGAAGGCTCTAGCACTCACCAGGGTGAAAGCCTTAAAGCCTGTGGAGAATCTGGTACACTTACAAGAGTTTAAGGCCTTTTTTATTTTGTTTTGTATTGTTTTGTGTGTGTGTGTGTGTGTTTTTGTCAGAGAAAGCTAGTCCCTCCTAGATAGATAGACGTGGGCTGGGTAAACTTCTAGCAGCTGTTGCCAGGAGGCTCATGTGTTCCTTTGCTTTACCCTGAATTGAAAACTTACCTGAGGTTGATATGAGTATTATTAATCATCTATACCAAAATTAATGTAGAGAAGGAAAGACAGAGGGAAGCCTTGATCCTTGCAGAATGTTAACAATTGCATTAATGGTGTGAATTGTTTCTCGCGTACATTTGGGATTAGGCTAGAAAGATTTATAAGGAATACAAGAATTTGATGAGAAAAAGATTATTGCCTGCTTGGTTGTAAGAGGCTGAAGAGAACAGGAGCTCAGCTGGASAGAATCCAATCCTTCTGAAAGTCACATCAAGTAAGAATAGAGATTTAGGAAAGGAAGGCAGATGAGTTCAGAATATATTTTCATATTTGTTTTCTGTTTGTTTTATTTTAGGGACATTAAGGGACTTTTTCTTTCTTTTTCTTTTTCTTTCTTTTTTTTTTTTGAGAATTAGAGATAGCAAGACATGCTCATATTTTAGAGGTAAATACTTGGAAAGAAAATTTAAGGAGGAAGAGGAAGAGGAGAATGAGTGGCACAGAAAAAAATTTGGGGGAAAACAGAAAAACATAGTTTGTCAGAGAAGGAGGAGGCTATATGGATGGGAAAAGACAGAAAACTATGTGAGATCTGGTCAGTCTTTTTTTCTGAGAATATCAGAAACATCTACTACCAAGAAGAGGAAAAGGTGTAGAGGAAGACACAAATTTTAGAAGGAAATCAGAGAAAGCAAGTATATGAATAGTGACACATGCAAATCACTAAGGCTATGTAAGACTTGAAGCTATGGCTGGGTATTTGATGTATTCTGGTATTGATTTATTACAATACAATAACAAGAAATGAATCCTCCTGCCCTATGTTATCTGATAGCATTCAGTCTGAATCATTTACCTAGAGATTGTTTCCTACATACATATCCCAAAAGGGTCTAATCCAGTGTAGGGACCTAGGTCCTATGGTATTATAAACATAAAAGGATGCCAAACCCTCGACAATTATGGATATGGCATAATCAGCTTCAGCAATCTATTATTTGAATTYATCTTGTTTTAGTAAGGTACCACTGCAACTATTAGTAATTGCCTTTACACTGATAAAGAATGAATTAGTAATCTGTTAAAATGTAACATAAAAGGGGTTCCCTTAAGTCACGTTTGAAGATTTACTTATTAGCTGAGAGGTGGTAAATTATTCAAGATAACATGATTATAAATGGTGGTCTAATTTATGTTATAAGGGTTTTGTTTTTGTGTTGCAGTTTGTGGATTGGCAAAGAAAACAGTTGCTGTTTTGGTTTCAGTACAGAATGCCAAATCCAGTATGATTGCCAAAATGTGATGGCTTATACCATGCGAAGTGTTAGTGAAGTCAAGGTGACTCTCCATGAGATAAAGTACTGCTAGTCATGAGTAAGGTCATCACAGTTTACTGCTCATCTATGTGTCACTTTAAAAATAATTCTCTGATCATTAGAGGGTAACAAGATCACTTCTGCTTCAACAAATCGACATTCCTGCCGAAGAAAATAAACAACTGGATTCCATTTTTTGCTGCCAAGAAGATACTACTTTAACTCCATTTTATACACAGATGTAACAAATTGAAATAGTTGATTTTACYGAGAGCAACTAAAACAGAAATGGAAGAAATACCTTAGCATAAAAGGAATATTCTACAGCCCAGGAAAAATCATAAATAGCAGGAAAAGGAGGAACGTCCCCTATCCCAAACTGCTGAATAAAGTGATAAATGAAACATATACAAGAAAAGAATCATGTATATGAAAATAACTTGTTGACAGAAAAGGATTAAATGGCTGAATTAAAAAGTACTGGAGTTATTAATTCAAACAGTTTACACTTTACCTGGCAATTGGAAACCCAGCAGGACGTATAGAATACAGATTTCAGTCTATTAAAAACAGTCTGTGGAAGCATCAGGAAAAAATGCACAGAATGCACATTTTGGATCAGCATAATGACATCCATCACATGCCTATAGGGGTACTACAAAAAGATGTTTAAATTGTGTACCAATCTCATTTTGCTGATAACACTTTTCATCGGAAAAGTTGAAACAATGTGACTTTCAAAATTTAATCATAAAGGACAAGGACACTGGATAACAGTAACCACTTTAAATGTCTCAGGGACTTGCACTGTAAATGTGCATGTTATCAACTTGACGGCAGACCAACAGACTTCAAGGCAAACTGCCCAGGTTATTTAGCTCTTGAAGTAGGAAGGACACATAGTACTTAAAAAGTATTATACAGGTTATAAGAGAGAGGCGTATTCTCAACATCATATAAATATGAAATAGCCTGAAGCGAAAAATAGCTGTAACCAGAGGCTATTAGAGAGCCTTTAGCTGGAAGTTAAGTAAATAACTCTTCAGTAAGAAAGACAGCATAGGGAATATTCAGTATTTTACCAAAGTGTAATATTGTATTTGTAAGATGCCTGAAAAAAACATTTAATAGGCTGAATGATATGAGGGCAACTAACAATGGACAAAATAAATTATTTAAAAAATATTTTCTAAATTACAGGCTGCAGTTTTTCAACTGAAAGATCTAAGTGGATTTTCGAGAATACTGGCTGAATTCGGACAAAAGTTATAAAGGTCTTACTCAGAAAAATTACTCAATGAGCCAGAAAACCTGACTGTAAAAAGGCCAATGTAACAAAAAATACAAATAATCTTTCAATATCCTGCTGAAATATATATACATATACATAGAGACATATACATCCATACACACACACACACACACACACACATATATATAAACACCAATATGTAAGGGCCAAAATTAGCATTCGCCTTTCTAGAACAGAGGCTTGTAGCTAAATGGAAAATGAAGAAAGACTTACAATTCATTTCTATATTCTACTGGGAAAAAATCACCAACATGAAAATTTTATTGAAGTAATCATACTGGCAGTTGGATTACATTTAGCAAAATAAATTACAGTACAGCATGGTCAAAAACGTATGTAAGGAAGAACAATTTCCTCATTAGAAGTATACTTTCTCTTATACAACTGGGAGGTCATAGATGGCTATAAAAGGGGTCATATGCAAAGTCTATACAGAGTGAATTCATGTGCACCCATGTCATCATTGGCATGACTTTCTCTTAACATCTTTCCTACTTAGGCCAGCTCTTACAGACTTTTATTCTTCTGCCTGGTAAATATGAACAGTTCTTCCCATGTGAAGTGAATTATTCATATATGAACATAATTAAGGAACATAGCAGTATCTTCAGGTTTATTCTGTTGTTGAGCTGGTAGAATGTACAGCCAGATCTGGTTCCAAGAACTGGTCTGCATCGTCACCTAATTCTCCATCTGATCTTTGACAGAACCAGTTTTGATGTTTGGTTTATACTTAATTCATACTTAGATGTTGTAACTTCTTTCTGCTTCCCTATACCCCTACACTGGTCAGAATAAAATATATTTTAAAAGATATATTTGACAGATCTGTGGGGGTTTTCTCCTCCCTCCAACTATATTTCTCAAAAGAAAACCTGTATCCATGACATTTCAGGATGAATATTGTATGCTTGACAGGTTCAGATAAAACTTCCTCATTGCTTTTCTTGAATTTAACCATTTTCGACTTCATCCTCACTACTATTGAAAATATCAAATAGGCCAAGTAAAAACATTATGTTATGCAAAACTGAATGTTGAAATGATGAGGACAATTTTTAAAAGACACTAAATGACTTAGATGGAAATATTCTATTTATTTTCAATATAAAAGTACTAATCCCATTATATACCTCAAATTCTCTAGGAATATCAGACCACAGTCAATAACACAGTGGAAACTCTCAGAAATCTTATGAAGGTATAAAACTCGGTCTGTATGTCGTGCATAACTAGAAATCAACCATTTTCCTTTAATGGATCAAGTTTTTATCTATAACACTGCAGTACTTTTATTTCCTGGAACAGTTTATTTATAAAAGAACTCCCATTGAACAGAGATTCTCCCTTTCCTCATTCTTCCATCTCTGTCAATGGCCAGCAAAGGGTATTTAGGAAGAGAATAACAGAAATAGGGAGTATAGAATTAAAGGAATATGGGAAAAACAGGGAAAAGAAGTATAGAGAGATCTTTTACCTAGTTTATCTTCTTGGCTTCTAATCATCAGTAGTGTATCTGGACCATCATTATGTATTTTGCCAAGAATTCCTGTTTTAAAACTCCTGCAGGGTAATTTCAATGGATGTTCCCCTAGTACATTACAAAAACTGGTGAATACTTACTTTTTTCACTCCATACTTTTAATGTGTCTGCTAGTCTATTAGACTCCCTAATGGAAGGGTTTCCTTTTCACATGGAAACCACTGCACATCTCTGGTTGTGCGGTCTCCATCCTGGCAGATACTAAAAACCTGACTGAACACGGTCCTGACCAGCCTACTCCAGCTGACCTTGCTCTGAGCAGGGGGGTTGCACTGGATGATCTCCAGAGGTCTCTTCTAACCTCAGCTGTTCTGTGATTCACCCACTCGAGGGTCAGAGGAATTATGAAATGCACAAAAAATCCCTGACTATAGAATCACAAATGGTAATAAGTGCACCAAAGAAAGCAAAGCATATGCCACTTTTTGGATCTATGCCCAGGAGTGATAGAAATCTAACCTGAACCTCTGAATATGCACCTCAGACAGAATTGTATCTGCCAGCACTTAAATGGTATCAGCAAACACGATACAGATTGAAAAATATGGAAATATTAGTTTGAAATTGGTATGGAATGATGCCACAAAAAAATCAGTGTTTTTATTTTGTCATTTGACTTTCAACGGGAGAAAAACAATGCTGTGATATAACTCATTTCCATTTCACTCACATACAGGAAAATAATCTCAAGGTAAAATACCTAGTTCTGTAGAAAGCTGAAAGAAGTCATCTGTATGAAATAAAAAAACATATAAGCACATGCAATGGACTCCTAAAATACAAAGTTGAAAGTAAGGAAAGTAAAAGGAAATCTAAACATCTGAAGAACTGCTAAGGATGCGTAAAATCCATATTAGACACCTGAGGTAGCCCATTCCTGCTCATAGATACAGTGACAGAAATAGTGATTGAAAATTTAGCTAAGAACTATTAGATCATGTATAGCTTTCATCTATATCCTCTTTTAGAAGAGGATCTATATGTTTAGATCTTATCTTTTAGCTGGGGAAGCAGATATAGTATTAGAGGGCTGGTAAGGAGGTAGCATACCAGATGTTTCCACTCTTCTTACTGTGTTGAAGATCTTCATAATGGCACTTACTTTCTTATGTTATTTATAGAGTTATATTTCTTTGAATTCTCCTGACATGAACCAAGAACCAGTGTTTTTCAGCATAAGTTCCTTGACAGGACTCAAAAACAGACCATAAAAATGCCTAAATATGCCTTTAAGTGTCCCTTAAAAAAAAAAAAAGTCAATATTTAAATATCAATACCTAATGCATTATACAAATGCCTAACAAAAACAGAAATCAGAAAACACATGAAAGTTTTATTCTGGAATAACAATATCAGGTTTTGCTTTGAGAGGAGAAGTAACATTAAATTTCCTATAAAGATTGTAAAGATTATTTCTTATTTTATATGATAATGCCAAATTATGCTAGATGCTGTATACACAGAACAAGAGTGAGACTTCTTTTATCCTAGATTTTACAGTCAGATGAGAGAGAGGTTTTATCTCCATTTTAAAGAGAAATTAAGTGACCCATCAATTTAGGGATTTTTGACCATGCACAAACTGGATTCAGATTTTCTGAATCTATTCTTTTCTTGATGCACTGTTGTTTCTCTCTGAACTTTTCCCTGGGACATGTAGAGGGGTAATTAATATTTCTAGTATAGCAAATAAAGAGCAAAACTAAATCTTTTATATTTTTAAGCAAGAGCTTTATAATAGCTTTCCAATAGAACATCTTAAAAACAGTAACACTTCTAATACAAATAAGAATTTCAGAGAAGTATTAGGTATTATGAAAATATTAAATGCATTCTTAACACAATAGATAATATAGTGAGTTATCAATAGAAAATCCAATAATTTTTCTATTTAATAATGTATAGCAAAAGCTGAAATTTTATCCATCTTTTTTGAATAGAGAAACAATGAAAATTAAAATAACCTTGACAAATAAAATAAGAAAAAAGAGAGAGTTTGACTGAAATACTTTGGAAACTGCAAACAGAATGATGATAAATTATGTCTGTAGAATATAAGTGCTGCAATTATAAGGTTCTCAGAATCATCTTAGAAATGATGAATTTATTTGCTCTGCTGCATAGGGAATAACATAACAAGGAAATGCATTCAACTAACAGAGTAATCCTATATTGAATTCTTTTTTCTTTTAAAAGACCATTGACAATAAGGACAGCCATCCCTTTGGGCAGTTTGAAAACATTGTGGCATCTGAAATAAGTTAGTGAACATCACAAGTGAAATGAAAGGAAATAAAATGTGCAGATTTTTGGTAATAAAATGACACACTGGTTTACTATCAAAATCAAACATCAGTGAAAGTAATAGTCTTGTCAGAATTATGACTGGAATTGGACCAAGAGGACTACTGAAGATAACAGACCTGGATTAAAGGTAAAAAAACCCCCGCAGATCTCAGGGGACTTTGGCTATGCAATCAATTTAAAACAATTCAGTAACAGAAGTATTACACTAGGGGATACTAAAAAAGAATAACTTTTATCCTCTTTGCCCTTGAAAGCAATAAAAATGATTTGAATAGGACATATAAAGCATGTGGGCATGTAGAAAACATGTTAGTTAGTGGAAGTTATTGTACTATCAATTTAGCAAAGTTCAATGACATTTGTGCCAAAAGCCTGCATAGGGACTCTGTGTGAGCCCTACTGGTTTTCTCAGGAACAGGAATGGAAGAAAAATACATTTTAAAATGTTTGTAAAATAAACATATAACGACTCCCACATTTAGAGAGTGAGTATTTTCAAAAAGTATTTTTCACTTTAAAATGCATGATCTTTTCCAATAAAAATGACATATGAGAATAAAAGTCTGTTATGATGGAAGGTTCCTAACAAAACTTACTTCACAAAATCTGAGAACTGATAACTTGTCATATTGACAGTAAAAAAAAAAATCCCCTGCAAGTTAGAGAAATCTCTGTTATGCTAATATAGTGAAGTTAATCAGCCAGGGTTTTACTGCTGCCTCTGAGAATAAAGTCTAATAGATTATAACATTTTACCTTAAATACTTGATTTTTGTTAGGAAAAATAATGTTTTAGAATTTAACTGTGAGTTAGCTAAAAAGTGAGTGCTGGGATAAATGTTGCTTGGTGTCACCATGCAAATAATGAGACAAATCCTACACTACATCCTACAGGAAATCACAAATCTGTTTACATTTATAACCTAATTAGATATGCCTATGCCTTTTTTTGCTTTGCCACCACCTTCATCACCAAACTGGAAGCAATATATTCCTGACACATTCCTAACAACAGCAACCAAGGCTTGTGCGTTGCAGAGATTCATTTGTAACCCAGATGCCACAAGCGGTATCTCATGTAGCATGTGATTTGTTACCATACAGTATTTCTTTTCTCCCTCTGTGTGACCTGCAGCAGGAGAAAGGGGTGAAAGAGGAAGGAAAAAGAGAAAAGAAACAGTTTCTACACACAGTTTGCAGAGATGCTAGAAGAAATGAGATCACATGCAACATTGCAGAAGCTATACAGAATTTACATCAGTTTTTCTGTCCCTGCACGTTTTCTTGAACATCTCTATTCAGCTACATCCAGACACGAGGCGGGCCTTTGTATCACATATGCTGATTATACCATGGACAATCAAACGTCCACTTATCTTTTTAATAGGCAACTACTGTCGCGTCACCTGCGGTGTGACAAAACAAAGAGAGATCATTAAAAAGACCACATTTTTCACAAGGGTGTCTTCACCCCCAGCGAAAGCACAAAAGCAAAGACTGCAGAATAAAAGGATGTGTGAAAAGAAAATGTTGAGGAACAGGCTCAGACACGGTGAGAAACACAAAGGAGAAGTGTGCCAAAAAGCGTACCCTTTACATCCAGTAAACACATCAAAAAGAGACAGGAAAATTAGTCCACACAGTTCTTCAAGCATAAATGATATGGCATAG
The DNA here is from genome assembly GCF_003343035.1 of Apteryx rowi. Lineage (NCBI taxonomy): Eukaryota > Metazoa > Chordata > Aves > Apterygiformes > Apterygidae > Apteryx > Apteryx rowi. Next base: position 617,174 of record NW_020450763.1, read on the forward strand.
TTAATGAGAGGACCCCCCCCTCCAAAAAAAAGGCAAAAAATAGCTCTCGTATTTTCTCTCCTGCATTTCTCACATGTGGCAATAATATAGAAATTACTAGAAAATTGTTTGCAGTTTCCATTTGTTTTGAGAATGTAAACCAGACTTTACTTAAAAAGCAATTTTATAAAAATGACTTTTCACACTGAGGAGATAAAGGAAAATTAGATAGGAAATTCAACACTGAAAATATTTCTTTGGTTCTGTTCCAGCTTGTTTCTCTGCTTCCTGTACGTCTGCTTTTCCTCTTTAATTCTTTTTTACTTTTTCTCTTTACAGATCTTTAACCTATTTAGATTACATTTGAAGACCAAGGTTACTGTATCTTTTATTCTGTGATTGATATTTGCAAGCCAGCAGGTGCTAATGGTACAGAAAAGTACATATGAGTTTGAGAAATCATTGTTGAATCATAGCATGGAGCCACAGATAATATGGATATATACACTCTAGTTTTACTGAAGCACACTTTGAACTGTCACGGGTTTGGATATCAGGTGGTCAAATATTTCATTTCAAGGAAATTATATATATATATTTTGTGTGTGCCAAAAGAAAATATGATGTTAATCCAGTGAGACTTGAGCCCCATGCTGCTTCAAATAAGATTAAAGGGATTGCCTACTAGGGTGAAGTTCTATTAAGTTTATAAATATTCATTGCTATATTGAAAAGTTTAAAGCAGACTGAATTTCAGTTAATTGCTCACAGAAAGTAATCTCCTTATTTAAAAGAATACTGTTAATTAGATTTTCGAGAAAAAAAAGACTGGGAACCCAAGATTTTGTACAAAGAAAGGGCTTCAGGCAGCTGAATATTATGAAAGAAGTGATCAGAACAATTATGAGGGTTAAATGAGTTGCTAGTTTGGTACTAGGATATTTTGCAGCTACAAGATAGTATCAGTATGTTTTTAAGGGATAACTTATACTTGTACATGAATGTTCCCTGTCAATCGGATGTTCCTGAGTGTTTGTTTAAAAATACAGAATCCCTAGCTGCATCAGACAAAAGTAAATTAGTTAAAAGATTTAACTATAGCACACAAAAACAGAGATTAGATCTGTCAGAGCAGCAGAATCATCCATATTTGAGGGGCGACAACAAAAAAATCTTGCCCCTCAGTATCAGTAGACAGTACAACTCACATCAACTTGTCATGTGGATCATAGCCACAATGTGTTTTCACTACCCAAAGAATCATTTGTTAATAAATGTGAGAAGAATGACAAAAAAAGCAGCATTTTCCTTATGATACAATGCCACACAAAGTGCACTGCTAAATCACAGAATCACAGAATCACAGAATGGTTGAGGTTGGAAGGGACCTCTGGAGATCATCTAGTCCAACCCCCCTGCYCAAGCAGGGTCACYTAGAGCACRTTGCACAGGATTGCATCCAGGCGCGTTTTGAATATCTCCAGAGAAGGAGACTCCACCACCTCTCGGGGCAACCTGTTCCAGTGCTCTGTCACCCTCACAGTGAAAAAGTWTTTCCTCATGTTCAGATGGAAGTGYCTGTGTTTCAGTTTGTGCCCATTGCCTCGCGTCCTGTCGCTCGGCACCACTGAAAAGAGTCTGGTCCCATCCTCTCGACACCCTCCCTTCAGATACTTGTACACGTTGATAAGATCTCCTCTCAGCCTTCTCTTCTCCAAGCTAAACAGGCCCAGCTCTCTCAGCCTTTCCTCATAMGAGAGATGCTCCAGTCCCCTAATCATCTTTGTAGCCCTTCGCTGGACTTGCTCCAGTAGTGCCACATCCCTCTTGTACTGGGGAGCCCAGAACTGGACGCAGTACTCCAGATGTGGCCTCACCAGGGCTGAGTAGAGGGGGAGAATCACCTCCCTCGACCTGCTGGCAACACTCTTCCTGATGCACCCCAGGATACCATTGGCCTTCTTGGCCACAAGGGCACATTGCTGCCTCATGCTTAACTTGGTGTCCACCAGCACTCCCAGGTCCTTCTCAGCAGAGCTGCTTTCCAGCAGGTCAACCCCCAACCTGTACTGGTGCATGGGGTTATTCCTCCCTAGGTGCAGGACCCTGCACTTGCCTTTGTTGAACTTCATGAAGTTCCTCTCCGCCCACCTCTCCAGCCTGTCCAGGTCTCTCTGAATGGCAGCACAGCCCTCTGGTGTATCCGCCACTCCTCCCAGTTTTGTATCGTCAGCAAATCTGTACTTCCAGGAACAGTATTAATAAGGCATAATGTTGGAATTTAGTAAGAAGGAAAATATTGATGCTACTGAAAAATACTGATCCTCTGGCTTAGGTTCTTTGCCAAGAATCACATATGTTCAGGGAGCCCAAGGTTAGAAGCTACTATTTGTCTCATTTTCTATTTATCACGGGCTGTAATGATCTAACAGTTGTCCCTATATAAAAGGAAAAAAAGAGTTGTGTTTGACGAAGGGCTTGTCTATATGGGGAAATAAATGTGGAATGAGCTAGGACGTGAACTGGTATGGCACTAACTCCTCTCATTAACTCACCAGAAGAGCAATCTACTCTGCCCTGAGCGCTGATATTAAATGGATTTAAATAATCTTTGGAACTGTATTAAGATATACTGCATAAAAGCTTTCTCCAGTAGTATACTTTCTTTGCCAAACAAGAGAGGTTATACTGACAACTACTATAAGACTGACAACAGTATAATTAATTCCTTCTCTTCATTAACTTCCGCATGTAGACAGTCTCAAAAGCTCTCTTATGTGTAGTTAAAATCTGTCTTCCAGGCTACACTGGCAGAAAGAGAATCCACTTTGATTATTTGCACCAAAGGTTAATCAWCCTTATGGTTAAAAAATGGTGCCTCTTTTCACACTTTGAATCTGTAAAAACCTTGGCTTTCAGTCTTCAGTTCTTATTTTTCTTTTTAACTATTCAATTAAGGAGACCTTTAGTAGTCTGATATGAAAGTACTTACACCCTGAACTGAATGAAAAAGGCAATTATTAAAGTCAATGGAAAAAGCTCTCATTTTTTCAGAGAATTTGAATCTATTTCAGAAAATCCTAAAAAGTTTTGCTACTTTTTTTATTCCTTCATGAAATTTGTTTTCAAATCTGTTGAACAATGTGTCTGTTTTATTCAACATTGCAGGAAAAGGTACAAAATAAAACTGATTGGCTCACAGGAGTTATGCATGACCTCTATACCATTGATGCTTATTGGGTTTAAACTCTTAAACGTGGGCAGTCAGTCTTGCAGAAGTGTTCATCCACCAGATCTTTGCTAGGTTGTTATTAAAGCAGGAGTGAGCCCAGGTTGTGAATCTATAAGTACATGGATCCAGTAGTATTGATATTCCTCACAGCCACCATAGTTCTAGATCATAAGTAGGGCAGATGGCTGCCCTGATACAAACTAAGGACAAATCCTTGCATTAAAGATTGTTCTGCTTGTGTATCTATTATATTGGAAACAAATTTTGCGTACCTAGGAAAGCACAATAGTTTCCCAAATTCAGTGCCTAGTGAGTATGAATTTGGAAGAAACAAAGAAAATAGTACATAATTCCAGCCATTAATATTCTCTAATGATTCCATAACTATCTAAATTTCAATAAGAGATATACTCCTGTACTTTGAACTTGATTTATAAGAGCAGCAGGAAAGCAAGGCACTAGCTTTAGAAGTTTCTCAGTCAACAACAATAACAAAAAATTCTAAATCAGAAAGGTGAAGGGAAAAAAAATAATTTCTTGGCTGTGATAGCTATGCTTGTAAAAGCAGATGAGGACTCCAGTTGCATCTTGATGGCTTTTCCTTTCAAAAGGCAAAAAAAAATTCTCCTTTCTCATATTGTAAAATGTATGGAAAAAAATCTCTTAAAATTAAATGCTGCAGTCTTTCAAGCATAAAACAAGAGCTTAGTACTCAGATTTAAGAGAATGTGCCTATAACTCGCTTTTTAATCTTGCCTGAGTCTATAGAATAAAGAAATYTGACGATTCTGCCTTCCTTAAATAATTATAAATTAGTGTATGACTGACAAAAAGAACCACCTATGGTTTAATCTATGCCAGACAAGAGTGCAAACTGAATGAAAACATTAAAAAAAACCATTTTAACTGTTGATCTTAAGTTGAAGTAAAAAAAAAAAAGCCTACGTAATGATTTCTAGCTTTGTATAGATAGGAGAGGAAATCATGATGAGAAATCAGACAGTAATACATTTCAGGGAAATCTCTGTGCAAGTATAATCACACATTTGTAGAAGATTAAGCAAAGGAATAGAGATATTTCTGTATCCATATTCCTTTAAGTTTTCCTTGTGAATCTAATGTGTAATTACTTACAAATTTTATTGCATACATAAAATGAAATCCATTTTGTGAAAGATTTTGCTTTCTTTCCATCCAGAAATGAAAACTAAAAATTTCAAATTCTTTCTTTGAAGGGGAATTAGCCATGGATTATGGAGGTCTTGACGTCTCCAAGCACACTTCAAGTGTGCTAGTTTTGTGCTGACACACAATCCTGCAGGTTTCAAAGCCTGTCCACTAAGACACCTATGAAATACTTGCAATATTAGCAAAAAGTGATCAAAAAGCTTGTCAGACTTTTTTAAAAATGTGGTTAATTAAAAAGAAGAGCTTTAGTTTATTCATACTTTTTTCTCCAGCTGATTCTTCCCATAATCCTTGATGGTCTTCCAAAAGAGGCACTTTCTGCAAATTATTTCTTTTACACACATTTCCCTAACAAATGGGAGAACAGTTCTCTAGACAGTTAAATTTTATAGAAGCACTTTGAACAGTTTTAATTTCTAACCTAGATCATATAATCTATTCAAAATTTTGCTTTGGTGTAAATATTACACAGATAAAGTTCTTAAAGGCATACCAAATAATAAAGTAAGATTCCCTTTTCACTGAATTAATCACTTTTCCCAGCACAATCTGGGACTTCAAATTCATTGCAATCCAGACTAACAATTCAGGCACTTGTAATCATGAGTTTTTTTACCCTAAACTTTTCACGTTTAAAAAAAAATCACCTTTTATATAATTCAGTTATTTATATGGGACACAAAACCTAAACTCATCCTACTTAATCTATATAATTACATATCATTAAGAAAAAATGTTTCCAGCCTGTAATCAGCTTGAAGCTTGTAGCTTCTGATCTAGAACCAGAGAAGGGCTTCTGTGTCCAAAAGATTATCCATTTTTTCTGGTGGTATTTGATTGGGCTAATAGTAATTCTCATTACAAACATCTGAAAAAATGAAAATATTTGTTACTAAAACAGCAAATTCTTACTTCTTTTCAAATGGGATCAAAAGAGGAAGACAAGGACATTCTTTAACATTAGCATTGATGATATAACTCTTTTACGGAGGAGGAATAATCATGCTGTCCACTTACTCCAGACACATGGAGAACCTATAACTGCACAGATGCATCAAATAAGCAATACAAATTCCGCATAAATGATATTTATTTATTATGATATTTAGTGTACATTACCATCTTGTAGTCTCAACATTAACCTGAAACTTGTAAGCCGTGGTCTAGCAGAATGGACCACATCTGTGTTTAAGTATATACAGTAGTCTTTAAATTAAGAAAAGGTTATTTTTCATGACCTTTCAGCAGATATTCCACAAACTGACCAAATGTGCCCTTTCACCTTTTTATGATGAAATACTGCAGAATTATCTCAAAACCACTTGTAATACAGTTATTTACTCCTGATTCCTTATGTAGTCTATAGCTCATGTAACATTGCTGCTTCATATGGAGAAAACTGACAAACTGATCTTGAAATTGTATATGCTCCAATCACTCATCTTAGAGGTGGAGGCAAAATCAATGTTTTGCTGGTTCTTTTGAATTAACACAACACTTTTTATTCTAAGTGGATTACTATTCCTTTGGCGGAAAGAAAAAAACACATACCTGGATAGATACTGACAACCCAACAGAATACTGTTTGGGCCAAATTTGTGACATTAATTTCCTTCAGACATTAACAATGAGAAATAATCTGCAGACCACAGTGAAGCTAAAGGTACAGCCAAATCCATTTTACCTAAAGGTTATAGCAACGGAATATAATTTTCTCTGGAGGGAAAAATTATGTAGAATTAGAATAGGCTGTTGAGAGAAGTGACATCTGAAGTAAGAGTTTACTGCAGCACATTCTCTCTGGGTCTTCATTTAGTTAAGGATATTGCATAAAAGAAAAACACCATCTGTTTGCAGCCAGAATCAATTTCTGATATTAGGTGTCAAGGAAACTGGGAAAGTAGCAGAACTAGTCCCTAAGAAGTATAACGCATCTGAAACAAATAACAAAGTAGGAAGCATGGGCTTATTTTGCTGAAATACTAAGTACTGAGAACTCCACTTAAAGTCATTGGCAGTTGTGGTCTCTTACAATCCCTGAAAATCAGGTTGACTAAAGAATTAATYAAAATTATGCTAGATTAGCATATATAAGTCACACTTATTTTATGCTTTTGTGTATTATTTGGCTGCTKTCAATGAGCCACTTTGTACTCAAAACATTTAGAATTTTTATTAGAACAGTGGCAAGGGACATATTAATAATCTGTAAAAGTCAATAGGAAAAAATCTGGTCTAGGACATAAACACTGAAACATGGTTTGTCGCAGACAGACAGGGACTGACCTCACATCCACATTTTAAAAGGCAAAGAAAATTCAGTCTTGAAGTGAAATTTAAAAAGAAAAAAAGGAGAAAGGTCATCAATTTTCTAGTGTGTAATTATTTTCTTATTCTTTGATTTCCCTTAGCTTTCCAAATAGGTAAAGATGCACAACTGGGCCAAACATGATTATCTAAAGAACAAGGAAATTCTGTCATTAAAAAAATATATACAGAATATTAAATTGAGCTAAAATAAGCTATTTGCTGCTCTGGAAACAAAACATTTTTTATTATCTGTCGTCTGAGCAAAATAATTTTGCAATATTACTTTTGCTTCTTCATGTTTGCTATCAAAAAAAATAAGGCATGGATATTTAAGTTTAGTAGTAGTAGTAGTAGTAAAAACCACCTCCAGCAAGGGTTTGAACCTGAGATGATCAAAAGCCAGAATTTTATTTGTCAGGAAACCTGGGAACTGAAAAGAATGAGTTACATTTTGGATACAAAATAGAATTACATAGAACTCCTTTCTCCTGCCCCTAGCACGACAACTTAGAAATAATGTTTTTCAAAAAGTCAGAGAAAATGAGAACAAAATCTGTAGTTGCAGATCCTGTTATCTCAGGCTACTGAGCAGGAAACAGCAGCAACATTTCTTCAGAAGTGAGCTGAAACCGACACATGTTATAAACTATCCAGTATCAGCAAACCATTATTTTTTTGACTAGCTCTAATTCAAGGTATGTTGAAATCTTTGTTTCTGCATGCAGGAATTTAACRTGCAATGAGTGCAAAAAACTGAGGTCACACAAGAATATTACATCAGAATGGAAATGGAAATAAATATTTTAAGGAAGAAGAATTAAATTTATCAAATTAAAATGTAACTCCTATTTAGCAATGCTACTGTAAGARTGCTAAGTGAGTACAATTTTCAAGGTGTTTCCAGTGATTTAGGAAGCAAAATTCTTCTTTCAGTAAAGTCTTAAATGTTCCTGAAAATTCTACCTGGATTATAGAAGTATTGTTCATGCACTGCATTGCGTACTCTACTGCTACTGCATGTCATATTTAGTGTTGTAAAAAAGTGACAGAAGGAGAAAAGAGATTCAAGTGCATCCATAACTGAATATAGTTCTTAATGAATAATGATCAGAGGAAAAAAAATTTATGTATAGTTGTTAAAGAACATACAAAAGAAGTACTTTATGAATAAAGCAAGATAAGGACATATAAGAATAACAAATTCACTATCTGGAGAGTGACTGAAGAATTTTTCTTTTTCATTTGGAAATGCATGAATTCAAGATTTAAGTCCTCATTTAAAAAAAAAAAAAAAAAAGGATGTGAAAAGGAGTATTCTGATATTTTAAAAGCAACTTTGGCTCTTTTTCAAAATAAATTTATCATAAATTCTTAGAAACCTTAGTAGGAGAAAAGAAAGAAACATAAAATGTCAAAGCAAAAATATTTTGATGGACCAACATCATATTTATTCATGTTTATTATTGGGCTTTGATAAATTGACATTTTTAGATCATGATTTAAGATAATGACTAAGCATGGGAAATGCCTTAAAAAGTTTTCAAAGAACTTCTTTAACCCTAACCTTAATTGTCAAAGTTTTATCTCACAGAAACATCAGCACCATCTTGAAACAGAAAGTAACTGTTCTTGGGATGTCACTATATAAATTAGATTGCAATTTTTTTGTTTAAATGTGGTCAGCATTCCTTTAAACTGAAGCAAAGGCATACACTCAATGCTGATGCTGTACTTTTGTTTTACGGGACTTACGGGTCCAACTGTGGAAACTTTTATATACTGTTATATTAAGCAGTAACATTCATGGAATAGGAATAGTTTTCTCTTTTGGGTCAGGAGAATGGGACTCAGTCATAAGGACCCTGGATTTTATAACAGAAAATAATGAAAAATATTACTACAGCTTATATCAAAAAAGTAAAGTAACCATTTATGAACTTTTTTTTTTTTTTCAGTAACATGATCCCTGCAGAGTTTAAGATGTTATGTTGAGGTATAAAGGTTTAATTTTTAGTCTGGATATATTTCTGCAATATAATCATGCAAGAAAAGCATGATTCATCCTCATTTGCAAGAAATAAGCCTTCCAAAAATCAATGGACTGATTAAGCCCATTCTACAAAACCACAAACAATACTCAGATCACCGTGATTTCTGGTTCATGACAGCAAGCCTTTTATTCCAGCTGCCAGAATGTATTTTCACTCCCTGCAGATCCTCTTCTTTTATCACCACTGCCAGTGAGACAGACAAGATGATCCTTACTCAGCTGAGGCCTAAGTGCCCCCTCTGAAGTGGTAATCACCATATTTACCGGCAAAGAGATAGAGGAGAAGGGGAAAAGCCAAAGAAGATTCTATTCATGCAGTAAAGAAGAGCTTAAAGACAGGAAAAAATAGACTGTTCATGAAGGAACCAGTCAAGAAAGCTTTTAGGCAGATTCTCCTGGCCCAAGAAAGCAGTTTTTAGGTCTATCTTTGCTAAAGCTGACAGTAAAAAATGAACTTTTCTGAATAAGGAAGTCTAGATATTTCTGTCAAATGAATACAAAAATCGGATGCTTTCACTATCATTTACACAAGCATAGTGTTAAAAGCCAATAAATTACAGCATTCACATCTGCTTAGCACATCCTAGCATGGGTGACAAGCAAGTTATTATGCTAGGTATTAACAATTCTAGAGACTGCAGAGCAACAAAAAAATGCACGTGGTCTTAATATATCAAAATTTACTTTGTGAGTAAGTAATTCTTAGTTAACTGTTATAGCTCAATATAATCTATTAAGTTAATGTTGGGAAACTATTAATAGATAGACAGGTATTAAATATTGCATAAGTTTTGGGACCAGGGTACTTGCCATCTGTAGTGCAGTAAACTTCCTGAAGCCTTTCCAGTTTTATCTCCRCTAATGTCATGTATGCTATTAAATCAACAAAAATCAGCAAAAAAACATACTCCCTGTTTCTGCTTTATTTGCTGAAATTCCTGGAATGGAGTCATTTTCAATTTCAGGCCTTCACAGGGGGACTCGGGGAGCCTGTAATAGCCTGGAAGGATATCAAATCTATTGCCCTTACTTATTTTCTGTTTGTAACAGTGTTTTAATCATTTTTACTTAGCGTAGTACTATAATGGCATTTTATAAGTCAAATGTATACAGGTGCTTCAATATAACATTTTAAATGATAAAGCAGGACTAAATTGCTCTGTAGAACTTTATGGTATTCATTGCTAATCTTGAAAAATACTCAAGGAGTTCCCAGTGTTTCAAGTTAACTACAAGTGTAATTACATTACTAGGAACTCTGCCTTGTAGCATAAATATTCATGTAATTAGTCCAAGATATACAATATTACAGCTACCATTTGCACAAACAACAGTTACAAGGTTATAGCTATCAGTCTAATTATTTCATCTTTCTGACAGCAGCTGAAAGCTATAAACATTCATTCTCAATTATCCTTATTAACACAATGTGAGGATCTGGACTCAAGTAAGTAAAATATTTTATATGTGGTTTCCAGGAGCTTCATTTTGTCTGAAGTACTTTCACTATTTAAAACTCTTCAGAGTATTTCTGTGCTAAACTCAGCACTGGCATTAAAAGGTCAGAAAGCAGGTGCATCAGTAAAATTGCATGACTTCCTTCAAGTTGGCATTTTGTGGATGTACAAAATAAATAATGCTGAGGGGAAAAAAAAGGAATATATCAGGAAATGTATTCAAAAATTAAGATGAAGTAGATATTAAATTTTTCTCACCTTAGCTGTCCTTTGTGCTCTATGATATACTTTCCTTTTATGCACTCTAAACAGCTTCTAAACATCAGATTGTTATAAGTTACACTAAATAATCACTTATCCTTTTTTTTTTTACAATAAAATCCTGTATAGACTTGGTGCTACTAATAACAGAATTATCATAAAGGTCCCCCTGTTCACATTAGATCAGACTATATTTGGGGCATTTCAAATATTTTTTAATTTTTACTGAGTTTCTTTAATTCTAGTAGACATATTATTCATGACCGTACAACATCTGTTGGCATTAAGTAAGATATCTACTTAGAATTCCTCTGCTAAGAGTGTACATTTCATTTAACAAATTATCATCTACTGTTGTTGGAATTCTAACAGCACTTACAGCAAAACTTCTTAGAAAAGGATAATCCCAGGAAACCTACTTTACCCATCAGTTTAATTATGTATTCTAACATCACATGCTGCTTGCAGTCAAAGTATGAGCTTCTCTCCAACAACCAGGTGTAATGGTGAATGAACAGTATTCTAGATGGATGTATCACTGATTGCATACTAAAACAAAAGTAGGTGCTTCTGTGGTCAAAGTCTCTTTTTGTTCTCCATAAAAAATGCTTGGGGAGAATCTGGCTTCTAAAATAGTAAGCCAATAACTTTATGTCCTAGACAGAAGAGGTTTCTTCAGATAGATTATATGCTAATTATAGCTTAATTAGCCAGATAGGAAAGAAATACAGACTTGTGTCTCCTTGGCTGTACAGCACTAGGCATGTTATACGAATGTGCCTAACCACATATGATGTAAAACCATTTTGTGGACAATAATTTTAGGAGTTGTCATTGTATTTCTGTTGAGTTACAGACTGTAGTGACAAAAAGTTTTGTGGAGATTTTAATTCATTCCTTCTCATAATTTTGTTTACATGTAAGTTGTTTAATGCAAGCTGTAATACAGAAATCATGCTTGCTTTTCTTGGTTTTTGAAAACCTACAGTCTTAACTAGACTTCTCTGAAAACCTGCTTGGTCTGTTGCCTTCACTGCTCTTCTAATGCAGTGACATACAGTACTAAGTGAGGACGGGAATTGCGTGATACTTGCTCTACACATATACAAAATAAATATGTCCTTTCAAAGGACAAAATAAGAGATACAACATATCCAACACTTGCCTACATTCAAGAATGACTCCAAGAATGGAATCAAATGGAATTCACACAGACTAAAAATCTGTAAATATAAGAACTGGATGAGATCCAAGTAATATTTCCTAAATAATACAGCAGACAAGAAGAATTTCAGCATGTAGAACCTAAGAGTACAATGCCGTCAGTTTGTTCAACAGTAGGTACTACTTTTGCACTAGATTCTGTGATCTGATTTACATACTATTGACTATTGGAGCAGCTTCCTGGGTAGAAAAGAACAAAATAAAAATGATGCATGAAAAGTTTCTTACTCTGAAAGATTATTTCATCAAATCTGTGAGAAAAATAATAATAAAAACATCCAGACACCTAATAAAAATGCTTTTTAGAATGTATAAAATAATACATAAACAAGGAACAGTTTTTAAGACCTCAAACTGTCATCTGTAGAACAAAAAACCCTCTAGATCTTTAGAATATGTAGAATATGAAATGTTAAGGAAAAAATCTATCCCTGGGGCATCTTTTAAACATCAAATCTTGAATAAAAAATAATTTTCTCTTGTTCTGTGGCAGCTGTGCAACATCAAAGATTAAATTTATAAAAAAAAGCAAAAAAGTATTTTCCAGTGCCCTGAACTAGATAGAAGAATACAACCCCACAGGGGGGAGTGGGCTAGAGAAGGAAAGAAAAGAAAGAACTGCATGAAAACAAAACAGATTTTGCTCTTGGAGGACTATGAAGCACATGTTATAATACTGYGCATGACAGCACAATCTCAAATAATAAGTTTTTAGAGACTTTTTTATTTCTTCGCTTAATATTTTAACAGTATGAAACAATATATCTTCTAGAACTCCAGAGACTGTCTGCACAGTTCACAGGGGACAATCCATGTCCTTATGGAGAGGAATGTATTGTCCATGAGCACTGGTAATACGAGAGATTTTAGGAACCATTTTATTCATTTTTGGCATGGCTCATAGAGCTTTGTAGCATCTTAAATCCATTTTCTATACTTGTTCTAAAATAAACCATAGTACAAAATGACAGTTTGCCTAAAGTACTGCCACTTTTGAAGTAAGACACTATTAAAACAAAAGAGCCTGATCACAAAAGAATGTCTTGGCTTTATACTTAGCTTTTACTATCATTTATGCACGCGTAGATTATATGTCACCAGACAAGCAGTTATACAAGTTGAAAAGTATTGGAGATCCAATGCCTTCAGTACATACAATCAAGAACTCTTTTTTTCCTTCTGTTGTGCAAATTAGAGAATACTAAGATCACTAAGAAAATTTTTTAATGTCTACAATATTCTACGAAGATAATTTCCAAATAGGAACTGTCTGGAATTTGGAGTAATTTTCCTGGTTGGCATATTATGCAAATATCTATTTTAGAGATTTCATACTTCTTCTAAATTATTTATTGTTGTTCACTTTTGGAGATAAGATGCTTGAGCATTTCAACCATCAATGACTAGCCTTCTATTATGTCTTGACATGTATAAGAAAAGAAGAGGTGACCATTTTAAAAATAATCTCATTAAGTGAGCATTCTCTCTTTTAATTAAAAAAAAAGAGCTATACCTGTCAAATGGTTTAAGTTTTCAGAACATTTCCAAAAATTCCACCCACTGGTGTTAAGGAGGGAAAGGYCACAAAAATCATAAGCCCAAAGAAGGTTGCAAAGTTTTCAAAAGTTTTGCAAAAGTCCTTCCTCACTCAAAGTTTGTTTATCTCCAAATTTGCTTTATTACTATTTTGTAGCTTACAAAAAACTGGCATATATCCCTTGTATTTGCCTAAGTAAGAAAATATCTAGGCTTTGACCAACTTATTGGCATATTTCTTTATTCTTATCAAGTTAAAGTACTTGTGCAAGAAAAGTGATTGGTAGCATATAATGTTTTATGCAGCACAAGCTGTTCAAGTGAGTATATCTAGCAACTACTTGTTGTCAGGAAACATAGCATGATCTAGGGGAACAGATCCAGAAATTCCTTGTGATCCTTCCCAGTTTTGGCTCTAAGCGCAATGGTGGCCACATGCAAGTCTTGTGTGTAGGGAGTGCTTTTAATTGCCATCTGAAAATGTTAGCTTAAATTGACTGCATTCAAAGGGAAGAGAAGCAGAAGAGAAGCAGTGCAGTAGAAGACTTAAATGTTAAACAGTTCTGTTACATGACAGAGGATTAACTACACTCTACAGAATCATGGCCCTCTCATGTTCCTCTTCATCCTCAATGCAGGCTGTATGTTCCTGCATTAATTGTAGAAGCTGTAATAAACAAAAGCAATAAATGGGAAAGTATCACTTGTTTGACTTGTTGCTTAAGGAAGTTTATTTTCTCTCACTTACTCCGACAACTGATTTCCTTCTGTTTGGTAGAAAAGGAAGTAAGAGATCTGATTGACTATCTTGATTGACATAATGAAAACACAGCACCTACAAGTGATTAAAAGAAATCTTATTTCATATAAGTAACAAAGGATTAGAAGATTGATTTCTCTTTTATAAAAGGTTATGCTAAAGGTTACTGTATTTCTTCAAAAGTCATTCTGCATGTACTATAGCTCTATTCATTCTTTATACCCATATCTATGCTGCTTATCATCTTAACCCCAGGAATACTTCCATTACTTTCCACACTCTATAACAGTAAGTTCTCCATAAGCATAGGCTAAATTCTCCTCATTTATGCTGGTATCATTCTGAGAAAATAGTGTTGAAATAAATAAAATTACTTTGTAAGCCAGTCTTTTAAAAGCATGAGAAGAATTAGAATTACATACTGCTGAAATCCTGGTAGGCAAGACTTTGTTTCATAATACTTTATATGTTTGCATCTGCTTTGATTTACTGTCAAAATTGAGTTCGTTAATATTCTATTTTAGGCATCAAAATGTCTCTTTTCATTCTGATACTCTGATCGCCATTGTAGAAGCTGATAGGAGCATGGGTCTTCCACAAGCATAAAACTTTCTTACAAATGTCAGAACAAAAATAGCTTAATCTTTCCTCTTCCAAAACTCAAGGAAGAGGATTCAGTTTTCTGGAGGCTGTGCCCCAATTTGATTGATAAGACTTGGAGGGTCCACACGTTAAACTTCTGCATTTATCTTAAAACATCTATTGTTTTGTGTCTTCATTTAGGGGAACTAACTAGGGGAACTAAGGGGAACTACTGCTCATAACGCTTATCCCATGCTGCCCTTCTAAGGCTGATGATATTTTGTTGCAAAATTGTTTGTAATCAGGGACATTAATGCCCAAAGTACTACAATGATTACAATGGGAATTGCAGCCATTACAGAAGTGTCTGAATTTTGTCTATATCTTATAAGTTAATAGTATGATGTCATTCATAGTGATACATACAGTTAAATGTTACCTATGCAGAAAATCGTAACATTCTGACCTCAGAGAAAAAAAATCACGTCATAACAACCATCTAATTAACCAAATGTATGAGATGACAGAGAGTATGTTGGTAAAATGTTTAGTTTGAAAACTATGATTTCAGAGACTGAAGCAATCCATAACAACTTTTCATTAACAAAATGGCTATTTCATTAATTACAATGTCACTATCTCTTTCTCATTCCTTCTTTCTCCCTTCTGTTTTGCTTTTTCTTCATATGTATGAACTATAACTTACTTTTAAAAAGATACTTTGAGAAACTACATTTATTTTCATTCAATTTAACCAAAGGTTGCATTTTTTTGAAATCAATATGTAATATCTTTAGGGAGCTATTTTTGCATTTCAGGAAGAAAATAAAGTGTTATATTTTTCACACTATCACTCCTTTTCTTCTTTTGGTATTGAAGATTCACTCTAGAGAAGCAGTTAATTCTGATTATTTTACTCTTCACCACACCAAAGGTCTTCAAAGATGACACCTATTACTTCAAATGTGCAGAACACCTCTGCACAGATGCAATAAGTTTGCAGGCAAAGAGAACAAATTTACTGTGGCAGTGAAGTTCCTCTGAAATGACTCTGCAAATATGTTTTCATTTTTTAATAGACTATATCTTTCTTATAAGAAAGGCCAATATACAGTAAATCTGTTGGTAGATCTATTGAGGATTTCTTACTTTTTTCCTTCTGAAGAAAATAAAATTATAGGAAAAAATGTGCAACAAAGAGTTACACACAGAATATATATAGGGAACATATGAGGAAGAAAAATAACCTAGGATTCTAAAGATAATCTATCACAAAATGTATATATTGATAAACATCTGTTGTGTCAGATATTCTGTAAGGAACTTGGCTTATTCAAATACATTCATCCTGTTTGTAGGCCTGTCCATTTACTTATGAGCTTTTTAAAATGTGAAATGCACTAGTGGACAAAGAGTTTTAAGAATCTAAAACTACAGCTTATTTGAGGCTTTTGCTCAGTATTACTTGCATACTTTGTTTCCATTCTTTTTATGAACTAAATACTTTTCCACTTCTATATACAAATGTGTTTTTATATATATGTATTTTCTCTGGTTGATATAATATACAAAAGTCATTAATCCTGTAAGCATCAGTTAGTAAATTACTTGTTTCCTGCCTAACTATAGCCATAATATGGCACTGGCCCTGAATGTGTTCCCTGCAAATCCTGCGGCACAGTAATCATCTCCATGTTCTGAACTGGTACAGAACCAGAGCGGACTTCGCAGGGGGGTGTTTAAGGGCACCTCCTCTCCCCTGTCTGCTCCCGGCTTCCCATGCATTTCCCTTACGTTCCCTCCATTGCCTGCATGGCAACGCAGAAGCTGGAGGCTTCTGAAAAGCACTCGCTGAATTTTATTCCAAATCAAACTAGCTTTATTTACAAATTGAAAACTAAGGAAAAGAAAACAAAGCAAAAGCAGTTTCTGGCTCTGTTATAAAAGTTTTCAAGAAGTTCTTAATAATTCCCCTGACTGGAAGAGCGCTTACAAGCCGCTATGGGAAGAAGCTTAGCCATGGACGCCTTCACAAGGCCTCCCAGATCGCTAGCCGTCTCCGGGCAGGTGCAGGCTGCCTAGGAGGGGACGCTCCTCTGTGCCCCACATATATAGAAGCTCCTATATGTGCCATGCTGAAGATACATATGACCCTAGCCTGGCCGCCTGCTCCTTTTTAAGCTCATGAACAGCAATTCAGTGCGTAGCTGGTCTATAAAAGTATTGGCCTAGTATGAGCAACAAGTGAGATGTTTTTGGTGCAGACAGAGCAAATGCAGACTGAATTCAGGGGAGCACTGTGTCTACTGAGAGCAGAGCCTGTGGGGTACGGGACACGTTGAACCGATGTTTGTTGGAACACACTCCAGCAAGGCACCGCCAGTCGTGGGGATGAGCGAGGAGATAAACATGCTCAAGCCACTCAGAGCAACCAAAGCAGTCAAGACACACCCTGAAGGCAGTATCAATTTTTTGAGTACCCAATATAAAATTTTTATTCTGCAACTTTCACCAACTGTCTTAGTAAGTAAAATGTTYTTTCTCTCATGCTGTGGCTCTAACCTACAGATCCAATATCACATTTGCATTCCCTCACACTCCAGATGGGTGTGTAATTTATTTGTTTTATGTAATTCAGCAAGACTTTTCTTTACAAGTAACAGGTTCAAATGAAGAGCACTCCCGAGTGCTTTTATTAAACTTCTTCAGCTCAGTCTTTTAGTCAGAAGAGCTCTCTTTGCTTCAGGTATTTAAAATATCGTTAATGCCTTGTTTATTTTTTCTATTCTGTTCCTTGTGAGTCAATTCGCTTGGGAGGGTGGGGTGGGAAAGAAGCCTTGGGTTAATTTGGGAGGGTACTTCTTGGATGATTTTCAAGTTCATTTGGTGAATTTGAAGGCCGAGCAAAATTAACTTCTGTAGCTGTTCATTCAGCGCTAGAATTTCAGCATTCTGAGCAGGTGCCACTCTCAATAAATATTAAAATATATTTTAATAATGTGTCTGTATGATAGGCTAGTCTAAGTATGATGTTGTTCCCTTTGTTTCCTTTTAAACAAGGAGTAAGATATCAATTTCTCTTTCTTCCACTTGCCTTATGCTTTCAACTACAATGTAATGGAACATTTTTCAAAGTAATGTTTGCTCCACAAGTCAGAATTTCACTGTGCTTTGCATTAAAATAAAATACTCCTTTCATTCACAGCAGGAGTTCAAGACTATTGCATCTGAATGGGTTAACAGAGTCTTTCTTTCAGTAATGCTTTTCTTATTTCTCCTCCCTCCCAGTAGTAAAAAGTTTAAAATTTTTCTAAGTGAAATGAGACCTTAATGAATTTGTGAATGTTAGTACAAAATTAATGTGAAACAGAATTTGATAGATACTGTTTTACTAATATGAAGTTTAATCTAGCCCAATAATTTAATGTGTCAAATGAATTTAACTAGTTTGTAAAAGATGTGAGTAAAGTTTACTCTGTTATCCAACACATGTAAGATCAGTCTAATTGTTAGAAATATGAGGTCAACTAAATAATGCTTGTCTAGAGTCTGTTCCTAGAGCATCTGAGTACCTCCTAAAGAAATACCACTTAAAAAAAAAAGATTAAGTACAAATCACTTTATGGAATCTTGACCTCTTTTTTTTTTTTTTAAACATTTTCAACTTATATATTCAGTCAACTCTGAAATGTAACTCTTTGTCGACTTTTTCACAGAATTATTCCAGTTCTCTGAACATTTGCATGTTTCAATCTCCAAATCAGCATTTTTCCTGGAGAACATACATCGAGAACTCTGTCTTATGATGAACCACCTTTGAGGTCAGAAAGTTTTTTTTTTTAATTCTTAAAGTATTTTTGAATGTTGAAAGAATAAAAATGCTTATTTTTAAAAAGTCAGTGGCAGTAAATTGAAATAACAAAAAACGATTATATTTTTTGTAAAATGAAGTATTGTTTAGATTCATCCTCCAAATGAAGCCGTGAGCATCTCAGCAGATATCATATGACTCGCTAAAATACAAATGACCAAGATTTGCTTGAGCAACATCTTCTGGAAGCCTCTAGCAGATACTGAATAAGAACTTAAGGCAGATCAACGAAAAAAAAACAACTCCGGTGACTTTAGACCTCTGTGTCTGCATTATTACCTGCCTTTGACCACTTACTACTTATGGCTGGTGGATCATACCCATTTAGTACCTCCTCTGTCTGATTAGACAATAGGTTTAGCACATGGTCGTGTCTGAGCAGCTAGGCAGCAACAGCGAGATCCACTTACTCTGATTCCAGTGCCTCATATTTGTGTCTTAATGGGTCTCTCCCTTCCTCTTATTTAGACCAAACTGGGATCTAGAAATTAAGCTGGAGTCACTCAGTCCTGTAGAAAAGCTCAGAGACTGTCTTCCATGCATGGCAGGAATCCTTCAGGAAATGCAGCTGTGAATTTGCTGTTTATGAAACACTGCTAGGAAAGCAGTGTAGTGTACGCAATCTTCCTTGTTAGGTAAACAAGAAACAAGGGTTTTATTTTAGCTACCTCTCAGAAATACCACCATCTCCTGTGATTGAATTATACAAAAATATAAAATAAAAACTATAAGCTGATACATACGAGCTTTGAGCTCAGAAGATTTCAGCGCACAAAATCCTGTGAGTGGAGGCACTTGTGTAGTTCAGGTGCCTAAAGTGCAGCGTTAGGTAGGATTTATACTCAGCATCCCATTAGACGGTGTAGTAGGAGTTTTCCTGCTTGTATTTTTTGGATTAGATTTCTGAAATGCCAAAATTTCTCTGTGGTTTCTAGAAAGCTTTAGACTTAACTGAGGGTTTGTGATTGCAATGTGGGGACGAGATGCTAATTTTTGTGTCTAGTAAATGTTCCTTTGAAGGCTCCCAAATCCTTTACTGGATCTAGCCATTTGTTTGTGAAGCCAAAAAAACAGATTTTTTTTCTCCTTTTTTAACATGTTTAGCTCATCTCTTCATTTTGCATATGCCATTAATACATACAGTATTTTTTTTTTGTCTATAGTAACTTAAAATAAATTTCTTAAAGATAAAAAATTATGTACCACCACCTCCCTCTAAATCCATTCAGATCTTTGCCTTCCTCTCTTTTCTTTCTTTACTTGCTCTTCTGGAGTCCATATTGAGTCTCAAACCTTAGAACTGGGAGGCAAGGACAGTTCCCATTCCTATTAATGGGATATTTAATGTAGGCAGACTCAAGTATCTACTTTTGTCCAGTCATTGCTGGTTTATAAATTTATTTCTATAAGGATAAATACCTTAAAAATGTTCCTCCACATTGCTGTTGAAGATACTGGAGCCCTATGTAAAGCAGCTGACAGATTACTGTCAGTATTTGGAAAGAAACAAAGTGGGAAATCAATCTTTTTTCTCTCATCGCTGACTGTAAGATGCAAGGAAAGCAAAATAGCATAACTTCTAAAAGGTTACAGCAAACAAATGGAAAACATCAATCCGCTTAATAAAGATCCACAATGCTTTGTGTAACTCAGTGCTGACAATCTCCCTCTGCCCTCAGCCTGTTATGTGCCRGGACAATTTTTTCCTTCTCAGAGTATGGGTCTGGAGGTACCCCATGTTTTGGCTAAAAAGATAACCATAGCCATCCTCCARCTCCAGGTATTTCTATAATAATTCAAATATTTTGTTGTTAAAAATACCCTGCCTTGTAATACCCTGGAAAATTGGAGTGTGAAATATCTCTACAGACACAGGCAGACACAAGGAGGTTTTTTTCAGTTGCTGCTTGCCAGAGAGGCAGAACATGTTAGCTTGGGATCAGCACTATCCTGGGGAAAAAAAAACATTCCTTCTGGATCAAAATTAGCTATGTTTAGCAATTTGGAATATTACTATCCAGCCTATAGATATGGCTTGTTTCACATTTATTGAAATATATCTGAACTGACAATTTTATATTTAGCCAACTAAAAAATAAACAAACAAAAATAAGGAATACTCAGACCTAGGGTCTCTCTCCATCTGAATCGTTCTTGCAAGGTGAAGCTGGTTTTAAATCCACCTAATGACAAAGTTTCATAAATATTCTTGACAAATATTTCTAACTGTATCTGTAATAACTATAACTGAAGGCTCCTTAAAAATTTGAATTTCTGAGATGAAATAGTATTTGCTGTGATGTACCTTTCAGTCATATGCCCAACTAAACTAACTGCTCAATGGATATATCTGTATGTTTTTCAAGCAAACTGAAAATTTCAAATACCCCAAAGCTTGGCTACATTAAAAGGCATTCCTAAATTAGAGTCTACCCTGGAAAATGTGTGTCTTAGAACACCTTGTCATTTAATTATTAGTTGGTGCTCAAAGTTTTGATGAATCTTACAAAAAGTGTCATCGCCAGCCAGAGTTAATTTCCAGCTAGCATACCGTTACAAAAAGTGAAGCATTAGAGGCTGCTCAAATAAGTAAGCTCATGAGAGTTACTTCTTCCCTTAAAATACAGTCCTTCACTTTTGCATACTAATTGAATTGTGGCTGTTTTGTTTTAAAAGTACAGACAACTTTTATTTACCCAGARGTACATTTTATTATTGTGTGAAATATGAAATGTTATTTTGCTTCAGGAGATAAAAGCAACTTCATCTGAATCCCTCTAGAAACTGGTGCATCAGCTTACCTAGTCATCTGTAACATCTTTGAGGGCTATCTTTCAAAAGGCATTCTTCGCTGTTATTAATTTGCATTAGGCCTTTACAAACTAAATGTTTCATGAAAAAGATGCTTTTTGTATTTCTTCTGAAATTAAGTAAGATTAAATTGTAGCTATTGTGAACAGCTACTACTTGACTGGATTAGTCCTGACTGGATTCTTAATTTCAAGAATCAATTGGTAACAGTAAATGTTATGATACTATTTCAATTGTACAAAAGTATGGATATTTTTCACGAGTCAGCTTTCCAGCCTGTGAACTTTTTCTTTTCTAAATGTCTAATATCTTCTGTGAAAAGTCCTTCAGCCATCATAGGAAAAMAAACAAACAAMCAAACACCCTCTTCTGATCTCCTGAGTTTTCTTCATYGGTTTCACAGTCCATGTGGACCTTAACCAATCATAGCTTGTTGCCTAATGGTGTTAATAGTAATTCATTTCTTTTTCTAATTAAACACAGATGTAGATCTAAAATTTAAGAAAATAGGAAAAGCTGTATTCCCTTGCCAAGCTCATAATTTCCTTTTTCTACCACACTGCAGGGTCGTTGACAGTACCCAAGAGTCTACCACAGATGCACATTAATTACCCGTTCTCTAATTACTAGGGTACCAATATAACCATTCAACCATTCATCAAGCTTTCTTCTCAACTTTGCAAAACCCCAGAGACATGCGCAAGAAGCACACAACTTGGCAATGTTAATTGAACCCTATTAACTCATAAAATATATGAAAAGTGTAAGTATTGAGAAAAAGTCCTTCTTCATTTTGTCCACTAAGCCCACAATATACAAATGATTATTTTTGGTGCAGTATATTTGTATATCAGACAATGCAGCTGCTCACAGATTGTTAATTATCATGCATACATCAACAGGATTAAGCAAGAATACTGGCTGTTAAATTACCAGTCTAATTCCCCACTGAAGACATGCACGGGGTCAGTTAGCTATATAAGCAAATCTGAATAAGAAGATTATCTAGAAAGTTAGAATATTAGCAAGAGGAGGTCCGTGAAATAGATAAAACTATCAACAACCAGGAAAAAATAATCTGTCTGAAGTTCATTTACTTCCAGAATTTAAAGAAACATTCAGTTTTAATGTTTTAAAACATTTTTTGCCAATATCAGTCAATATTTAATTTGACTGAAGGTAGTAATGTTATTACATGAATTAATCTGTCACAAAGATTTAAGTCTTCCTTTAAATATCTATATTTTTTCCTCTATCTTTCACATCTTTGATTTTTAAGGTTCAACTGTATTAAAGATGCCACATTTCACTATCTCCGACTTTTCACACACTTGTGAGATATCCTGTCATGATGATCTTGATTTGCTCTGGTTTTGGCTTCTACATACACTACCCCAGAAGCTTCAGAGCATATCTTTTCTTCTGCCTTATTGGAAATAGGAACCATCATTAGCTGGTAATACAGTTAGTATTTCTTGATAAATATGAAAGTTAATCCATTGAATAGTGACTTGTGATCTACACATTGTTTTTTCAGTACTCAGAATCCACTGGTAGATTCTTGGCATTTCTTAGCAAATTCTCTTTCTTATTTTAAGTAATCACATGTCTTTTCAAAGCCCATCTCAATATATTTAGCAGGATTAATTATGTACCTAGGTGACATTTTGGTACAGCAACAGGAAGACCTGGTGTTGTAATTACAGATATATTCAATAGCCCATAAAAATGTACAGTTAGTCCTTTCTGTTTGTTATGTTATCTATGCCAGAGTAAAGGCAGTAATTCTTTTCTAATACTATACTAATGTATTAGTATGTTTTTAGCTTTGTAGAACTGCAAGCAGGGAAAACTTGGGCCTGAAAACTTTGGTTAACCAAACTAACTTGAACTGTGAGTGGGCTGAAATGCATGTACTTTAAAGTACAGGCACTATCTTTAAAGTTCTAGTAATCTTAACTGTTGAATATTTGTTGCTAAAACAGGTATGTCACATCTTTGTCATATTAGTATAAATGGAGTCTTAAAACCTATTTTGTGATGTGTAAGATTAAGCTGTAATAACAGTAAACTCCTTAAAATAGGTGTTGATGTGAGTTTGATGTAAATTAATGATTTTTGTGTTCAATAAGAACTAGCTCAACACAGAAAAAAAAGAATTAGCTCAATATAGAAGTGCTTAACAAATGAGTTTGTTACCATTTAAGAAAAAGGTATAGAAATATATTATAAGGAGTATTTCTGGATACTGTACCACACCATGTCGTATGAAAGCAGATTCAGGTGAACAATTGCTTCGTGTGAAACAGTAAAACATATAAACTCTATGTAGAAGATTCTGCTTAAATAAGCATGTGACTTCTACTACAGTTAACCAGAAGAGGACTGGCAAAGAGAGCGCATGTCCTCTG
Source organism: Apteryx rowi (assembly GCF_003343035.1). Taxonomy (NCBI): domain Eukaryota; kingdom Metazoa; phylum Chordata; class Aves; order Apterygiformes; family Apterygidae; genus Apteryx; species Apteryx rowi. The sequence continues at coordinate 640,846 of NW_020450763.1, forward strand.
AGCCCATCTGAACTCGTCCTCATCTCAGATAACTTCTGCATTTTGAAACAGTTCAGAGAAAAGTGCCAGTAAATTGCTCAGTCTTGTCTCAGGTCTGTAACACTTACTTTTTCTTGCTTCAAAGATTTCTTCTCCTGATCAGTTAGATCCCGGTGGCCAGAGCACTGCAGGGCAATCACACTGCCTTTAGCAGACTCTTGCCTGGTTTGATTAGTTAAGTACTAAGCTTATTAGAAATCATTCCTGTCAGAATAAATTCCCTTTGCCCTTCACAGCGAAAAAACAAAAACAACAAAAAAAGCCAGCAAGGAATTACACATATTCAATGCCTTAAAACACTCTTGGATCACAGGAAGAGTACAAAAATAGCGTGTGTGTGTGGGGGGGGGAAGGTCTCATCAACAGTCAAAATGCCGAGATAACAAAGCATAGCAAGTAAAATCACATATAACAGCAGAAACAATTAAAAAATATATATACTGGAAGATTTAGTATCCAAACTCTAGGTAATACTAGGCTCCCATGGAAAATTCCTCTGTTGCCGTGACAGACACAGCCGGTTTGGGGGAGATTAGGACTAAACCCACAGCAGGACTGGGGTAAGGGCAACGCCTGAGGACCCGGCTTCCCCGCGGGATCCCCTGGCTGAGCTCAGGCTGCAAAGCGCCGCCCGCCACGACCGGACTCGCTGCCCGCAAAACGCCACCCGGGCCCCGGGCGCCCTGCGGGGAGGCCGCGGCCGGGCCCGGCCCTGCCCGGC
>NW_020450763.1:641718-673992 GCF_003343035.1 Apteryx rowi
GGGCGGTGGGACGGGCCCTGGCGGCGAGGCCCGGCCCGGCCCCGCGGGAGCCTCGGCTCCGGCCCCGCCGCGCCCTGGGAGAAGCTGGATGGCAGCTGCCTTCCAGCCGGTTGGCAATGGTGGTATCTAAGTTGCACTTACTGAAAGTAGCTAGGGCCTCCAGTGATTTTGTACTGCCAATGCTTCTAAGGTCAGGTCTGCTTTTTCTCAGAAAAATGAACGTCACCTTTCATTCTACAGTCATCAATGGCCAGTGGTTAGGACACTGACCYGAGAGGCAGAAGACGTGACTTTTCCAAATTTGTAAGAATGATTTGAGAAGGTTTTATGTTGCAGCAGGACACGCTAACTACCAGGTAGTKACGGTCTCACAGTATCAATTGCTAGAGCTGAGATTGGTTTTAGACCGTTTTAGGCCTAAGCTTGACAACTAAGCTATTAAATTTTCACTAGAGACTTGAATTAGATTTTCTGTTGTTTCAGATGACTGTCTTTATAAATCCAAACTTATGGAAAGCTTTTAGCTTTTCTCTGCCTACCAGAAAGAACTGGGAAGGGAAGGAGAGAGAGAGGGAGGCCTTTGAGAGCTGGATTTTCCTGCTGTTGCAGAGAGATAGAGTTGTATAAAAGGTGGGATGTCAAACGCTGCAGCTGGAAGGAGCTGTATCTGTTGCCTCAAACTCACAAATTTCTCTATCAGTGGCAGGAACAGCAGGAATAGTCACGTTTTCTGTACCCAGCAGTGCAGACAAAGAGTCAGAGCGCCTGTGTTAAAGCAGCTTGTGTTGCTTCAACAGCTACTCTTGCTCTCTTCCCTGGGATAAAAATAGTGAGATAAAAAAATCGTCAATTAGAAATACAACAGTGAAGCTCAGGCTTTGCAGTGTGGAGGTATACAATCTGTAGGCAAACTTGACACTGCAGCATGTAATGTAAAGACCTGGTAGCTGAAACATATGAAAGATTTGCCTCATAATTCATTATTTTGCAGTTGAGGGGAATATATTTTTCCACTTGTCTATGGCAATAAACTTCTTTAAGTTGGCTTGATACCACTGGACTAATAGGAAATATTTAAATACTTGAAAGAATACATACTTTTTCAGGGAAAATATGGAATTTATATTTCTATTAGAGATAAAGTAAAATGAATGGAGGCTAGTCCATTGGCAGTTTGAAATGAAACATTAAGCTAAGGTTTATAAACCACCATCAAATACTCCATTTCTTTGTGCAGTCTACCTGTGTATCTTAATTCTGTTTTAATAGGACTGCTACTGAGCACAGCAAATTTAAGAGACTATTTGAACCTAAAATTAGGAGGGAATAAGAAAGATGGCAGGAAAGAAGGCTTACTTAGTGTCTTATATTTCTGATGTAATGGAAAACATAAAGAAATGCTATTAATGATGCAATAGACTATATCATACCACTGTAGATGTTTTGATCTGAAACTGTGAAAATCAGAATTTAAGGAATCATCTGCTAATTGGGTATTTAAATGAGCTGTACTCTTTACTATTTTTTTAAATTATAGCTGTATATATTGCTTTATTGTATTAACATCTTGTACAGGGACTTCATTTGCATTTAATTAGTTTCTCTGTAAAATGATTTCTGTTCTTAAAATTATGCGTTTGTACATTACAGAACAATCAAATTATCAGCCTCACTGCCAAAGATCAATTTGGAACTCTGAGAAGTGTGATGAGGTAGGTTTTCCATCATTAAAATTGCCTACAAATTCTTCAGCGCTGTCAAAACATCAGTGGTTGTTATTTAATTTGTTTATGACTAGCAGGAGTTAATGGGATTTTGTAGTAAGATGGAATTTTTGAGGAAGTTAATCTTTCAGCAAGTGGAATGTTTGCTGGAGGTCTAAGAATTCACTGGAATAAATCTGTGTCAATTTTTTCTAGGTCTTTGCCTCCTAACAATGCCTAGTCTATCATTCTTAAGATAAGCACTAAAATGTTACATGGGTTCTAATTGAAACCTGATGGATTTGAACATCAGTGAAGTTTACCTTTAGTGCACTGGCTCGTGAAATAGCAAATGATGAGAAAGGAAGGCCTAAGCTTTGTTTTGTCTTCTAATTCTTTATTTTGGAGGGCAGTGCTGAGGATGGCAAACTAAAAATAATATATTAAAATAATGAAGTTCTCTGTATTGATTAAGAGGGGAGCACGTGTATGTAAAACAAAGCTTAGTGAAATTGTGCAGTAACTGCTTTTCACATTCGTATTTCTATCAGAAATGATAAGAAGTAGTCTTTAACTACTGAAAATTTTACCATCCTATCCTCTCCTATCTGCTGTACTGGAGGCAAAAGGAGAATTTATCTCTGCTTGATTTCAAAGAAGTTACAATTCTGTGATTTTCAGAGAGCTGGAACACAACCAAGCAATATTARAAATCTGTTGTCAGCACAGCTCCATAAGGTCAAGAAAGTCATCTTTTTCTACCGAAGAGTCAGAAAGTGTTGCTTGTAATAGGTATAGCTTGAGCTTCTTTAATCTAAAATAGCTGATACAAATCATGTTCACCTGTTTTAGAACTGTACATAAATGTTAGAGCAAAACCTGAAGAACCATTACTTTCCTAACTGGAGTGCTTATACTGGTCATAAAATTAGCTACCTGTGAATCTCTCACTTTTCCTTGGGAAGGAAAAATCTTAAGGAAGAAGAAAAAAACACTGACTACTTCCTTTACTTCCTGGGCAATGGTTATTGCATATCATCATGCAAATCTGGATTTTCAGAGGATAGAACACATGGGGCAACCTTCTCTATTGAGCCTGAGACATTATTATGGATTCAGCTACTTATATTCTTTACATTTACACATATTTCTTTGATGCCTAAAAATCTTTTATGTCTATGATCTGATCTGATCTTTTTTTGGAAATTGTTAACATTTAGCCCTGTGCTGGGCTCAGCTACATAGTGGGAGAGTATGAATTAAGTAGTTGATTTAAATCAGCTTCTACTGTTAGCAAACATAAAATCTAAGAATAAGCYGTAATGAACACAAGCTACTCTTTTAAGATACTTTTCTTGCTGATGATAAAAAAGATCTTGCTGATGCAACTACTTTATCCTAACAATAATCGAATAGTGTAGATTTGGGATTGTTGCAGTGCATGCTTCAACTTGCAGCCAATGCAAACATTAAACCTGATTGCCCTTTTTTCAAAAAGTATGATCCARTCCATCCTGGCATTAACACCTCTTGGAAATGGCTTGTGTGGAAATGTCTTTTTTTAATGTCCCACCTTCCACTGGTCCTTGGCTTCTCTAGTAAAGAATGATGATTAACTGTCAACAGGTTCAGGCAAGGAGGAATATCAAGCTTCAAAGGCTCCAGTGTATTTTTAGAAAGGGTACACTGCAGGATCTCTTGCATAGTCAATTATGTCCTAAATAGACCTTCTTATTAGCAGAGATAAAATATGTAAGTTTAGAGTTCAAGTCTGTATATTAATCTAATTCTATATTAAATCAGGCTGGAAACTGCTTTAAAAGCTTCTACAGAAAGAGCTTTAAGTAATAATTTTGAGCCAGGTGGCTGTCAACCTCAGTAAGCTAGAAATACCAAATACAAGAACAAAGTGTATTTTGGAATTCGTCTCACAGTTTACAAATGGTAAGGAGAGCTTACCATTGTGTGAATTTCATGAGAACTGAATTAGCTGCTAGCAATTTTTAAGTGCGGGGTAGGATACTTATGATTTTTTCTTTCCTAGATTAGCCACACATACCAGTAGCACATTTCTAGTCTTCTGCTAAATTCAGACCTCAGTAGGGACTGAATATCTCTGTCAAAAAAGAAAAAAAAAAAAAAAGCTTGACTCTGAAAGGCTCTAGTTGGGAATCAGGAGCTGCTGGGTGATACTTAAAATCTGCCCAGAAGCCTTAGGCTGCTGATACGCAAACATGGCTCAGATTCTTATCTCTTGCTTGAATTCTCAGGAGATCTGTACCATTGACTAACCACTGATAAATAAAATAATGCTTGAAATTCTTCTCTTATGTTCAGGTTTTCTTTCAGAGAAGYTGAACTACATGGAGAATGTGAGGAAAAAAGAACTGTTTTTAGAGGATTTACTTCTCAGCTGATGGCACTGGTGGTAATATGAACAGCTCATGTACATCTTGTGCCAGGTAAAATGATCACCTCACCCAACTTCATATCTCCTTTGCCTTTTTGGGTGGTTGTTCAGATCTTTGGAAAAGAGATTCTGTTTTGTGGAAGAATGCTTAAGTGAAAAAGGGCATGATCTCTTAGAAGTGAGCAATCCTGTCTTCACAATAGAGGGAGGATCCCGCGGCTATGTGAACTGTCCTTGAGCATTCCTAGACCATTACAGAAGGGGAAGGCAAGTAGTGGTAAACAAGTAAAGGAGGGGGCTGACAAGCCCCTCCACGTGAACAGCAACTTTGCACCAATCGTGTATTTGCTTTAGGCGCGTGAACAGACTGTAAACCAATCATACAGCTATTGCTAGCGCATGCTTATTGCTTGTCTATATATACTCTGTGTAAGCTCTAATAAAGGGAGAACGACCATACTCATATTGAGACTCATCGTTACTCCGGGTCCGTCCCCCCACTCCGACACTGTTTCAGTAATATTTTAGCCCATTTCCACAAGTGGAAGTGATGGCACCAAAATGGAATAACATTCTCTCTCTTCCTTTTTAACAATTTATAGATTTTAAGGCAAAAAGATGCTATCATAATGAACCAGTCTGATTTTCTTCCCAACACAGAACAGGATTTTGCCTACAATTTCAGATAGCAAGTTTCTAACCTGCTTTAGTGATTATGTGTCTTTCAGAAAATTGTTTGGTCCTAAGCTGAAGGCTTTTGAGTGATGAAAAATCTCACACATCCCTTAGTAAGTGGTTTCCAATGAATAATTACCTTTTCTATTAAAAATATGCCTTATTTCTAGCCTGCAATTTATCTAATTTCAGCTGGCAGTCAGTGGATATTGTTATGCCTTTGTTTAGTAGATTAAAGAACCTTTCCTTTGAAAAGTTAGGTAAAYAGAACTTTTTAAGTCTCAAACTCCAGGCCTTGAATCAGTCTTATGAGGCTTGTCTGAACCTTTTCCAATTTTTTGCAAACTTTTTGAAGATTTAGGCATACTAATAGTCTCTCTAGTGTTGCATTTAGAAGAGATACTATCTTCATACTTATGTGCATGCATACTGCAAAGTACCTTTTCTGATGTGATTTATTTGGATTTCTGTTAGCTCTTAATGTGACTAATACTCTTTAGCCTTTGTTTTCCAGTCTCAGATTTGTGATATTGGGTGCTGCAACAGCTCATTGAATTTGAATCACAGCAAACATAGGAATTAATAAGAAAATAAGGATTAACTTGGGCAACCAAACCTTAGGACCAAATTCTGGTTAATTTTGTATCTACAAACCTACTAGCTCTAATTCTTTTCTCGTCTAGGTCAAGTTCATCATAGTGTATGAGAAAACAGAACTGTGAGTTTCACCTCACTCGCCTATATTTTTGTGTCTAGTGCTAGCAGGAATTCTCTAATTTACTTCCATAAGTAACAGTAATTACATAAATTGGCTACAGTAGTCTGTTTAAAAAAAAAAAAAGGAAAGGAAATATTTTCCCAATTGCTCATCTGGTCACTCAAATAAAGATAGAACAATCCATTTTCAGAGGGAAAATAAGCTTTTCTTCCCCCCAAATTTTAAGCAACACAGGAAAATAATTCTGCTTTGTAATGGATCTTTGAGTAAAATAATTGTCCCTGTATGCATGTTATTTCTTCTTTGAATCATCAACTACTCGATAGCAGAATAGGCAACTTGTTGGGCCAGCGGCCTGATTGGCTATGTCAGCCTAATTAGGTATGTTCTCATTCTTAAAACTCGAGTACTGTTTCTTGGATTTGCTTGTAATCAAGTCCTCTTATTTGCCTACTTTCAATAATACATGCTTGCTTAAAAAAGAGACACTTGTATGCTCCAGTATCTTAAAAAAAATACATCCATACCCATCACATAACTTCTGAAGATGGTACAGCCAACTGCAAAGTGAAGTGAATTGAACTGCAGCACATACTTCTGGGAACTGGGAAGTAGCATAGAAGAGACAGATACAGGCATATGGCAAGCTGGTTTGCTGGCCAGGAGAGTGCTACACGACTCCAGCTGGGAGTTTCTGCTTAGAGCAGATAGGACCCAACACATTGAGTATGAGGTCGCTCTGAATGTTCATTTTAATTTAAAAGAAGATCCTTTGACCTTGGTTTGCATAGGCTTGCATTGGATTTTTACAGTTTTTCCGCCAGTTGGGGAAGGGCTAGCAATTTGTCAACAGAATTTTAGTGAAGCTACTGCTGCTTTCACTTTTGAGGAAGAATGAGAAAAGGATGAAGAGTGCTGCAATGTCACTATTCATCTGCTGCAAGCAATCTGATGGTGATTAATTCATTTCTCATTTTTGTGCCTTTTTCTCCATTATTTTTAATGGAGAAATATGTAGTCAGAGGAAGGGGATTATGTTTCCAAACAAAATTTATGACTGTTGTGATGATTACTGCAGTAAAGTCACAAGGCTCTTAAAGGGACATACCAAATTTACTAAGTCTATGGTTTAAGTTGTCTTGTTCTCTTTTTAGACGGGAAATCCTCAGGGAATCATATGATTGTATTTTAGAAGGCTCCCTTTTCAGTTCTCATTTGCCCTTATGAATATTTTTTTCATGAGCTCAGACACTCTTTCATCAAATAAAAACTAAAGCTAAAACATTGTCCTTATCATAGTCTTCCTCACCACCTGTCTGTTTCTTTTCTCCTAAGCAAACATGACTTTAGTTGTTAAGGCAAATTTATTCCATCAGAGCATGGGGAAAAACTTTATTTGACCACAGATCGTCAAAACACAACTATGTCAGATCAAGCAAGTGGAGAGCTGCGGTGATTGCATTTCTCAAAAGAACCCACACTCTGAGAAATCACTGTCAAAAATGCTAACAAAAACATTGCCTCCATGGAGGTAGTGATAATGAGCAAAAGCGTAGATAGCATACACCAACTGTAATCTGGACTAGTGGACCAAAGTCAATATTATTACTGTTGGGAGACTGTGAGTAGGTTTCTAAGRAGTGGTGAGCAGGATGGACTGTGTTAAGTATAAAAGGCTGAGTTTTGTGCTGCAGCTTAAGTTGTGGGTCATAGAGCGAATCATCTACATGTTGTTGACCATATTTAGCAATCTAGCCTTTCAATTGCTATGAACTTTCAATTACTATTGGTGGGAAACAGTCCTCAAATGAGGACATCGCTTAATTTCTTGAAGGACTGAGGATAAAGCAGATTGGGCAAAGCAGACAAGAAAGCTGGTAAACTAGAACCTAGCCTCTTTTGTTCAGTAAAGTGCACTAATGAATTATCCCCTGAAGAGGTAATTAGCATACTTCTCACTTTGTTTTCAAATGTGATGTGATACAGTTATGAGCCATTTTGTTGTGAGAACTCTGAAATTAGAAATTGAGGGACAGTGATCAAAGAAATACTGGACAAAGTGACTACAAGGAGAGTTGCTGGTTTGTTCAATTAATCAACAAATAGGAATCTACATGTCTTTATTCTGAGTCTGGTGTCCAAAAAGTGGCAGGTAGGTATGAGGTGATTTATTGCCTGTTTTATCTCCAAGGGCATCTGGTAAAATTATAACCAAATTCAGTGCAGTACTTAGCTGTGACAGCAATCAGAACGTCTGGCTTTAACGTATGACTTGCAAAACTGCATTTTGTTCGTGCAAGCTAATGATCTGATCTGTTTGGTTTAAGTTCTGGGAGCAGTTTTTCTTCATACCAGGCATGGCAGCCGTGATTCTTCTTTGAGCTTATGCTTACTTATGCTTCTGCAGTTTATAGACCAAACGGTAGGAGAAAACCTCAGCTCAGTGCTGAAACATGAATCTTATGTGAGAAATCAGGATTTCTTAGGTGGCTCATTTTCTCTAGTCTTTTGGTTTTCAGGCAGATTTTGAATGGAAGGGAGTGTTAAGCTTCTGACTGCATTCAAGGTAATAATGGGGAGACTGAAAAAAGAGAAAAACTTTGTGCAGTAACTAAAATATTTAGCAGTCAAGATGGACACCATGTGATGCTTCTCAGCTGTCTAAGAATTAGTTACAGATTGATCTGTAGGCAAGTAAAATTACCACGAGATTCTGGGGCATTTACATTTTGACTGCAGATTGGAAGTATTGTGTAAGATATTTTATGCTGGAAAGTAACAGCACTGCATAGACTGAAAATTTCACTTATTAGTGTGATTTGAGGGATATGTGAGGGTATGGAATTCCCCCCTTACATAATAGAACATGATTTCTTTATGACAGGTGGAGATCAATAAGAAGCAGGAATTGCAGGTACACTTGGACTCATCCATTCCAACTGTTCCCACATGAGGAACATGTGGGCTCAAAGATGGGTGCAAGCCTGTGAAATCTAAAGTATTATGAGGACTATAACTTTTCTTGAATTCTCTTCCCATTGTAATGACAGTAATGATATAGCAAGAGGAGTCTGCTAACAGCAGAATTAATTTCTGTGTATGTGACAATCAGTTTGTGGTCCACATGATTAAAAAACAGATGGCAAATGCCCCATGAGTCCTTAGGTTGGTATGGGCTTTTGTGCTTTATGTTACAATATCCTATTCTGGGTAGATACATACAAGGACTAGATAATGGCACAGCAGCTGCTTTATTGTGCTTTCAGGATGACAGATTCATGAAAATTCCTAGAGCACCAGTGATTTTAAAGCTTGAATAAGGTTAGCATATATATTATATCTGAATTTCTAAAAAAGAGTTGACCTCTTCAGTATGTGGAGGACCTTTTGCACCTTATTAGAAAGGGCCTGGAAGCATTCACTTTTACAGGCTGCCAGGTTTTGCCATGAGTTATGCRTTTTCTTAAAATACTTGTGAAAGTACTGGTGGGAAAAAATCTAAAAGATTGAGCCTAAGATGGTGRGCATTGGCTTGCAGTAAGATATCTTCACATTGAAGTTCTGAGTATTACTGACATTTGCAGTTTCACAGGGAAGACAGTTCTTTAACAGAGATTTCTGACAGCATTTTCTGGGTCATTATGAGATAAACTGGTTCGGCTTTCCACGGAAGATGTATCAGAGCCAAAAGAGTAACTGAAGTGCTTTCTCTACCAGCTTCCAGAGAGCTTGCTCAGGCAGTCAAATTTAATCAGACAGATAAAAGCTGATGGTTCAGATAACCAAGAGTGTAGACAGGTCCAGGTACTTTTAGATTTTTTAATGTCTCAGGCACAAAGGATTTGTAGTTTTTAATTCTCCATGTGTCATGTTTCAATTCATGCAATTAATGAGAAGATCTTTGGTTCATGTGGTATTAAACCTTCAGTGGTTTTTGGCACACAGTCATTCCAAATAGATTAGCTCTGTTAGGTGGATCAAGAGCTGTCAGTGGATTGATGAAAATTTAAGTCTTACAAGTCCTTCCTGAGTGAGAGGATTTCAATAATTGTTAAGTCATCCTACGTTGGTTCTTCCCTTATAAGAGTGACTTAGTTTGAGAATGGCAAGATGGATATGAAACCAGGAGTTGTGGGGTAGGCACATACATGATCTTTTTAGTACATCTGGGAAAACACAGATTAGCTCCCAGAAGTACACACTCTGAAATAGTGGGACAGCAGTGGCATGGTGCTGCGTAAGTTCATGCTGATGAACCAAAGTGCTGTAGACCAGCCACCTAACATACTGTTAGTCTGCTTGGTGAGAACCACTGAAGAAAAGAAGCTAGTGTGGAATCAAAGGGAAAACACAGGAGTATTTTAGACTATTCTCATTTGTTTCCAGCCATACTATTCACTTGTCAGAAATACTGCTAAGATGGGTATGGTATTAAGGCACTTGGAAAGCAGTTGTGGATGTTATCATGTTACAAGGGGAAGCAGAATCTTAATGTGGTTATAGAAGTTGACATAGACAGTATTTGATTATACAGGGATGATGCCTGGAGAAATCATAGAGGTGACAGCATCAGTTTTGAAGGGGAAAGAATAACACTTTGGTGAGGTGTGGAATAGCCACTTCAAGTGATGCATGTCACTTCAAATAACTGGATTATGTATGGTTTGTGTCTAAGGACTGGATTAAAATRTAAAACTTCTGGCCAAAGCCTACTTCCTAGGAGGAAATAACAAGGCAGTAATGGTGAATCTTTTGGAGAGGGCTTGGCCTCAGATCCAGTGGACCAAGTCTGTTCCATCTTTGCCCAAATAGTTTCCACGTAGATTTGGGTACCACAGGATCTCAGATTATGTATCTTTTAAAATGCAAGATTAATCATTTCTATGAGTAGAGAAGAGAAATACATATATATACATATAAAAATATTAAAAAATTATTCACACACACATATATATATAGTGTACTTATGCACATATGTGATATATATATGTGTGCACTGTTAAGTTAGGGTCTGCATCTTAGTTCCATGTCCACCCTYTGCCCGTCTGATGGGTTAGTAGGAAAAGAGTGTTTTTGTTGAAAATCTGATTCTATTAGGCAAGCCATGCAAACCAAGCAGGATGGAACAGATACGGTTTATACGTTCAGTAGTTCTGTTTTACGGGTATCTTTAACACAGACAGGAACTGATGAATTAAGTGATGGCATATCTTGCTTTAACAGATTTGCCTAGGCTTTGCGAATGCAGAAGTTATTTTACTGGAAAGAAGCTAAAAACATTAAATGCGTTAAAAAATGCAAAAAAAATCTGGACTTCCTGGAAATGTGAGTATAAAGACTGTGAACTCCAAAAAGGGTGCCTTAAAAAATAGACAAAGCATTTAAACTTTAGGCTCAAAAGTACAGTGTATATGCTGTAAAACAAACATAACAAGAAACCCTGGCAGAAAGTTACACCATTTTCACAGCTCTGTAAAGATAGACTGATGAATTACAGTCTGTACATTTAGAACAAATTAGTATAGTCACAAGCTGGCTATTGATCCAATATTCACTGATCTCCATATTGCTGATATTTCAGTTTCTTTTATATATTGATGTTGATAATTCATTGTGTTGCCAGTCACAACATCTTTCCATTTTTGAAGTAGTGCACAGGGATCTAATGATATGTCTTCCACAAACAGATATGATCTTTTTGCAATACTAATAATGCATAAGTATTCTAGTCATAAACCAGGATTTATTGTGTTAGAGTCTGTACAAATATAGAACCAAAAAACCTTATCCCTGAGCTACCTATCTCAAAAGGCTGCAAAAAGTCACATTTGTTTGTGATACTGCGCAGGTTTGATGTATAATTATCTATATAATTATCTGTTAAGATTTCTAATAAAATGGTARAAGTACATTGCCAGTAGTATTTTTGCTTACATTTGACAAGACATTATGTTATGATGTTAGCCATTTAGCTGAAGAAAAGAAAAAAATCCTTGATACATCTCTTTCAGGGAAGACCATTAACTTCATTCTTTTATTTAAATAATTTGATTAATCATTTCAGTTACATGTTTCCACTTGACAGCCTCCATAATCAAAGGTTCTAATCTCAGCAATGTGTCAAAAACAATGACACTGCAAAGGCTTGAGTAATCCTTGACATGACACTAAATCAGGAACTTTATCTCTTGAGACTACTGAGTGGATTAGATTAAATGAACTGTAAGAGGAACTTTAAAGCTACAAGCACACCCACACAATCCATAAATATTGAATAAGTCTACAAAGTGTGCTGTCCAGGACTATTGCTTTATTCTGAGTTTATATTAATTCTGTTTAAGAATTGTATCCATCTTTATAAATACCCATAAATTAAATCAAACAAAACTAAGTAAAACAAAGGCTTTCACAAAGTGTGGAAAAATTATAAAACTAGTTTAAAACTACCTCTTCTATAAAATCCATCATTCATTTTGGAAATCAGTCTTACTAGAGGCAGTAATACTTGTCATGCGGGTAAATATTCTAGGACGGAGAGGAACTGTGACTTGGGTTAATGTATGCTCTGGGGTGTGTTGAATGGCAGGGAGGACTCAAGCTTTCTCTTTTTATCCTGTGACTTTTGCACAGTGTGCATCTGAGGCCTGTTGGCTTGTGGCCCTCATGGAAATCTGTGTGATAGATCTAGTCTGTTTGAATTTGCTGTTTAAAAAATATAACTTTATTTTCTCATATTAAACATCTTTCATTTTTTCTTTTTTCTTTTTTTTTTCTAAGCCTAAGGAAGCTGTATTATTTGGGGGTGGAAAGAATTAGGCAGCCTCTTCCATGCCATGCAACAAGCAGATGTGAATGGTGTGTAGGTGTGAATTTCATGAATGGTGAGCAGGTGTGAATGTAGGTAGGTGTGTAGGGATTTCCTTACAGTCTCTCTCCTTATGTTTGTGGATCTGTATCTTCTGTAGATTAACACTGAAACAGTTTGCTGTCTTTTTTGTATAGTTAAGGTGTCTTGCTTGCGACGGTATATGGGTCTTCCACATGAGCCAGGTGATTCATCCCACCTAACTTTAGCTACCTAAATAYCAGGTCTGCATGGTTAAATCATCCAGGAGGCCTCATATGAGGATCACCTTCATAAATACCAGATTAAGGTGTTTATCTAGGCTCCCTTTATAACCAATGGAGGACCCAGAAAGGGAGATTTATCCCATCTATCTTAAATAATTCTATTAGGTGTGCAGATATACAGACCTCAGTAGATACTTATCTGTCTTCATTAACTTCAGGGTGAGTCTAGAAGACTAGCTTAGACTAAAGACCTGATTTTAAAATGGATTAAGTTGGCTGAGATTAATCCATTTTAAGTGCAAGTTGAAGACAACTAATTAACAGAGCTAGATCCTTAGTTGTAACTAAATGTTAAAATCATGCTCCTTCTGCATTCATATAAATCAAAAGGTAGAACATTCAGATATCGAAATTCATAGATCCTGTGGATGGATGTATCTTCATGTAGAAAATGGAGACACTGAAAAAGACCTAGAAAATCGCTAATGTGGGCTATATAACTCTCTGAAGTATCCCTCAGCAAATCTATGCCATAGAACAAACTATAGCTTTTCATATGTTGAAAGTCTTGTAATGTGTTGCTGCTTTTTCACATACTTCACTGGCCAAATATTTGTAAAATAAAAATACTGAAGTTCAGTTCTTTCTATAACAGTATTCTGAAAAACACAACAGAATGCAAAGTATTTCCTCAGGCTGTCTATTTCCAACAAGAACAGCTTGAATTAATTCTGATCTTTGGTTATGTAACTACATAGTACTGTTGTATGGTATATCCTATTGAGTTCTAACACTAAAGGTGTTAATGAATTTTGCTCTTGGATTACTGCTTTACTTTGCATTTTTCACTTATCTCAGACATTTTAATAATCTCATGCAAAATCCCTGTTCATGTGCAATATTATTTTAGTAGGAGATACATTGTACTGTATTTTGAGCATATAATACATCAGTGTCAAAGCATAATACTTCCAGGTTCTAGGTTGCAAGTAAAGAATTAGTAAAGTTGAAGTTGCAGGTGAAATAGTCAAATGTCTTTTAGAAGGATCAATTTATTACTAATCTAGAGAGGTTTTATATATATATATATATAGTTTATCTATGCTGTGATTAAAACATTAAAACAGCAAAAGCTATGTGATAGAAACTATTTTTTTCTTAAATTATTTGAAAGATAAAGGAAAAAAATAGTCCCTCAGCAAATTATTTCCTTCTGAATGTGAACATTTTAGAGAGAGATTGGTATTCTCTCTAAAAAAACTTACATTTTTACAGACATTCTTTCACTGGCTAATTATATAGATGTGAAGCTGATGACTGAGAAACAAAACTATGAACTTCATCTTGATACAGATGGTCAATTGAACTTACATCAGTAATAAAAGTATTATGTCAGTAATAATCTACATAGTTTGTTTAAAATAAAATAATAAATATGGCCTTATTTCAGCATAGTAAACCAAAATCCTCACATCTCTTGGGTAGTTCATGTCTTTAATGGGACTGCTCACAGAAGAAGATATAGTTACTGTGAGTAGGAGACCTGTTTCCCAACAATAAGCATTTTTCTGTAATTTTATCATCTTTTAAGTAATTCCTGTTAGAAATGTCTTAGAGGTCTACTTGATTTATGGCTATAAATTGTAATATTTTGGAGGATTCAAATCTCTTGCCATTTTCCCTATTCTCTTCTCTGTTTGCTTAGCCACCTCTTCCTTTATTTAATGGAAGAAGTAACATGTTATTATTCTGAGCCATTTAAAAGTCAACAATTTATTTCCTATTATAAAGATAATAAATTGACTGTTTACTCATGCCATTATGGCTGCCCTTCTGACATCTGCCATGATTATAGCCATAGCTTCTCTCATGAAGCCAGAGCAGTATACGCTTAGCTCTGTTGTTTTTATTCTTCAACAGAAGGCCAGAAAGACAGTGTTTTTGAAATCTTTATCATTTCCATAAAAGTCTTAAAATGTGCTGTTTTATAACCTAGTTTTGCTGTGGGCGTAGTCTAAGGCAAGTCTCAACAGAATTCAATTACAGATGGATCATATAAAGAAAGAATTCATTTAAATATAACCTAGTCTTGCTCTTGGGGTATTCTAAGGCAATCCTCAACCACATTTGATTATAGAATGATAATATGAAGAAAGTACTCATTTAAATATAATTGACAGATTTGCAGATAACTAGAAACTGGTAGATCATCTAATTTGACTGCCAAGGCAGCATATGCCGTAGGATTTCATCACCAAGCCCAACAGTCTGAAGAAAAATGGCTTCCAGAAAGTGATCTAGCCTCGATTTATAGGAATCAAAAAATCTTTTGCTCCCCTTAGGCATTTGGAAAAACAGTTTCATTTTCTTTGTAATTTGCCTGTGCAATATTTTAATTTGGTCACATTTATCAACTTTATATGTCTCATACCCATTCTAGGGTAATATTTTTCTATATTTTTCTAGAAATAAGACATTATTGTCTTATTGGAAACAAAATAATTACATGCAGATGATGGCTTCTCAAAATAGGCCGCAATATGTCTGCATGATTATCTAAACAGCAGAACTCTTTGTGTTCTAGCTTCCTAGGTGTAGAAAGCATACACAATATAAGTCAAATTAACTCGTGAAATGCAGTCATATGTCCAGTGTTTGAGGGACGTGAGTAGTACATCTTTTTTGATTTGTTTGTAGTTTGGTTGTTGGATCAGGCTAATGATACTCTTTTGCAATTTTTCTGTCTGATTTATATATTTGTCTTATTTAGAAAATCTTTGATCCTGTGCTTAGGTTTCTAGAAAATAAATTTTTCTTGTTCAGTTGAAGCTCCAAAGACAGCAAGAAGTCAAGTGCTCAAGAGCAGGACAGCTTAGGATGTTATAGAGTTTAGGGTTCTGGCCATATAAGACTCATGCCAATGCTGTACATATCTGACTATTCAGATTTATTGTATTATCTTTTACATCTGTTTAAAATAAAGACTTTGTGATTGCAGAAATAGGTAACAAGAGAGATAACACTTTGTTGTTAATAAGCATAAGCAATGTTACTAATCTGATGTCCATTTACAAGCTATACTTTGCCTAACTTAAAGCTTGGCAGAGATGAAGGGTTTTTTTTTGTTTGTTTGTTTGTTTCTGTTTCTGTAATAGAAATGGAAAAGCAAACGCTTTGAACACTGTGAAGTGTTTGTCAGTGGAACATCAAGGAATAATCTAACACCTGTGGAAAGCTTAGGGAAGTTGGACTTGTTTATTCTCCATACAAAATTGCAGGATTTAATTCTGAATTATTAAGGTGTTTTCTATTTCTTGAAACACTGGAAGCCTGAGGTGGTAAAAGAGAGGAGAGGTCTGTGAGTTTCAGACTACTGTGAAACTGAATGGGACATGATTTAAACTCCCTTTGTAATTTTTCATGTACCAATAAATATATCTTAAAGCATGCTTTACATATTAAATCTCTATAATAAAGGTCTTATGTCTGTCTTTGTATTATAACATCTGTGAGCAAAATAGTTGTGAGCATATAAAGGGATTCACATATGAGATTGTCTTCATCAGAGAGGTCTACAGTATGCAAATGTAATGCATATAACTGCAGTGTTCATTGCAAAAATTATGGGAAGTAAAGACTGAGCAAAACAYAGAATGGTCTTGATGCTCTTAATGTTGGTTGGCATAGGGCTCAAGGGATCTTTAATGCATAACATTCAGAGCTAGAAAAAAACCCAAATTTTATGATGATTAAACCTTTAATTCACTAGTCAAGAAGTTATTTTGTCCTCAGCCTTGCTTTCTCCAACTTAAACACTTCAAAAAGTGTTGTGAAGATTAAGTAGGTAATTTTTGTATAACATTTTGAAAATATAAGAAACAAAATACAAACATAAACACTTGTCAAACACAGCTAGAAAAATCAAGGCATAATAGAACCACTGTGTAGAGCTATAGTCAACTTTATTACCTTTCTTTTTTATACAGGGGTTGTAAATAATGAAAATGCTACTACTGCAAAATGTTTTCTTTCCTGTTTAGCTAAAAGGCCTCTAACGCCATTCTTTCAGCTCAGAAACAGATCTTCATAAACTGTGAAGTTGCTGCTATTGATCTAGCTATGCTTCTGAAAAAACTTCAAGACCTCCAAAATTTAGACATGAGTGCAAATTTAGGTATTATTGTTAAATGGCTGTCAATCATTGCTACAACATCAGCTAGTCAGTAGTTTCTTTTCCTAGGTGTTCGGGAGTACTCGAATGCTGTCATAATACCTTGAGGGAGCAGAAACATACCTACATTATAGGATTTTTTGCTGTTTCCCTTCCCCTTTTGATTTAGTTACTTTTCCCCACTCCGATATTGAGCTAGATGAATAAATGGCATGAAACCATCTATCAAATACTTTGCCTCATTGTTCTTTTTCTGATCATCTGACAATATATTTGTCAGTAATTTTTCATTTTTCTCTCCTTCCCCCTCAAACTTATTAAATGACCACTGTCATTGCATCACATTATGAAACCTGTATTATTGGAAAAAGACTCGTTATTAATGTTTTCTAAAAAATATCATGGGTAAGAGAACTAGTTTCAGCTGAATTCCAGAATGCTTGTAGAGCTGTAGGTTCCAAGGTAGTGAAGGGGATGAGTTGCAAGAYATACAAGTTTGGGATTTAGTGGAATATAGAAGGATACACATGACTGAGTTCTGACATGGACTGATTTGGTATGGAGAGGCTGGGATAATGAAGTAACATTTAGTAGTGTTAAATTTAAATTAGAAAAGTAAGAAATAGTATACAATGCTTGGAACTTAGAATTATTTCTTAATCAAAAATAAAAGCTTAGCATGTCATTGGTATTATGATTGACTAATATTAGCAAAGGGAAATTCGAGATCAAGAGCTTATAGCTTTTCACAGAATCACAGCATGGTTGAAGTTGGAAGGGACCTCTGGAGATCTAGTCCAACCCCCCTGATCAAGCAGGGTCACCTAGAGCAGGTCACCATTGTCCAGGACTCTGTCCAGATGGCTTTTGAATATCTCCAAGAATGGAAACTGCACAACCTGTCAGGGGAACCTGTTCCAGTGCTCAGTCACCCTCACGGTAAAAAAGTTTTTCCCTATGTTCAGATGGAACTACCTCTGTTTCAGTTTGTACTCATTGCCTCTCATCATGTCACTGGGCACCACTGAAAGGAATCTGGCCCTGTCCTTCTTTACACCCTCCCTTTAGATATTTATACACACTGATAAAATCCCCSCTCAGTCTTTTCTTCTCCAGGCTGAACAGGCCCAGCTCTCAGCCTTTCCTCATATGAGAGATGCAAAGTTTAAGCAAAGTTTTGTGAAGTTTAAGCAAAGCAAACAGTATGAAGTGATAGGTTCCGTTGACTTTCAGTCTCATTTTAACATGCTGTGTGTATTCATATTGAGTACCTGTGTGTGTTTGTATGTGAATGTGTTTTACACATGTATAACTTCATCTGTTTGGAGGCTATTCATAAACCAAAATGCAGGACTTTTTGTACGTGTATATATACGTGTGGGAAAAGTTTGATTAACTCACCCATGTCCATTCTTTTCCTAGATCCACTCATGTATACTCCAGATATGAAACATGAAATTTTAGTGTGAGAAGTGACTGACTGATAAAAATATTTAAAAACCAAATTTACCTATGTATTCCTTAGATCATCTTCTTACACTGATAGCCTTTCCCTTTTACTAGGGTCATGGTTGTGTGATATGGATGGTTATTGTGTTGGTATATTTGCATATATATATTCAACTATGTAGATGAACATAATCTGAATTTGACTCATCATTAATTAAGTACATTTCTTAATTGTATCCAGAGTTCATGTGTCTTAATTCTTAGAATATGTACACAATGGTAACAGGAACAACTAGAAAGAAAAGAATCAAAGGATGAGAAATAACTGTTTTTGAAGTTCATTTTATAAATCACTCTTTGTTGCTTGCAGTGTTTGACCAGACTTGTGTTAAGTGCAAAGATTAAGTGGCATTTAATCAGAATATTTATAACCACTTCCAAGTTTTTCTAGTCAATTCTTTTGCAAAAACCAATCACACTGATGAAAAAGCATGTTAATTCCCAAAGCTGGTTACTCTTTACAATTTCATACTATCATATAACCATAAATACAAGCAAAATCCCTAAAGATCTGTTAAAAAAAGTCTTTGATAAAAGGAAAAAAAACACTACAGAACAAATCAGAAAAATATAATTGTGAATAAAAAGGTCAAGGTTATCTTGAGGCAAACAGAATGAATATTAATTAAAGATAAAATTTCCACAAGCTAAAATAATCTTGTAATACTTTTCTAACGTAAGGCTATCACAATTCACTAAATCACTGCATGTTCCTATTATATGTATACAAAAAATCTTGAGGTAGTTTATCTGAATGCAAAATTATACAATCAGTGCACTAGTTCTGCAGTATTCAGAACTCATGTGGAGTTCCACTGAGTTGAGAAGACTCAGTCAACATGCAGGGTTTTCTTTCAACAACAGAATTATGGTATCAGGATCTACCTTAGTAAATAACTGCTGATGATTTTCAAACTGTTACTTCATTTATGCTGCATATTTTATAAGTCTTGATGCTTATTATTATTTTGGTAATTACCTGTGTATATATTTATGTATATAAACTCTAATTAGCTGTGCAGAAGGCTAAGAACATTCACTGAAAGTAAAAGAAGGTAAATCACCTTATGTCAGATTTTAGACATGATGTTAGATAGATGTTATGAAAGATATTAAGTTTATATTACAGGAGGTGATAGTAATTATTTGTACTAGTTTTCATCTGGGACATAATGTTCTTTAGGTTCCATAATTGTCAGTGAGATTTAACATTGCCTTCATATCATAAAATCATGAATGGTTGAGGTTGGAAGTGACCTCTGGAGATYATCTAGTCCTACCTCCTTGCTCAAAGCAGGGTCAACTAGAGCAGGTTGCTTAAGGACCTTTGTCCAGTCGGATTYTGAATATTTCCAAAATAAAGGAGATTTCAAAACTTCTCCAGACAACCTGTTCCAGTGCTTCATCACTCTCATAGTAAGGAAGTTTCTTCTTACATTTAAGTGGAATTTCCTGTATTTCAACATATGCCTATTGCCTCTTTTCTTTTTACTGGACACCCCTGAGAGAAGTCTGACTCCATCTTCTTTACTCCATGTCAAGGCCCTGAGGGCACTGCCAGGCCTTACTGGSCCTGCCCAGCCCCCCTGGGGTCTTCCCCAAACCTTGTCCAAGGTCCAGGACCCCATTTCAGCTCAGCCTGGGGCCCCATGATGCCATAGCAGTGCCAGTCTCCAGCTCTGCCACAGCCATKCCTGTGCCAGGCCACGGACACTGTTAATCCATACCTTGACCTGTGGACTAACTTCCCAGCTTGGCCTTGGACCTGCTTCATCACCACAGACTTGCCTGATGATTTGGACTCTTGGTCAAACCTGGCCATGATCTCTGGGTCTGCCCTGCTCGCCTTGCTGAGGTACTGTGGGATAGGCCCTGGCTGGCGAGGCCCCGACCCTGCCGGCTGTGGGATCCCTCTCAGCTCCCCATCTCTTAAAGATCATCTGGCTCATGCAGCTCCCTGACAATCTGAATTTCTAGAAGCTCAAAATGCAACATATATGCTAGAATCAAAATTTTGACCAAGAACCATTGCACAGCTAGTCCCTCAAATAAATTCTTATTTGATGATCTTA
Organism: Apteryx rowi; assembly: GCF_003343035.1. Taxonomy (NCBI): domain Eukaryota; kingdom Metazoa; phylum Chordata; class Aves; order Apterygiformes; family Apterygidae; genus Apteryx; species Apteryx rowi. Next base: position 662,048 of record NW_020450763.1, read on the forward strand.
GTCACCAGAGAAAATATAATTCAGCAAATAGATGCCAGGGCAGAGCAGTGAAAATCATAAGAATATAACATGAAAACATTTGAATGGTCATACTGGTTTAGACTAAATGTCTCTCTAGCCTAGCATCTGGCTTCTAGGACAAGAGTATAAGAATAGCACAAAGTTTGTAATGATATTTTTCCTACATTCTTTCCGAGTTTCTCACAGTTTGGAGTTCAATGACTTCCTAAGTCAGATGTCTTTGTATTTAATAACTAATGGATTAATAACTCACAGATTTCTTTTCCACAATTTCTTTTCCAGAGCATGAAGGGGCTTCATAACCTAAGTAAATACCTTACGAAGATCCACTGCATTAGTATGTGCTCTAAAGCTCATATAACTTCTGATTTTCTTAGTTTTTTTTTCTCAAAGTAAAAAGATTAAATTAATCACCTTAAATGTGTCTACATCTTTATTTATTAAAATAATCTGAAACTCTCAAATATTCATATGATCTTTCATAAGCATATAGGATTTGTAAAGCTAAATTTGGTAATTACCATTTGTTAGCCATTCTCTTCATAATGGGCAACATGTTGTAAAATGGGTACCAGAARTATCTCCAATATAGAACTGCTTAGAAAAAATAATTTGGAGAGGGGAAGAGAAGACTTGTCAAATATAAATATTGAACATCTTTTTCTGAAATTCTTCAAAAATACTGGTGTTGTGTCTTATGGTCAGGTTACTTTTGCATTTATAGCTCAGGCTTTCTGGTAAGTCTGCAACTATGTTGTAAGCCTGGTCTCTTCCTGACCTACTCCAATGAGTCATGAGCTATTGTCATGCATTAGGGCAACAGAAGTTGTCCACCAAAGCAGTTTAAAATAGTTATTTGTGCAAAACTCAGTTCTGAAGTTTTGAAATTTGACACTCAGTTCTTCTTAAACCCTTAAGTATTTTTATAAATGGCTGGCAAGTCTTCAGTGCACCTGAAAATCAAACCAGTTTCTAATCACGCTCTACTTCTTGTGTTTGTTTTTCATGATACATGGCTTCCTACACCCATCTCACATCTGTTTCATATTTTACAGATCTTCCCTAGCCCCAGATCACTATTCTGTTCATTTATGAAATAATAGAATTTATAAAATAACATATATAACTAGATGGGTAAAAAATGGTTGGATGATAGAGCCCCACACTTAAGGCAGTGATTTCAATCATTTTACTTGGAGAACAAAAATAATAAAATCAGAATGGGTCATATGATATCTACATGGAGGTCAGTCACAAGTAGAGTACTGCAAGGGTCTGTCTCTTTATCAGGAGGGAACAGATTGCATTCTTACAAAGAGCTGCTCTCTTACCAAGTCTGCAGATGACACCAAACTGCAGGCACCAGTCAACACTCCCGAGAGCAGGGCAGCCATCCAGAAGGACCTGGATATGCTGGAGGAATGGCCCACCAGGAACCTTATGGAACTCAACAAGGACAAGTGCCAAGTCCTGATCCTGGGAGGAAAGAACCCCCTGCAATGACACAGGCTGGGGCCTGGCTGGCTGGGCAGCAGCTCTGCTGCGGAGGYCCTGGGGGTGTTGGTGGACGGCGAGCTGGGCATGAGGCAGCAGTGTGCCCTGGCAGCGAGGAAGACTGAGAGCCTCCTGGGCTGTGCTAACAGGAGCATGGCCAGGAGGTYGAGGAGAGTGATTATCCCCCTCTCCTCAGCACTTTTCAGGCTGTATCTGGAGCACTGCATCTAGTTTTGGACCCCCAATACAAAACAGACGTTGGTAAACTGAAGAGTGTTTAAAATAGTATAGCCAAGGGCTGCCAAGCTGGTCAGGGCCGGGACACTTGAGCAGGGTCTTTTGTTCAGCCTGGAGAAGAGATGGCTTTGAGGGGACCTAACAGCAGCCCCTCAGTACTTACACGGGAGTTCACCAAGAAGACAGAGCCAGGCCCCGCACAGGGGTGCATGGTGGGAGGCTGAGAGTCAACAGGCATAAATGGAAAGAAGAGAGGGTCCAACTGGATATAGAGAAAACTTTCCCCACAAGGACAGGCAAGTGGTAGAGCAGGCTGCCCAGAGAGGTTGAGCAGTCTCCATCCTGTGGAGTCCTTTCAAGTCCCAACTGGATGAAGCCCTGAGCAACCTGGTCTTACCTCATAGCTGGCCCTACTTTGAGCAGGAATTTAGACTAGAGACTGCCTGTGGTCCCTTCCAACCTGCATTAACTTATGTTCCCATGTTAAATATCTTAAATAGCTATATAAACCATATACACACTTATATAAAAAACAATACTTACAGCTTTAAGGTATACACATATTTTTTCCAGATATTTTCTGCCTTTCTGTTCYGATAAGAACAACCATTGCAACATATTTTATTAAAAATTTGAATTAGAATTCTAGTTGCATGAGAATTGTCATCCTAGAAGTCCAGTAGTTCATGTAATCCAATATCCTAATTCAGATATTGCCTAGTGTTAAGAGATTCATGGAAGTATACAAGAATATCTAAAGTATCTAGTAATGTAAATATCTACAGTAAATTAACCTTATTTAGATCCTAACTTGAGCTGTAGTAGCTAAGAGCTGACATAAGACAGGAATAATATTTTCATGTTTCTTCCACAAATTTTTCCATATATTACATTATATTTTTTTGAATCTGCATGTCCAGTCCCTTTTGGAATCTTTTTATGTTCATATCTCAAGTATATCGGCAAGGTTTATGGTGTAATTACATATTATTAGGGAAGATTGCTTTAATTTCCCTCAGTGTTTTTCTCTGTCTTTCTCTTTTAGGAGATATGAATAGAATGTTCTGCGTGTTATCATTTCTGTAATGTACTTTCTTAGTTTATCATGTGTCCTCTCTTCTCCTTTCTAAGGTAAAAATAAATTTTCCAGCTTCCTTTTATATAAGACTGTTTTCATCTCATAATTATTATTGTTATACTCCTTCACCCTGCGCCTGGTATTCCTCCATAAAATGAGTGGCTATTTTCTGTCAGTTATTGCAGTGAATTAGAGTTTTAATTACGTGTACATACCTCAGCAAAAATGTAACAATAATTATGGAAACTGTGTCTACCACAGAAGGTCAGTTTTAACTGATGCTTCTATTTAAAATAATCAGTCCTGTTCTATATGATTAAGCAGAGGTTATTGAGCCTGTAGATATGAAGCACAACTGTCTCATAAATGGCTTAGGACCCTGTCTTGCATAAGTGTCATATACATTTATTGTCCACTGAAATTAATATAAACTGAGGTCATTCAGTGGCACTTTAGAGTTCAAGTGGTATTATTGAATACTATTTTAGTGGTGACAATATATTTGAATTAAACATTTTTATAGAGTTAAAGAATACCTAATTTTAACATGTCAAACTACATAAAAATGAAAAAAAACCTACTTAAAAAGAATTAAGGAGCAGATACAAAGACAAAATATTTGCAAGTGTCACAGTGATTGTTTGCAAGCATGTTATTAGATTTTAAAATAAATTTTAGTTTATAGATAGAAATATAATTACTATTTAAAATAATTTATGATTTAAGCATGCATGCCGTACAATATAATGTATATTATATGTATACACAAATTTATATTATGGATGTATTATAAACATAATTTAGATACAATATTCAATAACGTAGATGTTATTGTGATATGGTCTGTATTAAATAGAATAGAATAAAAACTAAATCTGAAATAACAAAAACAGTGAACAAATACCAGGATTAAATACCATAGTGAAAAACACTATTAGAGGTAAGAATGTAGACTTCAAAAGAAAAAGTAATGTTCAAATGCTGGTAAGTTGTGTATAAAACTATAATGAGGCAGAAGGGATAAATATTWATTCAGGCTTTTGCAATTACATCAGAAGCAGAAAGTATTCCAGAGAGTATGAGAAATCAGTAAGTGATAAAAGTATAAAAACACCACTTAAAAATATAAGAAGAGTATAAGCTCTTTATGGACTATGAATTTTCTGTAGTGCTTAAAAAATGAGTTCCAGTTATTGGCTGGTCCTTCAGCACTATAGCTATTAAAAATAAATAATAGCTATGTTGGATTATTCTTTGCCAAAACGAGAAAAGAGCAATTTTTAAAAGTTACAGTTTATCCCATTACATTATATTTTCTGATAATGGTTAGTATTACTGAGGTGGGAGATAATGGGAAGTAAATAACAGATAAAAATTAGAAAGAATACCTCGGAAGTAATCGATGTAAAATTTTTCAAGAACTGAGTACTTAGAGTGYGTGAATCAACTTTATACTGAGAATTAAATCAGCTCTAGCATCAAGCAGAGAAAGAACAATAGTAAATATTTTCCTTACTTTAAGATATGCTTTTATTCTAAAACCTTGACCAAAGAACTTTATGTTAGTAAATCAGATAATGTGTTAAACAGAATTACCTGCTTTAAGTACTCCATAGAAAATTAACTTTTGACCTTAGAGTCATGACATGCTTGACTTCCATGAAAAGAGACACAGGACATTGTGCGTTTTGCCAACTGTCTTCTAATTTAAAGTATCTGATGGTTAATAGAATAAAGAAAATTTAAGTAGATAATTAAAGCATTTGATTTTTACCAGTTAACTGACTGTAATAATTACCATGTTCAGCTTTCTTATAGGTGTCTTCTCTATATGTTCTTTAGTCATACATGGTCATATTCAGCTGGCTATGATTTCCTAAAGAGCAGTTTGTAATATTAAAGTGCATTTAATTAGAGACAGAAGGTACTCTTACTAAGCTCAGCCTAAGGATTTCTTTGATTTTCAAGGGCTGACTTATTCTTATCTGAATTTGAATTTATATATTTTTTTCAGACTTTTAAAATGTCTAGCTCATAAATTAGCTTGTAGTTGCACCAGCTTGTTAAAAATAAATTTGATAAAATGATAAAATAAACTTTTTACACATTCTAATAAAACTGAACTGAGAAGGAGTGATAGGGAAGATGTAAGAATCTGAGCTGAATACATAACTTCCTTCTGTGCTTGGCTGAGTGATAATTCCTTAAGCAAAACTCCTGGCTTGCTAGTTTTACTTTCTTTGCTAGTCATACCTAGTCTAATTATAGAAAATCTCTGCCTCCCTCTTTCTCTTACTGTGATCTTTTCTTCAGTCTCTTATTGTCTTATCACTTTGCAGATCTGAACTTCTAAAATCTCAAAGAAAATAAGAGTAATTATATGCATGGTATGTGAGGATGGTGGAGGAGTGGGCGCAAGAACAGAAGCATACCACTCAATGACATATAATTTAAAATTTATTTACTAAGCAAGAGGGATAGAGCAGATGGATAGCGATTTCTATTCTAAGCCTTCTATTCTATGCCACTCACACACTGCACTCTCATGCAGACCCCCCGGTCCAGTTTTGACCAGTGCCATGGACCCAGGGGAACAGGACACTCACTGTAGCTGCTCAGTGTGGTTGAGTCCTGGCTGGTGGGCTGGCCCCTTCAYGTGGCGCTTGCACCTCTGGCCAAGCCTTCTACAGAATCTCGGACATTTGTGTTTGTGTCCCCCCATGGAGAATGATTTTTAAAATTATTTATTGCTTTCTGAACTAGACTGTTGGTAAAAGCTGGCAATGGCTAWTCTTGTAGCCCCAGGCCAATCTCTTTGACGTTCTCCATATGTAAGGCCAATAAATTGTTGTCATTGGGGTTTCCCACCCTGAATGTGTCACAAAAGTGTTAGCAACAGTTACATAACAAAGTTCATCTATTGCTTAAGTGTTTTTCCAGCTCATAGGAGATTAGTTTTGTCAGCATGAGCTGGCTGGATGTAGCCAAGGTCTCACATAATTGAGTGCTACTTTTGTGTAGGCTTTACCCCATGCCATCATGCTTCTGTGCTAGCTGATAATAATGTCAAACAATTAAAGACCTAAAGTACTCCCATATGCTTTGTACCATTATACAAGACTTCTAGCTCACGCATATATACAAACAGCTGTGGGAAAACCAAAGTGGTGCAGCACAGCCTCTCTGGGTCAGAGATTGAGTAACATAAACTGGAAGAGCCTTACGAGTTTTCAAATAGAACCTGCCATTTCCTGTCCATGAGGCAATTGTTCAGGGTGCCACTGTCTAAGGTCAAGCAAAGGAATACACGTATGGGAGGCTAACATAGAGCTCATGCCCTCCACTGATAGCACTATAGTCCTATCCGTCAGGCATTTCTGTGGATCCCACCTCCCCTCACGCACATATGCATTCATATTCCAGAGAACACAGTGTCCATAAAAAGAAAAGGAAAAATTATTTTAATGGATAAATTACACCCTTTCTTGACAATTTAGATTTTCTGGTTTGCAGAATAATTAGCACATTTCTACCTATTTTCTATAAATTTGTTTTATTCTCCAGGTGTATTCACCTCTGGCTAAGTAATATACCATAGTATTTCACTAGAAGCCTTTTCAAAAGTGCCATGAATGACAAAGTTGCCGTTTTATCTAGAGAAGAAGGTGGTGAGACTGTTTTAAAATGAGAGGATTAAAACAATTTTAGCTGCAATGTTTGTCATATCAGGTGAAATGTCCTGCCTTCAGCTTTTGCGTACCTTATGATTCTAGTGTTCATTGCTTTTGTCATTCAGCCAATTAAATTCACATTGAGAACAACTGTTGTGAGGGAAGAGAGTATCATACTAATAAGCTCCTATTATTGTTTACATTCTTGTACAGTAAGTGGAATTTCAAGGGGAAAACTGCAGAGCCCAACAACAAAGGGAAATTATTCTTGTTAGTGAAAACTAAGATGAAGACATTGCTGTCTTTCTGAGATGCTAGGATTTATCTTCACAAATGGTGAATTTAGAGAAACTATCCTCTATATTCATCCAAAAATCTCTGTTATTTGTATTGACATTTTAAATGTATATAGTTAAATCAATATCTTACAGTGGAGATGAATTTTTGGAAGTAAATGATGTATACAGGGTTTGAGAATGATTGTTATAGTCTTTGTCCAATGCAAACTGTTTAATGAGAGTTACACTATTTGTTTCAATTTGGCTATTCATTTGAGACTACATTTAGATTAAGAATATTTCTTTGTAAAGGAAAAAAATTACAGACTTTTTAAAATTGTTGCTGCAATTACAAGTGACATAAATTAATGTAATATTCCATAAATCATAAAATCTTTTACTTATATAATAGCAACCCWGTTGGCTGAACCAAGTGCCTTCTAATTTAGAAGGAAGAAGCTGACAGTGCTTTTACTAAAAAAGCCATCGTGAAATTCCATCTACTGTAATACCAAAGAAGGTACACTCTTTAAAAGGTACAATAACTATAAAGTTACTAGGTTCCAGTCAAACCAGTTTTATATCAAGAAGTACCAGAATGTAGTATGGGATTGTTCTGTGATACTTCTGGTACAGCTGGAAATGTGAAGTACTGCAAATTCAAAAAATGAATTCTAATCAGATTTTTAGTTCTGTCTCTGGAATGGAGAGTTTGAATAAGCCCGCAAAAAAMCACAGATTTTTCAGTTATTCAAACCTGTTATTCAACAGAGTTATTCAAAACTGTCATTGGCTCCAATTCTCATCTGAGTGAAACAAAAATATATAAATAAAACATAAATGACAAACCCATCTGCTTACATTCATTTCATTATTTAGATATGAGGACAACAGTGGAGACAACAAATGAGTGGCATAAAACCACTATAAACTACAGCAGTTTGATTTTAGTTGCAAAAGATTTATCATCCAGACAGAATTCATAGGTTCATAATATTCTAAATATCAAATGATATATTTGTTTCTGAGATGTCTGGAATTTATAAATGTTACATTTGAATTGAAGCTTTGCAATGTTTTTACTTCTTTGGTTTTTGTCAGACAGATAGATTTTTCCAGCAGCAAAGTCATAATAAAAATTTGGAAACTTAATTCTGTTGGAGGCTTGGGCTTCTTGATTCCCCAGTCTACAGGAACTTGCAAGTAGGTCTGCCAAGCAGACGAATCCTTTGAGTTTCTACAGAATATTCCCATCATAGGCAGCAACCTGGCTATTCAATTGCATGACTATCTGTGAGATAGTACTAAAGCAACAAAAAAACAAACAAACCAAAACCAAAACCAAACCAAACCAACCAACCAACCAATCCCCTCCACAGTCCCAAAAGGGGGAGATGAAGAAGGAGAGAAGGTGTATTTTTTCCCAAATTAAATTAAAAAAAGTTTAGGAGTGTTTCATTTTAATTTTGGCCATTTCTGGATCAGATCTTAACACTCTTCACCAGCCACCTCTACAGAAGTAGGAGGCTTAAACACTTTCAGGATGAGATCTGCCTGAATTTTCCATAAAGGAATTTAAGTATAGAGTTTAAATTCTTCCTTTTTTTCCCCTAAACAGAAACAAAATAGCACAATAATGAAAAATAAAATCTCAATTAAAATTTAGTCTGGTTTTGATATGCTAACTATTGAATCTACTATAAAATTTAACACACACACGCACACACACACATGAACATGAATCTACGTGTGCTTGTGAAATATATTTCAGGTAAAGGAACTACAATACACACTATACAGAACCAACATTAGAGTAGTCCAAATCTTCAAAATCCAGTATCTGTTACATAAGACAATACACAGACCATAAATGAAACTTCGTTTGCAACATGGCCCTGATAAATGCAAAATATCAGTGAAGGTTAGCCTTCCATGCCCACCAAGTATTGTTTTAAAGAGCTTAAACAGCTTCAGTGAAGGTCTATATATAGTTTCACTAATTGTAAACTTTTTTATTTATCACCTATATAAACAGCAACTATCTGTTTAAATGATCCAGTTTCGACAAAGTTTTTCAATTAATTCATCTGAAAAACGATGCCAGAAGAGATGCATTTTTAATAAATGCAGATTTTATATATTGTTATGAGTTTATATTTCTTCCCTAATTGTTACAGCCAACAATAAAAGCTTCAAGTTCAAGGAATGCTCATGAAATACACAAATCCTTGATAGTAGACATTCTGTGCTTTACTTCTTCCTTTTTTTGTTATATTTTTCTCCTTGTAAAGGCACAAAGATGAAAATGTTATACATCTGAAGGCAATCAAAAGCTTTTTCAAATGAATCTGTAAAGAAGTATATGTGAGCAGTGCAAAGAATCTGATCAATAGTCAGAAAGCAGAAGAGAAGCAGAAAATGAAAATTAGGGATAAATGAGCACAGTTAAGGTTTACTTCACTGTACAGAGGAAATGCAGGATCAGTAAGGCCATTGCTTAAACTGAAAATAAAGCTGGTTAGTGTAAAAGTGCTTTATTACTCCAGGCCTTTGTGATTCTGTGGTTTCAACACTTAATAACTGTGCTGTTTTTGAGTTCTTCATTGCTTTTTTTTCTTTTACAGCTCGTCTGCATTTTTTTTTCCTAGAAAGCTGTCTTCTACAGTCTAAGTTCTCTCTCTCTCTCTCTCTCTCCCATTTTATTTAGATATAAAATACGATAAACAATCATAGGAAAAACTAATTTTCAGTCTGTGTTATAGTTCCATGTATCAGGAAAATAGAAAGCAAAGATAACTTTGAGGCAGGAAAAAAGCCAGATGCTGACATGAGATAAATYGGAAAGATCCATAAGTTCATACTGTCTCAGACTATGATTCAATATTTACAACACTAGACCAAGCTTTCACATTCTGTAAGAGACTTATTGAACTTAGAGGGCAACAGCATCTGCTGATGCTGTCAGTTCTCCTTAATGATTCATATTAGGTGGATTGTATCACTTACAGGTGTGTGAATTGACCAAAGTCAGCAATAGTTCAGTCTTTCACGTGAAACCCTGAACTGAATGCTAACACACAGGAAAAGCCATCACATGCCAATCATACTGTGATCATAGTAGTGAAGAGAATGCAAGCTCTTTTGTAAAATATATTTCAGTTGAAGAGAACCTGATAAGAGGTCAAAAATGCTGCTTGTGAGGTGCAGGAACAAGTGAATTACATACTGTATTTTTCTTCTTCCCAGGATTGAAACAATACGTAATTTTTTATGTTTGATAATAGCTTGTTTCTAAAAGCTGAGAAAAGAGAACTGAAAGGATCAAAGAAAACCCAAATCCTTCTATGGTTCTAAATCTTGTGATTTGCAGAGAAAAAGAAAATGCTGTGGATTGTTTTGTATACTCAAGAATCTAGGAAAGGAGTGCTAAAAAATACTGAAGCAAAGGGTAATGAGAAAACATCTGCTGAGCCAGAGTAAAGTTCTGCCAGTCTAGGAAATCACCAGGTTAATCTTTACTTTACAAGCAGTTGGGACTGGCTGAAAGACTATGCTTCTCTACCAGCAGATCCAGTGAAATAGTGAATGCTGATATTGACAGAAAACATCTATGTGGTTGAGAGAGAATAGGAAGCATGAAAGTGGCATCTTCTGTCCCAAAAACTCTTTCCACTTTTTCAGCTGACAGGTCAGCTTCAGCAATGACTGACTAGGTTACTGCTCATGTTAATAAGGTGTTGTCAGGAACCTCCATTTCAAGTATTATGTCAAGAAATTTCAATTGATTTATGTCCAATAGTAAGATATTTACTTTGCCAGTGGTGTGGTCAAACACTCTCTTCTCCAGTGTATCCAGCAAGAGCAACTACCAAAAGACTTGAAAGGACAGAGCCGATGTTCAAAAATTTTTCATGACAAAGTCCAGACATGAACATTTTCAAATCATCTTCTAGAGGAATATCTTCTGAAAGATTAGGGACCATGTCAAACTGTTAAACTCAGCACTGCAAATCTACTGTTGACATTACAGTATATTCATCCCATTTTTATATGATGAATATATTTCTGAAAAGAGGTATAGGGGGGTACTTGAACAGTTGAGAAACAATCAATAAACATGCTCATTCTCTCTCTCTTGCCTGCACATGCATATTATCTTTCTCTTTGACTTTCACTATTCGAAGAGTGGATGGGTCCGATTCAATTGTCTTATTCCTGCTTCTTGGAGTGATCAGCAATGCTTTCTTTTTTAATTCCCCCTCAGTCTGCAAGGAAAGAATTTGCTCAGACTGATGGTAGAGAGAAAGAAAAGATAGCAATGACCTCCTTAATTCTGAGTCCATTTTTCTATGTATCAGTCACCTTGCCTTTGCTACCTACAGGCTTCATAGTTTTGTTAGTATTGTGGCAGATCCAACCTTTAATAGGTTACTAAGAATTAATTATCTTACAGGAATATGAATATTTTAAACTCAAGAATGAATTGTTTATGACTTTTTAGAGTTGTTTATTTTTTCCTTAAAAACACACATTGCTGGACTATGTCCTATGGACACATGTCCTATGCATTAGATTTAGTGAAGCTAGCTGTGGAAGCAGAATATCTGAGGTACTAAAGCTCAAGAGCAAATGTAAATAAGAGGACCCTTAACCTAACCAGCCRACCTGTCAGAGAAATGGCTGCAATGCAGAATCTGTTAGCATTGGATAGTTGCCCTTGAAAATGTTTCTGAAATATTAAAGATAGTATGTGAGCATCCATGGGAATTATTGAAACAGGATAAAAAACAGTAAACAGTGGTGGGTTTTAAAAAAACAGGTTTTATTCTTTCTGCGAGATCCATTGGGGTAAACGTGAAGTTCTTTTTCAACAAGAGTCAGTCCTCAGAAAATAGAGGGAAGAGGATTTTCTCTGCTTCAAAAAGTTTTCTAATGTTTTCCCAAGTTAACACTTAAAAGTGCTTCTTCTGAGACTTGAGGAGAATTTTAAAACCGGAAAGACTGAACATCTGTCCCTAGTTCTGGAGCTTGGAATTTAACTCAATGGACTCAATCACAGAATCACAGAATGGTTGAGGTTGGAAGGGACCTCTGGAGATCATCTAGTCCAACCCCCCTGCTCAAGCAGGGTCACCTAGAGCATGTTGCACAGGATTGCATCCAGGC
>NW_020450764.1:0-104579 GCF_003343035.1 Apteryx rowi
TCCTCCATAGCCACATCCCATGCGCACTTCCCTGGCTGCATTCACCTGCTGGAGGCATCCCGACTTGAGCAGTCTTTTGCCAGCTACCCTGGCACTATACCCCTCCCCTCCCCCCATCTTTCCTAGTTTAAAGCCCTCCTTAGCAGGTTGGCCAACCTGTTGGCAAAGACACGCGTGCCCCGCTTAGTGAGGTGGATCCCATCTCTCGCCAGCAGTTGTCGATCTTCAAACAGGGTCTCATGGTCGTAGAAACCAAAACCCTGTTGCCAACACCAGCGGCGCAGCCAGTCGTTAACTTGGAAAGTCCGTCTCCTCCTCCTCTCACCATCCCCCTCACTGGCAGAATTGAGGAGAAGATGACCTGGGCTCCCAGACCCTTGACCTCCATCCCCAGAGCTCTGAAATCCTGCTTGATGGTCTCCAGTTTGCCCTTGGGGTCATTGGCACCCACATGGAAGAGCAGCAGTGGGTAATAGTCCGAAGCATGGACGAGCCTTGGCAGTCTTTGCCTGACATCTCTCACGCAAGCCCCTGGCAGGCCACAAACCTCTCTAGACATGAGGTCAGGTCRGCAGATAGGTGCCTCCGTCCCCCACAACAGGGAGTCCCCCACAACAATCACCCGCCGCTTCTTCCGGGTGTTCTGGCAGGGCACAGGGTGTGTTGACCCAGGTACTTCCCTTGCAGCCATGCCCATCTCCTCCTCAGCCTGGAGGGCACTAAACCTGTTCTTCAGCTGCAAGTCTTCAGGAGGAGTAGGAGCCTTTCTCCTCCCACGAGCAGTGACCAGTTTCCAGCCTCCTTCTACGGTGTTATGATGTACCATTTCACACGGCACAGAGCCCTCTGGCAACTCCACTGCTGTGGGGGGCTGGGACTCCCGAAGCTGCACAGTCTCCGAGAATACCCTGTCTATCTCTTGCTCATCCTCTCAGATGCTGCGCAGCCTACTGACCTCCTCCTGTAACTCCCTTACCTGACAACACAGCTCGCCAACAGCAGCACACCTCCTGCAGGAGAGCTGGCTGCCAGCCCAGGCCTTCCGGAGAGGCCCCAAGCGCTCCCTGCAGCCTGAGACCTGTGGAGCTGCATCTGCTGTCAGAGGGTCKGTCTGGGTCCCAGCCTCTGACACAGCAACTCCAACAGCCACTGGGGAACGCGCTGTGCGGCGTGTCACGACCATACTTGAGGAAGCGTACACCACAGGGACCAGAAACAAAGGTGCTTCCATGCACCCTGCTGCACAAACTGCTGCCTCTGTTCACTGCATTCTAGGCCTGGCTCTTATATAGGCCTCTCCCTAGCACTGGCTAAGAGGGTGCTTGACCGGCCCTAATCAAGGGCCACCGGGATCAAAGGCCCCAACTCCCTCTGGTCAGGGGCAACCAAGAGAGCTTGTTAGCAGCAGCCACTCCTAGCTAGAGCTTTTCCCAGGAGCTTTTCCCAGGAGAAGTCAAGGCTTCCTGCAGTTGTCTTTGCCTAGCTTTCAAGTATATTGTTTTAGGTGAAGTCTGTATACTTAAGATTTGATCACATTGAGGGAGGACTGTGGCTCGTGTCCCTTTCAGCTTTGCTTTAAACATGCATATTGATTTGAGGACAGTTCTTGTGGCTGTTGTATAGGGATTACAACTGAAACCCAGCTAAATTTCTATGTGCCTGGAGTTCCTTAGAGGCTAACTGCTTCTGCACACCTGGAGCCAGCTGGCTGGGCACACCTGGTGTGGTTCAAGGTAATAAGAGCTGCCAGGAAAACTCCTTTTTCTGTGTTTGATCAACTACCTTTTCACACTGTGAAGTATGGCTGAGTAGGTTTCTCCCGATACCTCCTTGCTTGCCTACATGAGCTGAGTAGTGTAAACAGTGTGGGCAGCGGTGCCTTCTCTGCTAATGCTGTACTGTGACCTGTTACCATTAAAATAGGAAGGTCACAGTTAAAAACTTGGATGTACAACAGAGTTTGCAAAGCCATGCTGAAAAATTTACATAGTTGAGAGCCTTCTTTACATAATTTGAAATCCAGTCTGACTTCATACTTCCACTACAACAGACTGAGTCAAGGAAACGGAAGACTAGAAGATGTTGAATCATGAGGCTTTGGTGGCTATGAACTGTGTACTGTACTGAAATGTCATATTCCAGAAGGTCTTGAAATTAATAGTCACAGTGTCACATCACACTACAGCCTCTGTTCACATGATGAAAGTCCTGTTTATCTGACCTGTCCTAAAATAAGAAAGCCTTATGCTTTATTTATGAGTATTGTGCCACCATTGCAACATAGTGTGTAACACATTATTTGATCACCTCACTTTGCATTAGCTACATGTTCCTAAGTGGGAAAAACACGTTTATCTGGCATATTGAGTTATTTGTGAGAAGACTCAAAGCAGCCTGTTGGGCTGTCTTGGGGGCTGCTTAATATGTAACATGATCCAGCTGCTGAACTTTGTAAGGTTTCTATTTCTAACTTTAACTGTTTTTGATTCTTTAAAAGAACTTGGGCCTCATTCCAGAGATGTCAGGATGTAACTGTATATCAGGAAGTGAGACAGTCTGAAGTCTCACCATGGAAAGTTAAAGACATAGTGTTGGCTGGTGGAGATGTCACTTTGCATTACACGAATGTTTAGCATTCCGTGGTGCCGTATTGTAATGTATGAAACCCTTCAGCAGAGCTGTCGTCAGGCAGCCATTTCATGTTCCCTGGGTATCCACTGGAATTCCTGCTTGTTACAGGAATTCAGCCAAGAATAAGCAAAGAATTCACATTTGATAAAATATTATAGGTTTCTGGCACTGTCTTTTTTTCTCTGCCCTTTACTGAAGGTCTGGTTCTTGCTCTTCTTGAAGTTCATGAGCAATTGGGAGCTATGCAGACAAAAGTTTACCTATAGATTCATGATAGTAATGCCTGAAGGGAACACTGTGACTAGTTTGACCCTAAATATAAACACACTGCTTGAATGTACCAGAATTAATTCATCATTGAGCTAGAACCTCTCTCTCGGTGAGAATGTTTGATCCCAAAAATTGCTAGTGACAGACAGCCGCAGCCCATGGTAATTGCTCCAGCAGTTAATTGCCCTCCCAGTGAAGAATAAAATAAAAAGGCTTGATTTCTAGTCTGAATTTGTGTGGCTTCAATCTCCTGTTATTAGATCTTCCCTTCATTTTGCTTGCTAGGTAGTCTCTGGATCCCAGCTACAGCTCACCTCTGTACAAAGCCACAGTGTGTGCCACGGATATCACACTGGTGAGGGAGAGCAGGGCTAATGGAAAGGTCCCTTTGTGCCTGCACCAGATGAGGGCAGCCCTCTCTATTTGCCCTCTATGCCATAGGACTGTGCCAGGAGTGAGCCAGTGCCCTGCTATTTTAAGACATCTGCTTTGGCCAGAAAGTGGGTGGAAATGACCCTGACCCAAACCCAAGAGACAAAAATCTTTTAATTTTGCCTTACATTATCTCTGTACAATATTTCTGGCTTAGGTCCATCCTTAGCTATTGAAAGAGACATCTTTTTGTGATACAGTCGTGTTGGCACATGCACAAATACTTTCAACTTTAACTTAAACTCTTGGTTAAGCATGCATTTTATTATAGGGTCAGAAACAATTTTTCTCAGTTACCACTTATTCATTATTATGGAGAGAAAATGAATTTATTTTTAATGAAAGAAGAAGAGTAGTTTTCCAGGTTTACATTAGACCTGAACCAAAAATCCAATATTGTTCTTGATGGGAAGAGTAGGAAATGTATGGAGACAGACTGTCTTTTGAACTCTGCTTTTCTGCTTCACAGAAACAGCAGAGCCTGCTGACCGCAACTCCATATCTAAGTGCAGATCCAGACACTCCTGCGGGGACTCTTGAGTTGTCATGCAGCTAATTCAAAACAGGGAATTGTTGGCTGGGAACTGTACCGGGGGCTCTCTAAGACACAAATTTTTGGATTTGCTCCTCGTGGCTAGTCTGTGTCGGGATTCTGAGGAGCAGCAGCAATGCTGCGAATGCCACTTGCTCCTGCGGGTTGGCGCTTATGTGTCCTGGCAGCCAGCAGAGCTGCGAGAACGGGCAGGCCCTGAGAGAACAAGTACACGCTGCCGACTTTGGAAGTAAGCCATTAACTGAACAAGAAGAAAGAAGAGAGGCGTACAACTTTCAGGAAAGCGATGTTCATTTATTTTGAAATTAGTTTTTCTTGCAAAAGGAACGAAAGGTAACAAGAATACCTACCATTGCACATTTGATGGTAGCATTAGGAAATGGAATAAACAGTGTACCACCAATATGATACAAGAGTGTTTTGTCATGAAATCTTCACAGCCCTTTGGGGTGTAAGATGAGTGAAGAGGTGATGGAAGTTCACCTGCACAATGGTTCTATGACTTACTAAACAGCCACCACCACTACAAGTGTTGGTGCAGTTCGTACATCTTTTCAATCAGTTAGGACTAGTGGGCAGACTGCAACCTCCCTACCAAATTTCAATCTGACAGAGAAATGCTTCTCTCCAGAGTAGAAGGGAAAATGAAATAATGAAGCAATTGTGGAAAAGCTGAGCCATAAGTTACAGGCTGCTTCAGCAAGAAAATTTCATAGAGAAGTCTCTATTCTCAAGAAGCCCTCCCTGGATCCAATCCATTTTGCTCATCTGAGAGAAAACAAGGGGACCCCACTGCTCTCAATCATTATATAAAATAGAGGGCGAAATATAATCTTGAGAGTGGCTTAGTGCTAGCTTATTAAGGATATTGTATTTAATGAGACCTTGCAATTGTAAGACCTTGAAATGCACCAGTGCCTTGCTTACTGACTGCCAACGCAAGGTGAGGAGGTCTGCATTATTCAGGTTTTCATTTTTCACTTCTGTTTTTGTTATAAAGGCACCAAAAGGAGAGATGTGTGTCTTTGTAATTCATTTTCTTAGGCCAGCTGAGCTTAATCATCTCCATAAACTTATAAGGACGTGGTACAAGTTGTGTAATCAACCATGACAAGATTATCACTTGTCTTGAGGTGTATTTAGATTGACTTTGGATGTTAAG
The DNA here is from genome assembly GCF_003343035.1 of Apteryx rowi. NCBI lineage: Eukaryota > Metazoa > Chordata > Aves > Apterygiformes > Apterygidae > Apteryx > Apteryx rowi. Next base: position 5,049 of record NW_020450764.1, read on the forward strand.
TATTGAGCTGAGTTGTATTGTCAGGAGAAAAATTTATCTTGAACAGCTGGCTGAGATGAAACTGTATCATCTATTAAAATTAAAATGATCATTTCTGAATAAAAGTGACTTTTAAGCTTGTTCCTGGCACCATAATATGTGATCAGTCTTTTATGAATGCCACTTTTTTGGAGACTATATGATATAATATACATTTAACCCTTTATAGACCCTTATGGGTGTCTCAGAAGTCATATTTTAAGATATAATCATGAGTCCGGGTAAAATGCTTGCATCCAGATACATGAAGTACTGCATATTTCTTACTCTTAGTTTTCTATACTGGCAGGTGATTTAGAGTGGAAGAGTAATGCCATTGTTTTTCTAAAGGCAAAGAAAGTCTGGTGTCCTAAAACCGATGAACCACTATCAGTTTGTAGTCTTTAACTGGTAATTCCAAATTTTGTTTTTTCCCAGCTTTTGATGATACTAGCAAATATATGTAAATAGGAAATAAAATTAATCAGCTGCTGTTCAGTGAAAAGCATCATGTTTACCTCAGCCTTGTAGCTACTTTGCCCTCCTACAGGGGCTATTTTAATTAGCAGCATGAGTTTTGGATAGTTTATTTTATGATTCTGTAAAAATACTCCTTTGAAAGGGTTTATTTTTAAACTGTCCAGGTGATTGGCAATAATATTTCAACACTAGCTGTAAAAGCAGGGTGTCCCATAAAACACAGCTTTTTTCTCTTCTTTAGCCTTATCAACAGGGTAGTTACTGCAGTGTCTTATTTTCTTGCTGGTCTTAGTTGGTGACAACAGAGTAAAACAAAGTGAAGATCAGATAATTAAATGAGAAAATAAACATTTAATCAGTTGTCTCCCCTGAGAGATTCTTCAATATAATACACTAATAATAATACCTTATATTTCTACGATGACTTTAATTCCAGCACAGTGGACTTCACAGACTTTAGGATCTGTTCCTGCACTCATTGAAATCATGGCGAAGTTTCTGTATGCATAACACTGAATGTTAAATATTACATAGATACAGTTCTGGACCACTTTCAGTGTTACGCTTCTGCTCTGTGGAGCTGATCATGTTTAATATCTTTCAGAATTGAGCCTAAATAAACTCAGTCCTTACACATCCACATAACCCACATACTTTCAGTGAGATTCCTGTATGTGAAATGTTGAGCAAGGGTCTGAGTATTTAGACCAATACAGACATTATTTTGTGTACAATTGAACAGAGACCTTTCCTGAGTTTGAAATACATTTGCATCGTATTAGTATCTGGGTTTAAACTACGGCAGTTTATGAAAAAATTCACTGAGATCCTGAGATCTAGTTATACCGTGAATCTCTGTTAACATCAAATGGTAAAAAAACCTTGCAGAGTGAAGGCATTTTTAAATGTGTTGATCTTGCAATCATTGTTCTTAAAAGGAACCGTTACTCAGCTGAGTATTGTGAGGGTTACTTACTCGCTCTTGTGAATAGGAACTGTATTTATTTCTAGAAAAATATGGCACAAATATGTTTAACCCATAAAGATTATTTGATTTTATTTGTACAGTGAATAGAAAGAACATGATTTATGGTACTATCTTTAAAGTGTTTGTAGAGAACCATGGATGCGAGAGGCAGATGGATTAAGTACTTAAGGTTATATAGTAAATGTAAGATCACATTCCAAAGATCTTAAGGAAAGCTCTAACTGATCTATATGAAACTTGGTCGGAGGAAACACTAGATAGATATGTTGAACCACTTCACAAATTGAATCCATCCAGAAAATTCAGAGCTCTGTCTAGTGAATGCCAGCATTCTCTATGCAGAAAGACATGTCCCACAGTGAGCATTTCGTAGATGTATGGAAAACAAGATTTTGGATTTGAGAATGTTCTCTGTAATACTCCAAGTGGAAAGTTTTGCAAAAAGTTACAGCCATTAAGCAATTAAACTAATCAAATGCTCAATCACCATAGTTTCCTGAAAAGTAAGTTCAGTGCACCTAGTGACCCTTTTAAGAGGCCAGTTGCAAGAGAATCAAGAAACTACCTTTGAATTTCTTACTTTTGAAAATCGCACATAAAAATGTGCCCTACAAAGACCTAATCCTAGGATCAATGTGATGCCAGTATATAAACGATTTTTTCTAGATGGTATCTCATAGCCAATACGCTATAATGGACAAATTATTCACTTATCCTCTGTTTTTATCTGCCTTGCTCTACCTACAAGTTAGGACTAATGTTTATTAATAAATGAGCTATTTGAATATTTATTTAAACATTGAAGTCTCTTTTAAGAAATAGACTATTTTTCTCATAAAAATGACATACCATGGACAATACTGTGGTTCCTGCTGTTAGAAAAGAGTAATTACTTACAGCCACGGTTATAATATACTTGCTTGCTAAATGCATAAATCTAATAATGCAACAATAGAATGCTACAATAAGCTTCATGAATTGGAGAAAAAAATAGAATTTAAATGCTTTTGGCACCTGACATACATTTTTCTCAGAAGGTCTATAATTTCCTGTATTAGTGCTAGCTGTATCCTTTAATGAATGCAGCTAGAAAGAAGAGTAAAGGATGTTTTGAGATTCACGTATTTAGTCTACTAGGTACCATTTTGCTATTACATTTGATTTTAAAGCTATCAACTTCATTTGGTTAGTATTATCTTTTTCTGTGGAGAGAGAACGGAGGCAAAGATGGCAAGTTGTGCTCGGAAATTAAGACGCAATAGTACAAAGTTAAAATCAGTATACCTGTCTGTTGCTGAAGCGTATTTCAAATGCTTCAGTACTACTTGTATGCATTTTGAGAAGTCAGCGTTTGTAAATGTTAATGCGTGCTTGCTTGGCTCGCTGTGCATTTACAAAAAAGCAGTAGATTATATTGTAGTTCACTGTAGTTTCTTTGACTGAAGCATCAGCCATGAAAGTTTAATGTAATCTTCTCTAGTGGACCCAGCAGTCATACAGGTGTAAGCACAAGTCATCATTCCCACAACGCTCTGTTCAGCATTGAGGCAGGACTGTCTTATTGGAGGTTTGGCTTGTGGAAGCAGCATCAATAGTGAAGTATACAGCACTATATCCCCATCACCACTACCCAAACAATTTTAGAGATCACTGGAAAAATGCCATATTTTAATGCTAAATATGATGTTAAAGCTGACTGTACCATGGAAGTCTGTATATGTAGTCCTGGGAACAGTGTTAGGATACTTGGAGAACAAATGTGGCCATTTTGGAAATTCATTGTGCTGAGTTTTCTCTTTTTTAAGCCATGCTTGTGACAAGAGGAAGATCTGTACTTCTCAGACAGGTAGCACTGTGATCTCCACAAGCGATAAAGCACCTTGCTCCCCAGAGGAGCTCCTGCATGTAGGCTGCTGTCCTCTGCCCTGGGCCACTGGTCCAAGCAGTGCTGCTGCTTGTTCCACGGTCGCCATAGCTGAAGGGAAGCTGGTGGAGAGGAGATGACTGGCGACTGAATTGAGGCTTAACAAGGCAGCACTGTTAATGCAGATGTATCTAAGCAGTGCACATCATCTGTTTTTGGTAAAATGGCTGTGTTTCGCCTATCTGTATTTCATACCCTTTGTAATTTAAATCTTCTCTAACTCATTTGGAACCTGTGTGCTTGAAGTGTTGAAAACCTGAGTCCTGTGGAAAAGCTCTTCATGAATGTCGTAATAATCTTAAAGAATAAAACCTTTCCCTTCCTTGGGACATTGCCTGTCCTTTGGGTCTGGAGGTCATGTCAATCCTCTGGCCCCATCAAGAGAAATTACTTATGTATTTCATGAGCTGAGTTCCCCTTTATGTTGACCGATTCTATTCAAGCTTTCAAATAATTCTGCCTCACCTTTGCCCTTAGTCTCATTTAATTAGATATAAGTCTACATACAGTTCAGTCTGGCTAGTCTCTCAATGTAAGTTGTGGTTTCTCTTTTTGGCTAACTTTCTACTGCTTCCGTGATTGAAGCTGTGGAATCTTGTAATTCATTTTGTTCCACCATTATTGATTTGGTGGCAACAGTCCAAATGTTGAAAAATATTTTCCAGGTTGTTGTTGCCCTTGATTTCCAAAGACATTGCATACAATGAAGCGTGTCGATCAGAAATTGAAGCATCCATAGCATTACCAGGGTTTGAGGGTGCATTTTCAATTGCAAAAGCAGTTTATTGTTAATTAGAGGGATTTCCAAGGGCATCACAATCTCCTGGTAGTCTATGAAGAGTATCCTTCACTAGACTCTACTCTGGGAGGGTTTGCCAAGACCATGACTAACGTAAATCCTGAGTTGATTCTCTGATGAAGAGGAGTTGTTAGAGTTTTTAAGGTACAATTATGTGTAAGCTTAATACTAAACTTTAAATTCTTCTCTTTTCTTAGTGGATTTTGCTTTTGGATTCTTTTTAAAAAAAAAATTGGTTTACAAAAGCTTCACCAAATTTCAACAGACTCATATGCCAGTCTGTTGTAGCCACTGTTTCTGAGCAATGAAATTGGCTGTTTCAGTGCCACAATTTAAGCATATTTCCTTAGCTAATTTGACTCAGAGTGTCAGCCTCTCTTCCGCTGACAGATTTTTGGTAGTGTGCAGGATGGCTAACTAGTGAAAGGTTATGGAATTGGATCCCGTTGTGCATTTGTTCTACTTAATATATGCTGTCTTATTATCATATTAAAAGGTTGTAGCTAGAAAACCCAATGAGTTACCTGTATAGCCAAATACTTTATCTTTCATGCTCCTGTTTGATCTCTCCAGATGCCACAGAGAATGACTTTCTGGGGACGTTTAATTGGGTTAGATGAGAATGCAATGGTATGGATAGGAGTCTGTCATCTTCAGTGCCCTGACTTTATTTCTACAGTGCATGCTTTGCTTGACCAGTTTGAGTTAGTGTAAAATCACACAGTTCTCCATTTTACATGCCTGATCTTTTTTTAATATGTAGCTCTGCATCTCCTTATTCAGAAATAAGTTTTTATTTGCCTCTGTGTGTGTGTGTGTGTATATACATATGTGCATGTCTGTATATAAAAATGGATCTGTATAAAGATGAAGTCTTTTTTCCATGTCTCTGCTAGTGCTGCTTTCTTATAATGCAATGACTAACTGTGAATAGAATTGACTTAGAGGCTGAATCGGTTGTTGGTATTTTGTTAATAATAATATGAGCTGCTCCCCCACCATCTAGTGTGAAAATAAATTCTGAGTTATTACAAATGCCAAATAACTTTGTGAAGATTACTAACTCAATTCATCAAATCTGTTTTGTCATACATCAGTCATTTTGACCTGCTGTATGATGAGATGTATTTTAATTATCTAACACTGGAAAGAACTCTTTGCTGTCTGTTACACAGACATGAATGTCTTTTTAAAATCAAGACACTGCAAGCAAAAACTCTGGATAGCTTTTCCTGCATTTTGCCTGCAGATGCTTATCCTATTTATTTCACAAACTAACGAACACCCTCTACAGTTCTGCTGTGTTTTATTTTGTGTAAGTCTTTTAGAGTCTGAATAGCATAGAGAAGAATTATACAGCTAAGGTGCTAATCTGCGCTAGCTTTGTGAAGAATGTGCTCCTCAGATTCGTCTGCCATTACACTGCCTTTTAGTTCTCTGCTGGACTGAGTTTCAAATCCTGATCCTGGCATTCATTGGATTATACGGATCAGCTCTTTCCTGTCTTTCTGAATTACTGAACTATTAAACTCTTCACCTCCATCATTTCTATGTCAGGCCAGATTCTGGTTGGTTATGAATATCCAGGTTAGATCAGTTTTAATTCCATTCTTGCTTGTATCCGCTCAGTTTTGAAATGCTCACCCTATTGAGCTATATGATTTAAAACAAAAAATAAAAATTAGGACTTGAACTTCCCTTCTTTAGGGAGAAGTTATGGGTTATTTTGTTTGTTTTGTTTTCCCTGACAGGGGAATTGAAAGGGAAATTTTACAGATATGAATGGGGGCGAAAACATCTTTGATCTGAAAACATTTTTTCTTGTCTTCAAAGCAGGCCTTTCTCTCTAAAACTGACAGTGATAAAAGAAGGTGTCATATTGTCTTTTCCAGTAGTCGTGGCTGGCACACTTTGCTGTCCATAGTCTTACATAAAGTTCTGGCAAGCTTAGGCAGAGGTGCTTGGCAGTGCTTGGGTACATGAGGCTCATAGCTGCTTCATGCCAAGAGGCAGATATGAAACAGCCCCAACACAGAGGTGCATCTGGGCTGGGAAGAGCTCTCTGCCCGGAGAGCTTTGTGCCCAAGGGCATGAGCCATGTTTAGCCCTGCTTTAGGGCAAGCATGTTAGAAGGAGAGGGCAGACAGGAGGAGAAGTTGAATGAGGGAAGCTTTGGTAGCTTTGTGTTCACTGGGTGATTGGTTTGGGTTTTTCATCCTGGCTTGGTGAAGATGCTCTTAAACTATGGATCCTTAAGATTCCATGAAAAAGATACATTTTGAGAAAGAGAAAATGAGTTGAGTGAGTGGACGGCATGAGGAGGAAAGTCTGATTTCTTAGACTCTGTTTTACAGTCATGCATGTTCATTAATTCACTTACATGGTGGGTAACTCTTAGTTTGAAGTACATGTGGAACGCATAATTAACCCTCTACATGTTTTCTCAGTTTCTCTTTCAGATTCTCACATCCTTGTGACTCACAAGACCCCATATTACAACTTAAAAAGGCTTATGTGTTGTCTTCCTTCTGGCCATGAATGAAAAGGAGAAGGATTTTTAGGTCCCCTTCCCTGCTGCAGGTATTAAGCAGTAGTGTGCTTAAGCTTTGTTTGTTACTATCCACAGTGAAAGGAGCAGCCAGACTTTAAAGTAAAAGCCAGTCTTAAGAACATGAATGTACTGACTTCTGTTGGTTTTTGTCAGTGAAAGCACATTTTTCATTAAAACTAAAACACCAGCCACCTTTGACCACCAGCTCTTCTTTTGTGTGGGGTAGCAAGTGTGGTTTGTATTTGTTTTGCTTTGTTTGTGTAATAGAAGATATGAGACACAGTGTTTTTACCAGATTTGGTCAAGATGTAAGCATGAAGTAATGACACATGACTGGCATTTTGCATCTGTCTTAAGAAATACCACTTCCTTATCTTAATTAATGAAAGTGGATTTGCTGAATGGCCTCCTTATTGATTACTGCAGTAGCTGGATTTTTATGTGCTATTTATGCATATTCTTATTTGTGTTATCAAATATTCAAAGAACATTTGATGAATTTTTTTTCCAGAGGGAAGCTATTTCTGTCTCTCATTAGACTGTCACTGTTTCAAGATAATCACTGTGAGCCCAAGGAGAGTGATAGGTATATATCTTTAATATAGTCACTGAATTGCAGCTATGCAAAGGTACAGTATAGGAATGGTAGTAGTCTCTGGTTGGTTGAACATGAGCTCTACTGAGATCATTTTTGCTTATGGAGGAATGTAGGTAGCGTGACTCCAGCTGGCCAATAAACTCATGAGTACTTGACATCATGCTAAGCTTTTTTCTTCAAATTTTCGGGCCATTTAAACAATAGCAGTAACCATGACAGAACTGGGGCCCCTGGAAAGGCACAGTCAGTTTTCTTCTGCAGTATGTGTTTTTGATGTGAATTTTATTATAAAAGTAAGAATCAGAATGGTGGAGATGGAATGAGTTGACCTAATGTTGGGAGACAGACTTTAGCTGACACTTCACAAATATAGAAAAATCTACTTTGCTTTATTTCAGGTACTGGCTGAAACTTCTGGTGTGTGACTTAGAGTAAAGATTGTCTTTGCTCTCCTATTTTGTACAGTAAACTGCTTAATGGGGCCATGAAGTCTGATTGATGTCATGATACATTATCGTTCACTTTGCAGCATTCATAGAAGTTTTGGACAATTTTTCTGTGGTATACATTCATGATTTTTTAGTTATTGCAATTATATGGCAGAAACAACTGTTCTTGATTTTTAACAGTGTGTCTTATTCTGTCATTTACTTGTAAATACTGGGTGTCACAAGTCTTTGTAATACTTTACAGATATACCTACTTGGAGCATTGTCTTTGCCTTTGTGTTGCACTGTAGAGCAAAATATGAAACCTTTAAATAATCACTTCCCTGTTTTCAAGGTTGATTACATTGTTTTGTGGCCATAACATCTCAAAATAACCAATAACAACATTCTCTTTAAAAGAAATCAAAATAACTGGGTGCTGATATATCCTAGAAAAGGAAGGCATTTATTTTCAGCATTTTGGCATCATTCTTTTATGCTTTTGAGTTTGTTTTAATTTTGTCATGCTTCCTTTCTAATGTTATATACTAATTTAAATAATAGAACTTGTACATAAAAATACAGTCATGCAAGAATGACTAAGAATGATAAAATTGGAACAGTGATGCTAAGTGCAGCATTGCAATCAATAGGACTGCAATGGTAATAACACCAATATGTCTAGTTAAAGAGATGTAAATTGCTCTTAATCTGAAAGAAGGTTAGAACCACAGCGGAGCAAGGAAATGAGTAAGCTGCAGTGTGAGAGCTAGCGAAGATGTCTGTGCCCACTCAGAATATGTCTTGCTTCACAAAGAACAACCTCAGGGGGCCTTCAAGGGATTGCTATAAAGTGAGCAGAAACTCTAGAGAACAGAAGAGATGTCCTATGCAGCAGAAAAACCGTACTACTATCAAAGAAATATTAGAGAAAACTAGTAGGAGGATTTTTCAGGACTGATTCAAGTTAAGCTTCTTGAAAACTAACTGCCTCGTTCTGCTGCCTGACCTCCTGCTAGCTCAGTGTGGCAAACTGCTAGAGCAAACAGTGCTTGCTGAAAGCAAAAGGTATAGAAATGGGCACGGGGGGATCAGCTGAGGCAGGCAGGACAGGCTGCTGTGTTCACAGCTCTTTCGGAGGTCCCTACCCCACCATGTTTCCCAGGTGTTTGTTGACTTAAAGCAAACCATTATATTCCTGTATAAAATTAACTATGCGCAAACAAGGGATCCTCTTCAAAGACAAATCTTCAGCGGATAAAACTATGAGTGTTCTGAGCTAAAGCTGCCCTTGCAGCTTTAATTTGCCCTATTGCGACAACTCAGGGTATTTCAGTTCACTTGATTTGCAAAAGCACTCAGTGTTCATAGATCCCTGCAGATGACTAGGCACGTGAAGGTGCATTAAGGTTAGAGCATTTATCTTAGCTCTGAATTCCTCCGTTGGGTTGGTGTCGGATCTCTGATGTTGTTCTTGCATTTCTTAGTTTGTTGTTCTTGTTTATTTTTAGTGGTGTTTCAAAAGAAAAAAAGAAAAAGGGGTCACTCTCCTTTCTCTGCTTTGCCCATTTAGGTTGAAAATTTTAATTAAGATTTGGAATTCTGAGTTGTTTGAGAACCATATTTAGGTATGAAATGACCTGCTTCCTATGGATAAATAGGTATGAAAAAGGTTCACCAAGTTTCTATGACATTTTGATTCCCTAGGGAGGTGTTTCCCAAACTGTTGTGCTACTCTGTGAATTGGAAAAAGAAGGTCAGGAAGTGGTCCCTGGCATGTAGTGTTGTTAACGGCTCAGTGCAGCACTACGTATGGGATGAGTGAAAAAGTAATGAGCACTAAAGTTCATTTAAGATGAGAGAATAGAAGACTGTGGTACAAAATAGTTTGAAAAACATTGAATTGAAGAAATACAGATAACACTGAAGCTGCTGATTCTCATGCAATGATCTGAAGATTTCACATGCATGTGGGACATAAACTGTGGATCAGACTTCTGCATGGAAGTCTTTCTCCTACAAATGTTACTATCCAGCAGTCTGTGCTCAAATCATGTAGGTTCAGTCTCAGCAATACATGAAAAATAGTTCATGGGCCAGGAGTTAATTAATGTTTACTGACATAAGCCCTTGAAATCAGTGAAGATCTGAGTCCTTACCATCTTATCCCATAAAGTGCAGTGCAGTCCCCCAAACCAGCCAAATTTTGTATGCTATAATGAACCCATGCTTGATAAAGAAAAATGATTTTTATTGCATGTGCTTTGAAAATTTTGGGCTGTTTCTTCCTACCTCTGGAAAAAATTTTGCTTTTAGCTAACATTCATGAAAACCTACTATCTACAAAGAGATAACATGATTTGTTAAGAGAGAATAGGGTTTGGTCTTAAAGATGTTTGTCATACCCTTGGAAGAAAATATCCTTATATAAAGAAAATCAAATGCTCATATTTTGTAAGTAGTCTCTAAGATGATTTAACAAATTGAAAGGTCTGAATGGGGTCTAATTTTATAAAATTTTCTGAAATATTAAAAGCAGAGGTGATGAATCATACATGAAGTTCCAGTTCATTATGAATTGACTGGCTCAGTTAGAATACCGTTTTATTACATTTACAATAAAGTGTCTGCTGTTACAGTTAATTATCTGTATCCCTTAAGAAAAGGTTCATCATGCACAAAACAAGTAGTTAGCAGTAGCTCCTCAGCTTTGATGACAGGCAACGATTCTGTTGATCGCTTGAGCAACAACAAGAAACAACAGAAACTATTTTAGTCACTAAGTTTTCCTTGCTGCGTTGTCTGTCTGCTGCTAGGCTTCTTGAGTGGATTTCTGTTCAAGGACTTCAATTTTTTTAAAGAACATAAACTCTTATTACTATGGACTGTTATTTAATAAAGTTACATCTGGGTCCTTGAATAGTGTGCAGCCAAAGGAACATAAAATAGATCCATATTTCTGAAGTCAAAAAGCAAGATGTTTGCTTGAGGAGATGGTTCTAAGTATACTGAAGCAATACACAGAAGTTATCACACTGAAGAAATTAATTTAATTTTTCTCCCCAAACAGTGTACTTTCTTTCTGCTTTTAACCTTGATCGTTGCATTAATAGATGATAGAGGCACTGATGGGAAAAGCATAAGAAAAGTGCTGAGATGCTAGAATACAATGATCTGAGGACACTTATATCACAAAGCAGATAACCTGTTTGCTTTTATTTGTGAGCTTTCAACCATGAATGTAGAAATGGCACTCCATGATTATCGATCAGCTTACCCCACTGTCTGCCATTAGACAAGGCTTCAGTTAAACCTACTGCCAAACAAAGGACATTGCAAACAGATGCCACAAAAAACATGGCTTACGTATTGCTTGCTCACTGAGCTAGAATATTGTATTAACTTTGCAAGGCTTCTAATATTTCAAGAATTACCAGTTAAGTGATTTTAAAAATCTCTTGTTCAACAGCATTATCATGGAAGGGCTATTTATGGTATCTGCATGAGTAAACTGATAGCAGCCTGGTTGCTTATTGTGGTCCTCCAAATTCATTTTCCTAATAGCTTATTGGAAACTTCAGTGGGGACAGTGCTTTTGTGTGGTGTCTCATCATTCCTCATACAACCAGCTTTCAAATAATTAAAGCTACTTCATTCTATCGGAAGGTGCAGCTCAACCCCATATTTTACAGTCATTATTCAGCCTTCAGTTTTGCTACAAGAAGAATAAGTGCAACTGTGGGATTCAGAGGAGTAAATACTGCACTCGTCAGTATAATAGATCCCAGAATGGACTCAGGTCCAAAATGCATGAGATGATGTTTGCTCTGGGATTGCAAAGACATAGGGGTTTCACTGCGGGAGTTTTAAGGAAGCCGGAACATTTTGTAAACTTAAACGGTGAGGGGGATACCCAGGGCTATGAATCCCTGGCAGTGAGCTAGAAGCCAGCAGTAAGGGGTTCAGTCAATACAGATGTGGCGAAAGCATTGTAGAAAGGAGAGGGACCAATGACAGAGGGACTGGAGGAGCCTGAATCTAAGACAGATGTTAGGGCACAGACAGCTAAATCCTGGAAGAACTTGTGTTATATGGAGCGATGAGAAAGAGGACTCACAAATGGGGCCTGTCATCTCTCTGTGTACATGATCATGGAAGTACCTAGAAYTGGTGTTTTTAAGTTGAATATAGACCTTCTCTTGCCCTGTTCCCTGCTTTGGTTGTGGCTGATATTTCCCAGCCCTTAGGAAAATAATTTGAAATAATGCTGTTGTTTTCAGACAAGCATGTCATTTGTTTTACCGGTCTGTAGTTGATTAATTTGCAAATGATATTCCCAATAAAGTGCTTAGAAGTAGATAATTACAACTATATTAACAGTTACCGGGGAAGCAGATGGTATTCTGAGGAGCTGCCATGTAGAATTAGTGCTGATGCTCTACTGTAATGTACCATATACCCCAGCAACCCACAAACAACAAACTAAAATCCTGCTGATATTCCAGACTGCAAGTAAATTGTGCTATTGCTTCACATTCAGTTCTTATCTGAATTTTTATGTGTGTTTTCTAGATAGCTACAGTGCTCAGTGAGCTGATCCTTTTTATGTTCAGTCGCATAACTCTCCACGTCTGTATTTTGTATTTTCTCAGTATTAAACCTACTAAAATCAAGTTTCTAGACTGTTTCTTGGTGATTTCTCCACTAGACAACTAGATGCTCCGAAGCACAGATTACGGCTGTACAAACAGGGACTTTTAATTTACGAAATTACTCAAACCAAAATTCCATGTGAAGTAATAAGTTAAAAAGGCTCTGAAGCAAAACGGCTCTATTTCACACACAGTCTCTCTCACTCTCTCTCTCTCTCTCTCTCTCTCTCTCTCTCTCTCTCCCTCTCCCTCTCCCTCCCGCCCCCCAGTTTAGTTAACATCCATATTTTATTGTGCTGCCTGATAAAAAGCGATCCCTTTTATGCTTTCAGCTATCAAGTAAAAGGCCATAATGTCATTGCAGTTCTGCCTGTGCATCTAATCATCAGTAGTTTTTGTTTTAAGTAGGCTGGAGTTATGTAAGCAATAATACACACCAGGGCTTGAGGTTGTAGCAAAGTTTATATTCATGCCCTGGGTTGACTGAGTGCTGTTAGCATCCACAGAGAGTTCAGTATGGCCAAATGGCCTGGAGACTGTTTAGAGCACATTTTTATTTATTTAATTAATGTATTTGTCATCTACATATTTAAAAAAGAACTAAGTACTTAAAAAAAAGACTGTATAAAACACTGAAAATAATTACTAAAGAGATTTTATTATGTTTTTCTCCTCAGTGCATTTCTTTGCCATAACTGTCTCTAAAATAAGCATATAGCAGTGTGTCTATGGTACGTGTGTATGTATGTGCAAAAAAGCAAACATAGGTACTTACCCTTTGGGCAGAGGATCAGACAAGAAACTTGTGACATTTAGGGGAAGTCACATTGCTTCTTGCCCTGGTCGTCAGGGCCCAAGCTGTTCTTTTATCACGGAGTTGCATTAAAGCCTGGTGGGAGCTAGTGGCCATAGTGCCCCCTTTTATTTAGCCAAGCAAAAGAAAGTATTCAGAAGCTCCTTTTAGGATAGACTGAATCAGAACCTCCTTAAAAATACATAATGTCTGGAAGCCAAACGCGAATTCARATGGCAGTACAGTGTGACAGAAGTGTACTTGTACGTGCTCAACAAGTGTACAAGTAGACGTGACCAGAAACAGCACAGGCATAAAGACAGACAGCAGTAGAAAGGCAGGGGCAGCCAGAGAAGCATTTGTAATGCAGTTCTGAGGGAAAGCTGAAAAACAGAGCTTCTAGTATGAGTGCAGGCCCAAGGAAGGATCCCGGAATACAGACCTAGGAAAATGTTTCATGATTGTTTTGTTACAATTAGGGAGAATTTTATACGCTTGCTTGTAAGTAAACAGGATTGCCTTAAAGCTGTACCTGATTCCCCAAGCAATTTTTTTTTAAATGGAAGCTGCAACCAGATCCTGAAAATTAGTTAATTGTTTCAGTCAAAACAGGTTAACAAAACAACAAAATATACTACGGCCTGTTTCTGTAGTTAAAATTGGTGGAATTATAACTGCTGACTTTAGGGGCATGTTCAGGAAAATGTGAGAAAGAGAACTTTATCCAATAAGGTCTCTTGACCCTGGAATACTCTTTCCCTAATATGCATCAAAGTGTATCTCTGGCTTCTTTCCCAGCTTTGCTTCAGTTGGTAGAAATCAGGAGTTATTGGATTTATTATAAGGAGGGTGAGGGGGTGACACTACTGATTGTTTTTAAGGTTGTGTAGCATGTCCTTCTGAAGGATCCTGTTTTCAGCTGCTTAAAACTTTGACCATTTTACCATAAACACTTTTGAGTGGATTTTCTATGCAAATACTATATGAAGTTAGCAACTTTCTGAAAATGAAGTGATGAAAAATATGCTATTCTGCGTTTTTTAAGAAACGCTTCAGACTTCTTGAAATGCTTGTGCTCTGGAGCAGTGGTTTGATAACTGGCAGGAAGATAATCTCCTTTGTCAAGGGTGCTCCTTTTGCACCCATGAGAACAAACCCATTTTTTTTGAGCAGTTTATGAATCTTAGAAAGATTGGGATGTGTCTGTTACAAGTTTGTTTAGTTTTAGCTGTTACAATTAAGTCTCTCTGCATATGCTTGGACTTTGTGGAACTCATAGGGATGAGCAGTGTCTGTGTGAGAAGTTGCACATCAGCAACTGGTCTTGGGCAGCTGTGTCTCAGATGGACTGTATCTTTTAAGGGTTGCACCCCACCTGGCTAGGCCTGGATTTTAGAGCTCAGAGAAAGGAGCTTGTTTCTTTGGCACTGCCTATGTGACAGTGAGGTTAGGGTAGCAAATAAAACTGATTGAAATGTAAAAGAAAGAAAGTTAGACATCAGCAAATGAGTGGAGGAAGAGATGGGACAGTTGGCCAGGAGGGTTGGCAGATTGGGACTAGAATGCAAAAGAAAGTTGGGACTGACTTGACAAAGAGCCTGAAAAAAACTGTAGGAAGGGTAAGACTAGTAGTCGCGGCTGTTGAGTGAGAAAGGGCAATCTTGTCTCCAAAGAAAGTGTTAGGCATGAGACTGGAATTGGCACCCATTAGGGTCATGAGGATAAATGGGGAAGTAGCCGTTCTCTAACAAGAACATGGGAGCTCGGTAGCACTGGGACTGACTGAACAACAAGAGTAGCACAAGTAAAATGGAGAAGGGGAAGAGATCATTCTAACAAGGCCTGCTGCAATGGGGGAAGACCTGTGAAAATGTTAAGGAGGCCTGGAGAGGGACGTGTGAGAGACTGGAACGGGGAGATTCTGGGACAGGTGACAGGATTAGGATCCTGTTAGGAGGGAGATATGAGAGATACCACACGATGGATTGGGAGGAAATAACAGGGTCCAGTCAGGTAAAACAGATGAATCTGGGAACAGAGAAGAAGAAAGATAACTGGGTGTGAAAAGATTGGAGGTTGGAGAGCAAGGACAAAGAGGGTGGTTAGTCCTAGCAAGGAGACTGGGATTGTTTTGAGAATCTTAAGGAATGTAAACTGGGAAGGTCATATTCATTTGTCTTCTACTGTTTCCAAATACCTGTGAATTCTCCTGGTAAGAGTATTTGTCATTCGTTTTCAAGTGTTTGTCCACATCAGTGAGAATAATGTATTATTGCTGTCAGTTACTCTACTGGCTCCAGCTGCAGAAGTCTATGTGGTATAACTTAACACTTAAGACTCTGATGAGTAAGTGGGGAGGGATAGCCAAATGATACCACAGTTTTTGAGGGAAAAAAAGGGAAATGCATCTAAAACATACAATAAAATGATAAACTTGCAAAGTCTGTGATTGAGTAATTAGGAAATAGTGAGATTAAGGTTGTCCAAGCAACAGTAAATTGCCTCTTATACATTATAATAGTCTTGCTCATATGATCATGTGCCACTTTTTTCCATGGGATTTGTGCCTCAGCAGTTGTCCAGGATGAATGATGGTATGTGGACAAATCAGGGATATTCAATAAAGAATCTGTTGTCAGTGGGACTGTCTTGTCCTTTAAAAGAGTTGGAAGACAGTCAGTGAATTGCCTTGTTGGTAGGGAGAAGAAAGTCAGCCTCCTGGTTAAGACCATGTCCCAGAGAATTAGTTTGTCTCTCGTTCTGTCGCAGATTTCATCATGACACTAAGTCCCTTAAATCAGACTTTTTAAAGACAATTGCTAGCTGTGCTTTTCATATTTTTCTGGAAGCCCAACCTCAGTCCTAGGGCCTGTTTTGCAGAAGAGCGTAGCTGTGACTGAAGTCAATGGGAATCATGCTTTGAAGATATAAAGCACTGCATAATGTTAAAGATTCTGAAAAATCATGGCCCAGACATCTTAAGGCAGGCTTTCATAAATTAGTGGGTACTTTTGACTTTAATTTATCTGTGCTTAAGCTCTCCCTGTATAAAAAGAGAATACTACTTTCCTCAACTCACAGGGATTTTGTGAAGATTAGTGAAGTGTCTGTGAAGCCCTCACTTATTTTAGTGATGAGTGCTATAGAAAAGCTCATAAGGAAATTAATAATTTTGTCTTCAGAGCAGTATTTGAATAGTTAGCAGGAAACAAGCCATAAGGCCATACCCTGAACAATGATAAAACAAAATATTGAATAGTTGCTTTATTAATTCAACACCATCCATCCTGTGTTGTGAAGAACTGCACTTAAAAAAATGTTTTAAAAATTAGGCTTTATCATAATGTATATGCAGAAGATACCAAATTAAGTTTGTCAGCAAACTTAATTCTGTCATTGCCTAATGTTGGAGGCTTGATTTTGTAGCCTGAAGAGTGTTCTTTTAACAGAGAGAGATTTTTGTGTGTGTAATGCAGTATTTTAATGGGGATATGACTTTTAGATATTTTTGCAGGAGAATTGTTTTATTCAATACATAATTCAATTTTTAAATACTTCTTGCTTCTGTAAGATCTAGTGAATTTCTAGCATTGACATTTAGTATCCTTTTTTCCCTCTGCTAAAGGTCCTATTTTGTAGCATTTATTCATGCTGAGTAGCATTTACTAACACAGCTGAAAGCGCTGGGGATGCTGGAACGAGTGAGGATGGGAGAATCGTGCCCTCAATTTTTCATGCAATTATAAGTAGATATCTCACAGCCTATATTGACTTTTCCAAAGATCAGAAAGCTCTTTGCGGGGGAGGAAGGGAAAAGCACAGAGGGTAAATTCAGCCACAACAAGGTTAATGTACTTGCACAAAATTATATATGAAGCCATGAGAGAGCCAAGAATAGTAGCACCCACAAATCTTGTGAAGTGATGCCCTTCTTGCAAGGTGCTGATCCTCTGGAAGTTGTTAAGTTTAGAGGGCACTTAGCCCCCTGCAGAATCAGTCTCTTATTTCCTGCCTTATGTATCTGAATTTTGATCTTAGTCGATCTTAAACTTGTAAAGCTGTCCGTGTGGTCTAGTAGAATGCTAGGAGTGAATCTCAAAATTTCTCATGGAATTTGGCTGACCCTGTGACTCTTTTTTTTAACATTAGCCCGTTCCAGAAAGCAAACATTTAATGCAGTCTGTCTCTAGGGGTGTGCTTTGTCTGCCAGAAGAAGAAATTCCAGCATCATGACTGTTACAGTGCAGTTCAGTTCGGAGTGAAAAATGTAACAGCTCCCTGCCACTGGGGCATCATTTTTGCAGTGTTTTAGCTGCTGACTTTTGTTAGCTGAAAAATTCTGTCAGGTGAAAACCATACCTTTTTTTTACAGAGGAAATACTTCATAAATTTGTAACTGTCATATTAATATCTGCGTTTTTACTGCTTTTTTATCTGAAATTTCAGTAATTATCATTAAAAAGGTTCACAAAAATTCTGAAGTAGGTGTTGCACTGCCATTCATGAAATTTCAAACCTCAAAATACATCTACTCATTTTGCTTGTGATGAACATGTCTCACTTGCTGAGAAAGATTCTCCGTAAGCAGTGCAGAAGTTAAAGGACATGGAACAAAATATCTATTTACTTCTTTTCTTGGCCACAGGAAGCTAAATTTGCAACCTCTCTGTTCAGAAGTATATTTTTTAATATCCGGATCATGAGGTTTTGATCCATTCTGTATTTGGAAAATCCTGATATAAGCAAGGCTGTAGTCTGTTGCTGAAGTGCTTAGCCACAAATTGTTCCAGCTGTTCTGTGATGATAGCAGACTTCTGATGTATCATACAATATGTAGATCACTGCTAATTTTATCTTCGTGTGGTTTGTTGCAGTTGGACTGTAGTGCTGTATAAGGCAGACAACAGGGGTGGATCTGCATGGAAAAGTATGTTGTATGTATTGTAATTCCACCTGTTAAATAGAGTTATCTAGGTCAGTGGAATTGATATTAGTAAACATAGTTATATGCTGCATATCTAGAACACAATTTTTTAGAATTACCTCAGAATATTGGCAAATGGGGCAGCTACAGTGAAAGAGATTCTTGCCTTGTTGGTGATGGTAGGTTTTAACCAGTGATAGTCATGGGCAGCTGCTTTGTAACTCTCCCTCTTCTCTTTCTTCCTTCATTTTAATGCACGGTCACAAACTCTAAATTTTGATGTGCTGTGTGTGAATCCCTTAAAGCAGCATCTGTATGTAAAAAACATACATTCTGGTTCTTACTAAATTTTTTGCCTAAGCAAAATCCAGTTTTGCACCATCCTGCACCATCCAGTTCCACAGATGAATTACACTTCATTATACAGAGCACTTATTTTGTTCGCTGATTCTGTATTGGACAAGGCCTGAAACCGAGATCCATATGTCTGTGCAAACATATGGCCTCTCTAGTATGAACTGTCTCTGCCAGAAACATCAGAAAATCATTGGGAAACTGGCTCCCTTGGATTATTGGGCCTTGGAGTAGGAGTAGATGAAGCAGCAAACCAGCTGCCCTTGGTTCAGCCTTTTTCCACATGGAAAGCAGGTTTTAGAGCTCTGTCTCCATTAGTAGCAGTCTGCTGATGCAGCTATCATCACATACTACAACAGCAAAGCTGTCCTGGGTGGACTGCTAGAAATAGCTTGTACTGGCAAAACTGTGCTTTTGACAAGATAGCTTATTACAGCAACCCCCATCCTTCCCCAGCAAACTAAGCAATCCCAGCAGAAGTACAGCTTTGCTGGTGTAACTGCCTTCACGGCAGTGCCTGTTGCCTGGGTAGCTGGTCTGGTCTGGGATCCCACTTCCTGGCCCCGGGCTGACACAGCAGGGCTTGCAGAAGCTGTGTTGTAGCCCAAGTGCAAGACCCTCCGTGGGTCTCTGGCAGCGGGTACTGAGGCTGAGGTGGGACGCAAGCAGGACGGCACAACAGGGCCACTCTCTAAGTGAGACCTCTTGACACTGTGGAGCTGATACTGTCTTTCCTGAGGATTTGCAGGGTTGGAGAGGACCTCGTTCCTATTTTATCCCAAGCAATGTGAAATGTTCAGTGCCTGCGGGCCCCCTATGGGTTTGTTCAAAGTAGTTTGAGCCACCCAACTTTATTACAGATTCACTCTGCTCCTTTCTCATACATTGCCTCTTAGTTTCTTGATGTTTCCTGCTTTCTTTTCCAACATACGATGTTCCTTATTCATGCAGCTTTCCCCTTTTATTTCCAAACGAATGAACACTTACCACCAAAATCCGTGTCTGTCTTCAACATAGGTGACCCAGCAGAAATCACTGAAAGAGGTATCGAATCAGTTAAAAAGAAAGAGCTCGTCCTTTTTCCTTTTCTGAACATTCTCCTCCCTATTTCTAGCACTACTGGTGTCTTTACTTAGGCATGGTTTACTTTGTGGTAATGACTCCCTTAGTTCATCTAACATTTTAATATGGCTCCATATTTTCTTTGGTTGGTATTTTATCTGAATGATTACAGTATAGGATCTGTCTGGCAAATACCTCCATTTTGAAAATCAAGTTGCAAATTGGAACATATGACCTCAAGATTATTCCTGCTAGTGTAGGGTTTGCTTTAGAAGGCCAAGTGGGAGTTTCCCTGAGGAAGTTTGTACCCTACATAAGAGCACAAGAAATGCTCTGCAGGGTCCTAGTGGTCCATCTGGCCCAGAGTTCTGTCTCTGACAGCGGCAGCAGGAGATGCTACCGGGATTTAGTACATGAGCCTGGCCATTGCTCTGCTCCTGCCTCCCAGGCGTCCGTGGTCTTTGAACTAGGAGCCTTAGACAGTGCCTAAGAGTGTGCCTGGGAAGCACATAGGCTGTGGGATCCATTAGCAAGTAAAGAGAGGGAGGGCAGCATGTGTACTTGTAGGGAAAAGTTTTCTAACTTCTATCTAAAACATAACGTTTTCTGACCTGTCTTGCCTCCTTTGAGATGTGAGTGGAAAGGAATTACTTTACATCAGTGGGTGTGTAGACAGCTGTACAATACATTGCTGCAACAGCTCATGGAGGAATAGGTCAACCAGAAGGACTTGTTAAAAAAGTATTCACAGTTTTTTTTCCCCCTCTCCCAGAATAATTTCTCATTTCTCTGCAGTAGTAGAAGAGGATTTTTTATGTTGTTCTTTTTCCATGGATGGCAGGTCAGACTTTTCCCTTGATATGTTTGCTTGTCACAGAACTGGTATCCAGCTTTCTCTGATTTTTCAGACTCTGAGATTCAAAGATAATGTTTGTCAGCCCATCAGGGTAAAAATAGCATACCTTTATCACCATCATGATCACCAATTATAGGAATCACTAAGGCATCTGTCACCATGGTGGAGAGGTACTACAATATGCCTGTAAAGCATCTGGCTTCTTCAAGAGAAGGAACTAGTTCTAATTCCCTCTGCTTCAGTTGTACATCTTTTGCTTATGGGTACTTGAATCCATGTAGTTTAATTCAGGATTACACTCCTGGGGCCATTCCACTGTTCAGCACTTAGTAATGTAGAAGATCCACTGCCAGCTTTGAATTGCAGTCTAATAGTTTTAGAATTTGTGCTCAACCTCATCTCCTCACTAATAGTGAATTCCGGCAGGGGGGAGACCACTGAAAATGCAAGGCCTCTGGCCCTGTGAGTTCAGATGTGGTCTCCGTCAGGTTTTTATGGCCCTGTTGAATATAGCCGCTCCTTCTCCAGTGCAAAGAAAAAGCTGGAGCTGGGTAGAATTTTGACTGGACTTCAGGAGTTTGTCATGTATCTATTCTTGTCCCTATCTTTAAGACACACACATGGTGCATATTGCTTGCCTCACTGGATATTGTAAATACTGGAAGTTATAATAAAATTAGGAGCACAGATGTTCCTCTTACAACCAGTGCATCCTGTATACGATAATAATAATGAAATATGTCCATTGCTGTTCTCCATGGTACTAAATTTTCTCCAGTGAGGCATCTTGCTTTAATAATAAAACCACATTTTCTTAAACAAGGGAGGATCAGATTTACATTGGCAGTAAGTCACTATTTTCAAATACCATCAAGAGGGATATCCAAGATAACCATAAGACTCCCTAGGACAGGTGACTCTACATGGAAACTGCAGCCTGCTAGAATGGTCCACTATTAGTCTTCATTTTTTTCTTTTATCAAAGCAATTAGTGGAAGAGGACTGTCAGTCTAACGGTACACTTTCTGCTGCCAAAAGGAATGCAAATCAATGAAGTTTTTATTTTCCATTATTTGTGCTATGGTTGCAACCAAAGGTCCTGGCCAGGGACCTTTTCCTCTATTGACCTCTAAAGGAAAGCAGATTGTCCTGAAGAGTTTACAGCCCCAAGTCCTGATGTGGCGTACGAGTGAAGATAGGTACATGCTTATGGGATTGCATTTTGCAGCATAACTTTCCATGAATTTTGTTTTCGTGTTTTTGGCTGAGGAGTACTGAGATAATATAGGCATGTTATTATACAGCTATTTATGTGTATCTTCTGGTTTTACTCTACCTTACCCTCTCCTGAGACACGAAAGTAGTGACTCCTTTGTGCGAGTTTGCAGAATCGGGCCCCTGCAGCACTACACTCTTAATTATCCTGCAAGACAAATGTGCTTGCAGTGGCCAGGGCATGGCTGTAGTAAATGTTATCTTTCCAGGTGGAAAAGGGGTCAGACCATAGTGAAAGAAGAAGAAAAATATGGGAAAAGGATGACAGAAACTGTAGGGGGAAAAAGTAATGAAAAATATAGGGGCAAAAACTTCACCACTAATAATTCTGCACCAATTTGACTTTTCCCTAGTAGCATACCATTCATTTACCCTGTCTGCATTAAATTTATCATCTCCAGGCTAGCTGGAAAATGGAGGTCAAATTTCATTTTGGCCTGCAACTTGATAAAAATGACCTGCAAAAGGTAGATGACAGGCTGTTATTTTATGCACTGGAAAATAGCAAAGATCAGATACTATCTCCTGCGTGTCCTCTTTTTCCTGCATGTCTGATACTAGCTCCTATCCGTAATGTATCACAAGTGAGTGTCCTGATTTGTTGGAAGGCTGGTCAAGGTTTAAAACAAGAACAATCTATTTCAAGCTGGCAATCTCAATCAGTATGGGTTGACTAGGCACCTTTTGCCATGTGAAATCTCCACTGAATCACTAACAAGTCATAAAAATACCAAGTGAATTGATGTGACAGTCAAACAAACTGCTTATTTTACTTAGAGTTCATTTAATCTCCAAAGTTATCTACTAACTGTAATTAATGTTTCCTCAGCAATTGCATTCACCATGTCTCAACAACTTCCATAAAGCAGGAAAATGTTGTTAAAAAAAACCAACACAACAGTGTACCAGCTGAGCTTGTGGGCAGCAGCAGAGTGTAAAAGTTAGACTCTATACAGGAGGAAAAAAACCCAAACAAATCTTTCTTTAGCACTTGGAGTATTCTGGGATCTACACCAAATAGAGACTGTAAAGGATTAGTCTAGGATTAAGAATCCTTTAGCTTATGAAGTGTTTAACCTTCACTGTGTCTGCTTCCACACTATTTGCAATATTACTCTGCCACTTTTGCAGGGGAACTAGTAGCAGAGTGATACTGCTGCAATGCAGTCTTCTCCACGTTGGGTCTTTTATGATTCAGTACTACTTTTGGTTTGCTTTGTAAAGACCGTTGCAAGGGCTTATCTTGTGTAATTGTTTTACTACCATCTGCATTACAGTATAATTACCTTTCAAAAATGGTAGATCTCTTTTGCTAATGTTTAAAGGCAAATAATAGGCAACTAAATTGCAAAGTCTTGGGATGTAGCAGCACATAGGTGGTAATAAAACGTATCCTATATTTACAGCATATACTTCTGTCTCTCTCTTTTTTTTTCTTTTTTTTTCCCCCTTTTCCTAGGAATGGTAGATAATGATTATGGTTTTCTCTTCTTCC
Source organism: Apteryx rowi (assembly GCF_003343035.1). Taxonomy (NCBI): domain Eukaryota; kingdom Metazoa; phylum Chordata; class Aves; order Apterygiformes; family Apterygidae; genus Apteryx; species Apteryx rowi. The sequence goes on from NW_020450764.1 coordinate 28,246, forward strand.
TTTTTTTTTCCCCCCTTGCCTGTCCTCCTTTTACATAGAGTTAATCATAACTCGTGAGGGTTTTTTTTAGAGTTTGTTCGGATCCTTATCTGATAACTGTCCTATAGTACCAGAAGGATGGATATTCTGGTATTTTCCTAAACTATAATGACAAACAAAAATAAGGCAAATAATTCTAACACACATTGAACATAATAACAGGAATCTTTTTTTAATGGGAGATTTAGCTATTCCTAAAAAATAATCACTACTCACTTTTTAAAATTTTAAGATGTATAAATACAATTTTAAATCTATCTGTCTTTCTGTCTGCCTGTCTATCTATCCTCTACTTTGTAGCCTATAAATGCCCTCCGGTTCATACGATAAACTACTTGTTTGATAATATCTTTAAGTTTTCTGTTCCCTGCAATTATATACCAGGAATTACAGTTCGTGCCCTTAGTTACATGTGAATGCCTGTTCCCTGGCTGCTGCTGTAAATCCTGTATTACCTGAAAGGTTAAAATATGGAGGGGAGGACATGAAAAAGGTGTCCAGAAAATGTAGATGACAGGAAAAAAAGAAAATACAGTGACAGAGGGGAAATACCATAGATAAAATGATAAGGCAGAGAAATAAAGCATGACAAGACCATGATAGTTTGCATAAGTAATGAGAATTGAATTCGTGGATTTTAAATTGCTGTTTAAATTCCTATTTGCATGTTTATCAGAAATCTCATTTGCTTAAGTAAAACTGGCCTATATACATTTTTTAAATTTGTGTATAGCTCTGATTTTGTTAAACGGAGGAGTCAGATCCAGTTAGACAGATGCCTGTGTATGATATTATTTTAGAAGTGGAAGCGTGCATATCTCAATGACAAGTTTCCACGATGTGTTCCATTAAGGGCAGGTTCCTGCTTTCCCTGAAGTCAGTGGGGAAACATCTGCTGTCTTCTTTTGGAGCAGGACTGGGTCCTGAGTGACTTGCAAAGAACTCCCTGAGTGAGTGTACATGGCTGTGAGCCTCCTAGAGCTCTGCTCTTTACAGGCTGGGACTGAAAGCCAGTTTTGCAGGTTTCTGAGCACCTTTTTTCAGGGTTCAGTAGGCTCAGCTCCCAAATCAAAGGCACTTAGAGGACTGAGTCCTGTGTTTGTGCTTCTTATGCTGCTGATCCTTCCTGGGTACTTGTGATTAATTGCATTGGCCACTGGGTGCCCCTGATACCTAAGATAAAAGCGGGTACAAGGCCATAATTTTGGTACTTAAAAGGTTGCATTTTTAATGGTTGTGTATTGGACTTCTTCACCTCTGCAATTCATGCATGCATCAATTTAGCTGTATTTGTATTTGCTCTCTGTAAGGAAACCTGTGTGCTTGGATGATTGCACCTTCCACAGTCGGCACAGCCACTCTCCTGGGGACTCGTAGCACGTTTTCCTAACACTCCTGCCAGGGAGTGAACAATCTCAGGTTCTCTGGAAGCCGACTGGGATATGATGGGGTTGAGCATCATTGCAAAAGACACTGAACACTTAAGAGGCTCCTGGTCACCTCACAGGATCAGTAATGCCTTCAGGGAGCGGAGTGGAGTCTCATCTGAAAAACTCTGGAGAACAGGGGCTGAAAAACGTGCTTCTGAATGAGCTCTCCAGCATGTAGAAACCCCAAATGGGCAAGGGCAGCCCTTCCCTCCTCTTCAGAAGCGTTATTGTGAAATGTCTCCAGCTGGGCTGTACAGTCCTTTGAAGGCTACAGGAGCTCTTCAAGAGCAGAGCCGCTGCAGATCTGAGTCATGTGCCGGCTCCTTGTATGCATTCTTATGGCATTCCTGAAACAGATGCAAATTGAATTTCAAACAAAAGATACCACTACTGCTGCTACAGTGGTGAATGACCTAGTCTTTGAAAACTGACACTGCCATGCACATTTGCAGGTATACATCCTGCACTGATAGTTTTTGGGTACAATGCAGAATTCTTAGTAGAAAAATAAGCATTGTAGAGTTGCTGTTAAAATATAAAATTCTTCTCTTTTTTTCAAAATGTATATGTACATTTTTTGTTAATATATATTTTTGGTTGCAGAATCAAATGAAACATACTTGCATTTTTTCACACTTGCAGCCTCTTTAATTAATCTATATGCCTCTCTCGGATTTCTGTGTTCTAATATACTGGTACTATGGAAAAGTCTTTTGTCTAATTTACATGTCCAAATTAGTTTCAACTTAGTTATATTGAATGATAATAGATTTCTTTTTCATATAATTAATGTTGTCTGCAAACGTAACGTGGATTAAATTTGTCATTGTAAAGATCTTAAGATTTTAATATTTTTGCAGAGGCATAAATACAGTGTAGCTATAATTATTTCATTATGTATGTATAAAAATAGGATATGGGGAAAAGTGCATGCTTTCCTTCACTGATTACTCTTAATGTCTCCCAAATTTCCTGATTTACAATATTCTCCAAGGATGTAGATTTTTCTAATTGAAGTACAGTAATTTACATATTTTTAGACCTTGTGACACAGTTAATTGATATGTCATTACATATACGGCACTGAATATATTTTACACGTTCGCTGCAGAGCAGACTTAACTTGAGATGCTGTAGCACTTTGCAAAGAATTCAGAACTATTGCATTTGGTTTAATCTTTTCCTTTCCTTCCTCACCCTTTCTTTATAAAGGCAAAGCAAAAATGGATGATGTAGTAATTGGTATAGTTCCTGTTCAAACGTACTCGTTAAAATAATGTTACTGTGTAAATGACAGGACAAGAAAAGTAAGAGCAAGTAAACAAAGAGAGGAAGAATAATGGGAGAGACAAGGACAAAGAAGATAAGGTTAAGACGGGAGGGAGCTAAATGTCAATAGTATCAGTGCTGTGTGTTTGAAAACCAAATTGTTCTGTTTTCTTTTACGCTATTCAGTATAAACTTGTTAAACGTTCACTGTGTCTAGGAATATTTTAAATGGGTTTCTTAAATTTAGGGGCACTATATCTGTCATAGACAGTAGTAATGTGGCTAATAATGCTCCATTATTCAATCAGGTGCAGCGACTTTCTCCAGTGACAATATATTTATTTCTCCAGGTGGATACCCCAGCAGAACTGAATGTTTTTAGTTTTTCTTTGCTAACCAGGAAGGTGGCTCAGTCGTGTAAAAGGACTGAAGGGATCATAATTCTATTTTCCAGGGTTCTGGTTAAAAGTATGGCTCATTGATAATGATATTGTCATCTCTATAGGTAGCTGAAGGAGGTGTGCTGTATCTGGTGGATTTAATATTAATCCTGTATTACTTGTATGCCTTGCTACAGCGTAAGAAGACAAAATTGTGTTCCTTACAGCGTAGAGAAGACACAGTATTATAACAAATGAAGATGAACAGGGGTGGAGACATGGGAAGAACAAGGTTGTAATGGGTGGAGGTCACAGGTATGCATCAGGAGTGAGGCTGATGTTTCTCTAAATGATCTCCAGAGAGTAGAGTTTGCACACTAAGACAGTGTTTGAAGGTGTGGCAAATAGTGGGACAGCGTAAGTTAATGTGGTGATCCTGGTGCTTTGCTGTGCGCTTCCCAGTCCCTCAGGCTGCTTGCTTTCCTTCCTTTCCATCATTATGGCCAAAGTATATTCCTTGTGCCCGTGTTTATGCCACCTGGGTTCGGCCACATGGGATTTGCAGTGTGAGTTGCTTATGAGCTTTTTAGGTTACCGATTTCTTACATGTTCTTTTTTTCTGTTTTGGGAGGGGAAGGTTGGGCATGAGAGCAGAAGATGTCACTGGAATGAAAGTTACTAAGGAAAACTATTGCATTTTCTTAAAAAGTGTGATATCTTGGCAGGAGTTTCTTCTAAGGCAGCAATAAAAATAAATATAAAAACAATGTGCACATCTTTCAAAATGCTTGTACACTAGAGGCTTCTAGCTTCAAGATACTTCCTGTTGAATCAAGCTCAAGAGAGAAATATGAATTCTGAATCCTGGCTACAAAGTAGAATTCACTTTCATATGAACTTGCATTTTGTTTTCAACTGAAAGAGTGAATAAAGGAGAAAAATGCCAAAGGTGAGTTCTGTCTCTCCCTCTGAATTTGTGGTTCCTATGTACTCTAATCTCAGACCAGTAAACTTGAAGTAGCTGCATAAGATGAAAATGATGATACAGCAGCAACATGTATGCTCTGCCCAACTCAGCATTTAATTTGGAACACGTTGTGCTGCAGCCCCAAACCTGGTTGAACTCTATCAAAATAGAAAGTGGCCCATTCTCCTGGCATAGGGGCACATTTTAGTGTTCCGTGATAAAAACACCTTCAGGGAACTCTGGAAACCAAAGTTGCAGAAATCTTGAAAATTTTTATGTGGTATTTTGTTTTGTGTGTGTGTGTTGTTTTTTTTAAATTTAAATAAGCCATGAAGGTCTTTCTCACATAATAATCATTAATTAGTCAAAAGACTTCTCCCTCCTCTTGCAGTATCGTAGCCTGTCAAGAAGGTTTGGTTATTTAGGACAGCATTAATTTCACCTAACTTTAACAATCTGTGAGTTAGGTGTCTATGCTAAGCTCATTGTTTAAGTACTATGGTCATTGCAGAGGGAGACAGGCATCTCCAGAATGTGATTTCTGCCATCAGTCTTTGATACCAAACTTAGGATGTGACAAATCATGTAAGTCAGAAAATTAGCAAAATAATTTAGGAGATCTTGCTGTGCTACAAGAACAGCTTTCTGTGAAAATGAAATCTCACAATGGTCTAAAAGTAGGATGTTTTGAAGTTATTTCATTATTTTGTTAAATGCAAATTGAACACCTAGAATAAAATAAAGAAAAATATGCATTATTTTCAATTATTATTTCTGCCCCTTTTTAAATGGTCCCATTTTTTGATTAAATATTTTACTAGCAGTCCAGCAAGAAAGTGTTGAATTTATGAATATTAAAATATAATCTGCTCTGTATAATTAATAACAATTAATAAAGACATTCCTTGATGATTGTATTAAATGAGGTGATTGATTTTGCACTGGAGAACATCTTGCCTTACCGGATACTTTTAATTTTAACTACCCTGGGAAAAGGTGTTTAAAATGAAAATATGCAGCGCTAAAGAACTATTTTATCAGTTCAAAACATTCTATGCATCAATAAATTTAAAATATAAACCACTAATTCTTAAAGAGTAATAGGCAGTCTTTGGATGTTTTTACTTAGTTGCATTTCTCACTTTGCCAGTTGTACAACCATCAGATTTTACTGCCCTTGAAAAAGAACTGCACTTAAGCATTGATTGTGTACATACAGAATATTGTAATTTCATAGACGAATACGTAAGGTGCTGCAGTGTTACAGTTCAGCAATGCATATGTGAGTGGTGCTAATCTTCTGTTATTCTGGAAGATTTCTGAAGGTTACTGTGCAAATATTAATGACCTGTAGGCCCTTTGCTTTGTTAAGAGGGTGGGAAACCTGTTAACACTCAGGTCTTTCCATAGAAGAACTTATATTTTGCTTTTCCATGTTTTCCATCTGTTCACAGATCTCTTGTTAATTTTATTGCAGTTTCCTTTTCAAGATCATTTCTTGTTGATACCAGAAAGAGTTATTGGAAGATGAGAGAAGAATAGAGAGACTGTTGCATAAGTATAGAATGAATATCAGAAATAGGAGTACGTTGTATTACATACAGAAGGGTCATTTAGAAATGTCAGTAGATCCTAAGAGCAGCATTGCAGGTTCTTCTGTCTCCTAGCTAACACTTCCTTTCTCTGAGACCAAAATACCTTGTAAGCTGCCCAGCTGGAGACCATTTGCACGTCACTGAAGTGCAGCTGCTTCTGGGGTATTCTCTCCTAGCTACACGTCTTTGCAGGTCCTTTAGGAAGGGACATGGAGATTAACTTCTCCAAGTGAAACTTCAAAGGAATTTTAAGAGGGCAGAACATAATTACCTGAGCTGAAATTTTGCCAGGACACAAGTTAAAGTTTTCTGTTAAAACTGCTAGCCTGGTTAGAATCCTGATGCTGTAGAAGTCAGTGAGAGTTTTACCCTGAATTTTACCCTGTGAGTCACTTTCAAACTCATCTAAATCAAGCCTGAACTTGCAGTCCTTGACTGTGCAAAGCTGCTGGTGTCTTCAAGGCAGGTTATGTATTAGATTGAGGTATGTACACTTAATGGATCTCCAAGTAAGGATGCAGAGCAGTTAGCATATAGCTTGACAAAAGCTCAGGAAACATATATTGGAAAGGTATACTAGCTGAAAAGCGCCGATGGCAGTTTTTCTGCTGGGGAGCTTTTCAGCCTGGCTGACAAAGGCATAATGAAATTCAGTGGCTGGAATTTGAAGTTTCACAGATTCAACCTTAAAATAACACACCATTTCCTAGCTGTGAGGGTAATTAAACATTGGAGCACATTATGATGAGGTGGGACTTGCCGTTGCTTGCATTCTTTGAGGTGAAGTTGAATGTCCTTTTGAAAGAGGTTACTCTGGTTTGTCAGAGAGTTTCTGTGTCTCTTCTGGTGATGGTGAAGTAGAAGGAGAGTGTGTTTTCCTTCAGATCTGTGCTCAGTGCACCTCTTATCACTTTTCCTTTGGAAGGCCATGGAGAGAACTGGATTGCCTCCTTTGCTTTCATAATCATACTCGTAGTCCCTCATTAGGACAATGATTATAATCAAATCTCATGCTTCAGGACTTCAGCAAGTCATCTGCAAGGAGCAGGAGGAGTTTTCTTTTTATTCCCCAGGACATTATTACCTGGATTTATTCCTTGTTTTAAAAATGTTTACCTTTAAAACATGGTATTTTCCACCCTGAGAGATGGGACTGTAAAGCGGGGGGTACCAATGCATGTTCCTGAGATGAATTATTTGTGTTGTGCTCACATGGACATGGTCCTGTTTATCATTCTATGTGGAGCTGGGAAGTGAGTCTGTCAGATCAGAGAGATGCGAATGGGTGGCCACCTTTTCTGAGCGTTTTCTGTGTTCTTACCTGATTTCCTCCCATTTGCAGGGTCTTTGGTATTTGATGGAATTTTAGTTTCTTTTTTTCTGTGTATTGAGTGTATAAATCTGGTCATCTGAGAACTGAAGTACTGTAATTTAACTGGAGCTTTGGATTTAATGTAGAGTATCTCTGTGAAACGCAATAGCCTGTGAGGTAACTGAAATCACATGGCAAAATCTAATAGCCTCTTCTGTCTAGAAACTATGAAAACTATCTCCTTGCACTTTTATTGCGAGATATTTTGAGGAACAGATTTCAGTCTAATCTCTCACAAAGAATTAGTGTGACAGTTAAATCTTTGTGCTCTTCTGTCATCAAGTATGTGCATTATTAAGTGGTCTGTAGGCATAAATCTCTTAACAATACGCTTGCAGAGAGGCCATACCCACAAAAAATATTCTTGCCTTGTATTTATAATATACACACATATATACATGTGTATGAGCACAAAACTTTTGCAAGATGGTTCTTAATACAGAAATAACTGAAAAGACTAAGAGAGCCTTTCAGGTGAGTGCAGTAGACCACAGGAGAAAAAATGGGCAATACCAGCTTTTATTGTGGTATATCTACAAATATGAATGATCAACTTCAACACTTACTACATGAAGACAAAATTGTCGTCTTTTGATCCCTCCTAGTATGTTTTTAATGTTGCCATTCGGAGGTTAAGGAGTCAAACCTCAAAGGCTAAGAGGAAGGTGTCTACTACAAGGGAACATCATTAGGTACTTCCCATCTTTTAAGTTGCTAATGGTTATTCTGTCTGTCCCACTGAATGAAATAATGAGGTCTTTGTTTGTTCTTGTATATATAAAAAAAACTAATAAAAATTAGTTATCCTGAAAGCTAATATTCCTAATGCTTATTTCAGTATTACTAGAATTGTGGAAAATCTGACGGTAATATAATATGTCAATTTATATAAAATGCACAAACAGGTCTTTATTGAAAACCATATTTTTCTAATTTCTTGATTGTGTTTAAAATCATTTATTTTTATTAGCTAACAAACTTGCTTTGTTGGGCAGTTCATTAGCTGTGGAAAGATTTTATTATTTGCAGCAAAAGTCTGTAATAAAATTCTAGCAGTACCATTTAGAGCTGACTTTTTCATAAAGCATTATGTGTCAGGTAAATAGTCTGAATGTAAATGTCTTTAGGCAGGGTTCATTACAGGGTGGAAAACATGCAATTTTGATTAGGAATGAAAAATAAAACAAAGAACTACTTCCTGACATGAATATAATCTCCTATTTCAAACTGGCTTGTACCAAACCATTAAGATTGTTAATTTTTAGATGTAGCTACTATTATTTTTACCCTAAAGTGGACCAATGTAATGCAGAGTATAGTCTGCAGTATTCAATATTGTACAAACATATAGGGCTGAACAGTAGATCTTACTCAGCCATAAAACTCAACTACTTGCTGATTTTTAAGATCTGCCCAGTGAAATGGCAGCAGATCAGAGATCTTTTTCTAGTGAATATGTGTATAAACTGGGATTCAGTTAATTCATAGTTTAGACTGGGTCATAAGTTTTCATGGTAAAGATCAGGTACTGACAGGTACCAAGATGAGCCCACTGATCCTCTGCTCCCCAGCGCCTGAGTAATTATTATTAATAATATCTTACACTGACATGCAGCTACATACTCATAAGTTTTCTAAACTGTGTAACAAGCAAAAGAATAAATCTTCCTACTCTCAAAGCAGTTCATTTGACTTAGGGGGAATCTCATGTCCATAACATATATGCAATAGATTTTTCTGCTGATGTTTTTTTATGAGGAACTGATCAGCCTTTATGCTAACCTTGAAGAAATCTTTGATTCAGTATGAAATGCCTCTGTACTATCTAATATCATGGCAAATGCAGCCAAAGGCTAGAGATGACATTTATATGAGGCTTCCAGCACATGACTGCCAGAGTGAAATGGCTGGGGTAAGTATAAACTGACTAAACCTTTTTTCCTCCAGTTTCTGCTGTATGTTAGTAGTTGAATATCCCAGAAGATAGAATAATTTGTTCTGTGTTCTTAGTTTCCTTTTTTGTGCAATTAAAGTTTAATCTTCTGTGTCATATGTGGCAGAAAGTTATCCTTAAAACTGTTAAGTCGTATTACCCTCCTTTTGCAGATGGGGAGTCTGGGGCACTTAACTAAGATGACTTGCTGAAGCCATCAAGTGCTAGTGCCATGTGAATCCTAGCACTAGGAGAGACAAGAGAGGGGTCTAGGAGTTTGGCCCATAAGCTCACCTTTAGTGCTTCTTTCTCCATGTACTACGTGGTCTCTACATAAAATACAAAATGCCCCAACAGAGAACTGAAAACCTTGCTGATACTCCCCCACAAAACCTATTGAGACAAAGGGCTTCAAAAGCTGCTTGCAAAATTTGCTTTGAGCTGCAATGTCACCATATGTTCAGCTTGCCTGTTGGGAAGGAACTTTCTCCAGAAATTCAGGAACTTTGATTACTTATTTTCTGAGTTGAACAGGTGTCAAAGATACAGAGAAATGGACCAGATTTAGAGTCTTTCCTCCATCCTGTAGTTTAAACCTCCCTCCCACTTCTAGCTGGATTTAAATCCTCATTCTCAGCATGTCCCTGTTTAATTTGAACTTGGCCCACTGGCTATATATAACCAATGAAAACAATAAAAATAGCCTTTACAACCTCCACTGTACAAATCCAGTAAATTTTATCACTAGGTGTGATAACCCTTTTGTTATGGATGGACCAAGAAGTCTCCCAAGGAGACAGTCCATTCTCTAGGTGAAACAACACACTTTCCTTTCTCCCCTCTTCTCATAATTACTTCATAGAGTAAAACAGATCCTTGGGATCCAATCCAGTCTATTGGGTGAATGGTATGTTGTCTAATTTCATTGCAACTCAGCAGTGAAGCTTGTGAAATAATAATATATATACTGAAGGCTCTGTGGGGGACTGCAGTGAAGCAGTAGTTACTTCTCATAAAGTTTTTTAATAGGACGTGAGCTCCAGGATTCAAGGGAGAGAGCATTAATGTCCTTTTCAGAACATTGTGGAAAATAAATACTGTGCAGCACCAATCTCTTGGCAGTTTCAAAGAATGTCTAAAGAGGATCATTATGAGACCATTTATGATGGGAACATGATTCCACTGCAAGTCTTTGGAGTCTCTGCTGGGATATTGTTCCTACTGCTTGAGCTTAGGAGAGGAAAGCAATTTCAATAGAAGTCTATGGAGACTGTATGGCAATTACATTACTGACAATATCAGTATGATTTTAGTGCGAGTCTCTGGAGACCCTAACTTCTGAGTGAAATGAAATGCATCATGCCCATACAAATTATATTGTTGTTTGAAATAAACCAGAATAAGTTAAAGCTAAACAAGTACTGAAATAATATAAACACTCAAATCAATAAGCCTCATGGCAACTTGGCCAGAAAATACTAACCACAGCCTTGTGGTCAACTGCCAGCTGCGGTTCTTCACCCCACATTTGCCTGGATGTAGTGTATGGACAAAGATTTCTCTGGAAGTCTGTAACGGCCTGAATGGGAAGACCTGCTTTTTTAGGTGCCTGTATAGGTCACAGCCAGTGTAGGAAGGGGATTCTTCAAGTTTTACTGGGTTGGGGGGTCTGGGAAGTAAAAGAGGGTAAAGTTGTTAGCAGCAGCAGTATATCAAAAAGGAGATGTAAGGAAGGAGTTGGGGTTAAAAATCTAGTGATGCGTGAGTACTGTTTTTTGCCTCATGTCAGAGGTAAAATGATGACTGGCTAAAACAGCTGGACTCTAACAGTGGTTGAAGTCTGCTGAGCTCTGGGAAGTATTTTCCAGACTTTTCTATTCTGAAAGTACACCAAGAGTGTCCTTGCTGTTGCTTATGTTTTGCAATGCCAGCTTCCTGTGAGGGTATCACAGCACACCATTTTTTACTTAAGCAGTAGAGTACCAGCAAAACCAGATACCCTTGCTGGCTGGGAACGGAGCAAGCCCCCACTTCCTTTTCTGTCCATGAGCGACCCAGGACCTTCATTTCCTATAACCACGTTACGTATGCTAGGCTGTAAATGGAGAGCTGCAGAATTTCCAGTGCTGAAGATACCTAGTCTAACACAGCCAGGGTAAAGTGCAGTGTTTGCATTTTATTGATTCTTACCTATTGATTCCAATGGGATGAACTGTCTGCGTAACAGAAATGAGACTGACAGCAAGACAGGAACTCGGGCATCAGAGACAGGCCAGGCCTTGCATGACAAGAACAAAATCATATAAACAAACACCCCAGATATTTCCTCAGTTGAATCTAACAAGAACCAAAGAAAAGGAGCACTGTTCTAGGAAGGGCTGAGATTTACTAAATAAAGTTTAGTTTGCATTTGATCACTTCTGCTGATAAAACTGAGCAGGGCAAATACGTGAGTGTTTCATGACAGATTGCCTTGTGCCAGCTGCATTTATGGTGCTGTTTTGTGTAATCTGGAGAGTGACAAAATGTAAATCTGCATCTCCTCGCATACTAGATGATTCTTGTTCTGTGACTCAGACGTGGGAATGAATAGATATGCCATAGCCTGACCTTCCAGGTAGGAGGAAGATGTCTGAAGGAGTACTAAATATCCAAGATGTGTAATGAGTGTACACAATCTGTGTTTTTCTCTGTTTGTTTTAATTAAATAATTTTATTGGAAAGGCTAAGCACACACTGAAGAAAATGTCCTCAGTAAGAATATTGATCTTATTAAGGGTTTCTCTGCAGATATATATGTGTGTATTTTGTGTGTGTGTGTGTATATATATAAATATATATATATATATAAAAATCTCAAACAAATTTCTATTCTGATTGTAGCCAGTTTCTTATGGGCTTATTAAAAATTTTTGCTTGTGTGCTACATCCATGTACGTGGGATGGAGATTAAGATGACACTGAATCATCTTTTGTGCCCACTGGATTCTGGGTGCTGCAAAGCCAAAAATGTCCCGATGTCATTCACAGTCTGGAGGGACTTGCCAGGATCCAAGCAGCATCCCCATGCAGCATCTGCTGCATCTGCCAGCCTGGTGCTGCCTGGCTGGGAAGGGGGCTCCCTTCCTGCCCTGAGCTGTGGTGAGCGAGACCGGAGCGAGAGGCACGTGTCCTCCCCAGACAGTGGCTTGAGACAAAGCTGTTCCTGCATCCCTGGCAGAGCAAAGAGCTTTTCTGATGGGGAGCCTAAATATGATTTTAGCAGCCCTGGCTTTGACACAGGAAAGAAGGGATATTGGGAAGCAAAGAGAAGAAAATACTATGTGATATTGTAAACTTCCTGCTCACTAGCCTTTTCAAGGACCTGGAGTTTTGTAGTTTTATGTTAAAGTAGACCTTTTTGAAGAACTGTTCAGAAATGTAAATGTAAGATTTGACACATCTCGGATCAGATGAGGATGGAGTCCTGCAAAGCAGGTAGCTGGCTCCAACTGACAGCCATCCCTGCCAAGCTGAGCCGCGCTGCCACAGGTGACTGCTCCTTTCTCTCCTTCATAAAGAAACCAGGCTCTCCTAGCCATGGCTTTGTTTCTACCCTTTCTCTGGTTAGTTGTGTCAGGTGCCCATGATAACCACTGGAGCTGGCAAATAGAAACCTTGAAAAATGACCCTCTTGCTTCACTTTCTTCCTCATAATTAATTTTTGACCTCCAAATCAAATCGCTCAGCCACCAGAACAATGACTCTCTCTACAACTCTACAGAAAAACCATTGTCCCCACCCTCTGCCAGAGAGGGCCACAGCAGCAGCTGTCAGCACTGCTCCCGTACTCTGTTTTACAGTAGGTTTGTAGCACTTTCCTGCTCTGCTCCTAGCTTCTCCCACTGGGAATAATAAACCACTAGTGCTTCCAATGCCTTTATTTCCCCTTTTGCTCCTCATCTCCTGGCACAGATTTCCCTGCAGCTCTTTTTCTGGCTGCCAAATATGTCCTTTTATGTACATTTTGCAGAAACAGCAAGAGAGCTGTCCCTCCTCCCTGCCCCGCTTTGCCTGTCTAAATTCACCTCTCCTGTCTCTTAAAGGACCAGCACTTCCAGCCAGCGTAAGATTTTGAACATGACAGTGGATTTGATTGTAAACAAAACGGTGACTGACTTCATTGCCTGAAGAAATGCAAAAGTTTATAAAAAGAAGAGGGAGCAGGAATATGGCCATTTTCCTTTGAATGAAAATAATTTTAGCTGAGTGGCTGTTATTAACATAAGAAGTTAAATACTTTGAATGATATATTCATCCCATCATGCAAATTCATCTCTGCTTAAATTTAATGTCTTCATTACACAAACTTTGTGTGCTTAAAGGGGGAAACGTTTGAAACCTGTTTTTTAATTTCTTTCTTTATTTAAATATACTCTTAAATTCCCCTTTGCATTCCTGTTCATGGATTTTCCTTGCTTACTGGTTTATAGGTTTATTGGAAGAGAAAAGAATGTAAACTTTGCAAGCTATGGCCTTGCCTCTATTTATATTTTAGAAGCAAAAAGCAAAAAAAAAAAAAAAAAAAAAAGTTAAATATTTTTATCCTGCTTCTTTCCTGTCTTCTTGCCCTAAGTGAATGTTAGAGGAGAGAATAATTAGTCAGCGTGGTCTAACTGGTGCATTATAGTGTATCATTGTCCACTTAAGAACTGTTGGAAACCTTTGTTAGCATCAAGCTGCAATTACAGAGCTGGAGTTACTTTCTCCCTTCCCCAGCTCAGAGTCACTAACTGGTTTTCCACCTGTCTCTGCATCCCACTGAGCTGTAGATTGCCTGGGTTCAAATTAGGCAGCCACAGGTGGCACCACCTGCTGCCTTTGGGTTTTAATTGTTTTTTGTTGTTCAGCAGCTGTTGGTTTGGGCCTTTTAAAAGTGTGTTTAATGGAGAGGGAAGGCAGAAGAGCAGGGCTGAGCTAACACGCTTATGCTGGTTTTTGGATGCAGCCCCCCGGTGCTAGTTCCTGCATGGCATCCCAGGCCCGTGGCCAGGTGCTGGCTCGTGGTGCTGGTGCAGGGAGGTGGCGCGAGTGGTGGGCATGCTGCTGCATGGGGAGCCCCTGCCTGCAGGCAACTCCTGCCTGCGTGCGGCCTGCGCCGCCCTGTAGCCCCCGGCGGCATGTTTGGCCTTTGGGCAGAGGCCATGAATGTCTCGTTATGGTTCCTGAACCCAGGTACTTTCCTCAAGGCAACTGCCAGTATCTGAGGGCGAAGGAGAAGGTGCTCTCTTCCCCTCCGCCCCGTTGAAGTAGTGCTATGTGGTTACAGCATCTCCCCCCATAAGCAAGAGATGCAGATATACACTCTGCTGCCTGAAGGGGTTCAAACCTCCCTGTTTCACCTCTCAGAAGAGTTTCTGGACCAATAGGTTATGCAGCAGGGGCAGGAAGCGGAGGTGCTGCCTACCTGCTGCGGAGGCTGTGCCGCTGCACGGAAAGGAGTGGAGGCTGTGCCTGGTGAGACGGAGAGATCGATGCGTAACTCAGCGTCCCTCTGCTTAGGGGAGCCAGCTGGGAGGCTGCGCAGGTCCCTGCTGCTAGGGTGGTCATGCTGGTTTACGTTAAAGTCATTTAATAGAGTGCAAGTGTATTTCTAGGAGGTGTGATCAGCAGTGCAGGGAGTCTCAACAGCCTTTTGTGGGAAGCCCAGTCCTGTCGGTATGCACTCAAGGTATCCTTAATGGATAAGGCTGCAGTAGGACTTGGGGCCTGTCTGCCTAACTTGCTCGTGCCTGGGTATGCGTGGGAGTTAGYGCCGAGCTGCTTGGCCTGGGCATGCACAGAAGCAGAACTCGAGGCATGTCAGGAACTTTAGTGTCAAACACGGAGGTGACTAGTGAGCTAACTGGCTCCAGAGCTAAACTGTATTTAAGCAGGTTTCTGTTGCTCATGTTATTGCAGTTCTGGACTTAAGGTCCTAAGAATCTGCTCAAGTCCTGGCTGAGGTTGTGCAGTGCAGGAAAACTCCTCTGAAGTTCTGGACTGCAGGAACTCACCTCCATAATTAGGTTGAGGAAATACTTTTCTACATGAAATACTTTCCTTTCCTACATGAGGAAAAACTTTTTCACTGTGAGGGTGACAGAGCACTGGAACAGGTTGCCCAGAGAGGTKGTGGAGTCTCCTTCTCTGGAGATATTCAAAACTCGCCTGGACGCAATCCTGTGCAACGTGCTCTAGGTGACCCTGCTTGATCAGGGGTTGGACTAGGTGATCTCCAGAGGTCCCTTCCAACCTCAGTAATTCTGTGATTCTGTGATTCTGTTGGTAATATATTCAGTCCATGAAAACCAGGAAATGCAGAGCTCTTATTCCCACACTAGTCTCAACCAGCCTCCAAGTGAGATGCTTAGCTCAGATTGCTGCACTGAAATAGGCATACTGTTCCTTAGGCCTAGCTGGAGACAAGTCCCTCTGGGCTGTCTCAATTGAAAAAAGGAAGCCATTATCTGATCAGATATCTCCTTCCATAAAATACAGTGTATTTGTAAAGTATGCATGGCCCAGTCACAAACTCTGCCTTTTCCATAGTGTCCATAGTGGCCTTTCTGGCCAGTTCCACTCCCTCCTCTCTGTTCCCACTGAGGATGCTCACGGTTGTCCACTTGCATTCAGGTCTTTCTGTGTCCTAGACGTATCTTGGTTCCAGGTTAGCATCTGATCCAGCCTTGCCTTCTGTCCTGAGTGATGGTGTTATTGAGTGATGGTGTCTGTTGTTTCTAGCTGCTACTGAGAAACTGTGGATGACTTGTTTCTTCCATTTTGTCTTGCAAGACGTGTGCTTAGCACTATCCTCAGCTTTAACCAGCAGTGTGTTTCTCACAGAATCAATGATCTGCTTGATTTTCAGCTATAAACTTAAGAGGTAATGTTCTTTCCGAGATTATATGTGTGACCCAGTATCCAAGGGTGAGATTTTGCCTACATAGTAAGACATTAGCGTAAAGAATATGCAATCTGAAAATGCTTTTGCCTCTAAATTTCAGATTTCTTGTCATCCTGCATTAATTTTGAATGATCTTAAATCTTAGGTATAGACTGTGTCTTTTTGCTTAAACTATTGAAAGAAAACAATAGGTCTTTTGTTAAGTTTAAATGCAAGATACAATTAAAAGCTGAGATTTTTGATGTGGTTCTTTAAAAATCCCTCTGTAGATGGAAGGAGGTTTCTTCTCTTTTGGGAACTCTGCATTATTTAGTAGATTTGCCTTGCAGGACAGATAGTTTCAAGGCTTTATGACTATGTAGAGGATCAAACATTTCTGTGGCCTGAATTAAAGCTAAATAATCATCAGTTCCACAAAACCTTGTGGTTTCCTGGACAGACTTTTTTTTTCCCCTTACCTTCTTGTCCCTGAGCAGATTCTTTTTCCTAAACCTTCTGTATTTGACACATTTTTTCTTCCAGTAGTGAGTCTTCGATCTGTTTCGCTAGTGAAGCAGTTCAGCCACCTCAAATAAAATTACAGTCTCAGTCAGTTGTTCCACTGCCTCCTGTTGTGAGCATCCAGGCATCTACTCACCAAAAGACTTGGCTCCCAGAAACCCAGAGAACCCCTTTCTTGTAGTCAAGCGAGAGAAACAGTTAATCTCAACATATGCTGTTCATATTCTTCAAAAGCTCATTAATGTCTCTTCCTTTGGTCAACCTTTTGGCAAGCCATGCAAATTTAGAACTTCTTAGGTTTTGTCATATGTTTTCTTTTGTTGTTTCTGTTACTGTCCTCTGTCCCTCCAACTGAGCAGCACTTCTCTAGTACTTCTATAATCTTCCTGAATGAATACTGCACTCCTCAGTGCTTTTACTGGTTCCCTGGGTGGAGGGGTACAGCTCAAACAGATATTCAGAAAATTATGTTATTTCAGCCCCCCCAAAGTAAAGCATTATGCATTCTACATTTCTTTTAATATTCATAACATATTAGCATACACTGAACTGTTTGAAAGAGAATATTTGTAGCTGACAGAAAGGTTTCATTTCTATAGTGACTGAGACTTTTCAAAAGTGGTGGTGCATTTCCCCCTCCCATTTTTTTCAGTGAAATTCTGAATCCCAGCTACCAATTGCTGTTGGTGGTGTTGGGGTAGTGCCTGAGCCTGGGTGGGCTTCATGGGAGAATTACATCTGCATGCAGTAAATGATGTATGAAATGCAAAATCCTCACTTGCCCTGCACGCAGGGAAGAGGGAGGTGATGCTTTGCTGCCACTAGTTCAGTGTTCTCTTAGCAGAATTCCTAAGCTGAGAATCATTAAAAAATAAAAATAACAATACAGAAAAAGAAATGACAGCTGGAAAGCACTGCAAAACTGCAAAACAAACAAACAGGAAAACAGCTAAGGCCACCTACCACTGCCTGTGGCTTCCTACAAAAAATGACTTCTAGGCACACTCACTCACTTGTTGTCTGACTTGATTCTTTTTTTTCCCGAGGAATTTTGCTTCATATCAGCCATAGCACCTGGTTGAATCTGTCTATTTATCTTTTCTTTTAATTAAGAAATAATGTCAGTGGGATGAAAACAAAACCTGACATGATGGAGATCTCCTACTGTATTATAAAAACAATGTGAAGGTGAAGCTGAGATGTTTATTTTTGAAAGCAAGACATCATCTTCTAGTCACAAGATCCTATTACTGTGAGCTTATTGTTGTTATATTAATGGATGAAAAATATGTACAATGAAGTGAACAATGGGAGATCTGACCAGACAACCAGAAACCAAGCTATTCACAGAGGCAATGGTGTAACTGAGGCTAAAGGCTGATCGCTATTTTTGGACAGCCTGTCCCAGCTGGCTCAGAGGGGATTTTGTTCCAAGTTAACTGGTTCAAGAATTGCCAGAGACTCCTGGTACGTAATGCTGGTATCAGGTGCTTAATGCTCTTAATTCCCATTGACAGCAGTGGGAGCTGGCAATGGATAAGAAACACTCAACATGATACAATTCTGTATTGTTTGGTGGAGCCAAATCCAGTAGGCATCATAGGTACCTAAAAGGCTTCTGGAGTTGAATCTGAAATTGTTCATTAGGCATGCAAGCTTCCTTGACATTGCCTGTGGAGGATTAGTTGCTTCAGAACGGGACCCAAAACCTGTCAGCCACCTGAGAAGAGACCTACCTAAAGTTTGCATACTCGGCTGCTTGATGCAGAGGAGAAAACTTCTCCCATTATTTTACCTTTCAGTCTGTTTATTTGTGCCTGCAGGGAAAGGTCTCAAACCACTGAAGATCCACAGCCCTTTACTCTCTCCTCAAGTTGGGCATCCCCTTCTGCATGATTAAGCAGAGTGTTTGATGAGAGTGAGAAGGTTTCTTTGTGTTTTTGTTTGTTTTTTGTTTGTTTTTGCTTGCAGGGATTCAAACCAATATCCCCACTTCTCAAGAGAGTGTCAGAGCTACAGGCTGTTCTCAGGGGAGCAGGTGGGGACAGAGCAGGAGATTTTCCACGTATCTCTCTCCCTGCCAAGCTGAAGCCCTGCGGCTGCCCAGAGCTTAGGCACGGAAGGGCACGCAGCCAAAGGCGCCTAGAGAAGGGCAGTGATTAGAGTACCTGAGTAGGGAACCCGATGTTCTGGCTCCCAGGGATATGCCTATATTTTTAATTTAAATCACTCTTGGATACAATGAAGAATAAAGCATTTTGATCAGAGCTAGCGATGACCTATTTAACATTTAAACTGGTTGGTACTTATTTCAGCTCATTTATGAGTCCTTAATGAGTTTAATGAGTTCTTTTGGATGTCAGCATTTACTACTAGTATAGCTTTCTGGCCCTGGATTCAGGAGATCTGAGTGACTGTTTTTGTGACCTTGGGTAAATCCCTGAATGTATTAGTGCCTCAGTTTCCCATAAATAGAATGATGCAAGATACCTTTCATGGCTACTTGCACTGTGAACTATATGGGACAATTATTTTATTATATTGTGTTTGTGTAATACCCAGTATAATGGGCACCTGATTTTCAGTAGGGCCTCTAAGTGATGCGATTTTAAAAATGAAAGATGATCATTAAGAAATGCAGCATAGCATGACAGGGACACACATATATACGTACAATCTTGTCTTAAAGAAGATAGAAAAATAGCAGTGTCTATTAGTCAAAGTAATGCAGTCCCAGGACACCACAGCAATTATTTCATCTGTATTACTCTGCCTGTGTGAGAACCCATACCTGCCTTCCAGATTTTCAAAGAGATAAGCAATTTTTTAATTGATGCTTAGCCTGAATATATCTAATGTCAGCCAACTGTTGTTAATAGGAGCTATTATAACATAAAAGTGCTGATATTTTAAATGTAGTTGGTCAATCCCAGCAGGACTATACATTCAGGCCTCTTCTACAAGGTTGTATTAGTCATTTGACACTGGTGCTGAATTTATGTTGTCAGATCCATGCCAGCTATTGAAACTTGACAACTAATTCTGGATAAGAATGATTGGAATTGATAAACCTTCTTTTATTTTGGGGGGAAAAATTGGAAGTGGCTGCTAGTTCAAATAGAATCTCTTATCTAGTATGGCACGATGGCATTTAATGAAAAACATTCGTACAAATCTACTCTTGGATTGCCCTGAAGATAGAGAGTTGCAGAGTCGGATGCAATTCAAATAAGTAGTTCTTTATTTTGCATAACTTTGGGGCATGCCGAGACGTTTCATCAGCACCTGATGTCATTAACTTTGGCAGTTACCACCTAAATGTCTTACTCCTCATGTGTATGAAACAGTATACTATTAGAGGAATGCTTGGAAGATAAGAAAGTATGTATGTTTGTTTTATATTCTTTGAATGCATTAATAATGACACCTTAAATTATTAGAACTGAAACATTTTAAATTTGAATGTAGTTTTACGCTGTATGAAAAATGTTACTGTGGGCTTTCAGCATTACAGTGAATTTGATACTGAGAATGCTTTTATTTTTAAACAATGGCTGTAGGTCTCTTCCTCATTTTTCCCTGTAGTTCCCCCCTCCCAAAAGCCAAAAAAATGCACAGAACGTAGCACACGCTGTCAGGCTAGTTCCTACTACAGTTCAACTGTTGGGCTACAGCCCTGTCTTGTAGCTCTGGAGCTGCATTACCATAGGGTCATGCCCCCCCTAAGAAGCCATCATTGAAATTGTGTGGGCCTAGCTGTATGACAACATGTCTAAATTGCTGCAGAACTGGGTTTGGCCTGTGCCTTGTCGGCTTGTCATAGAGGCAGAGCTAGTGCACGAATGTTTGCTCGTGCTGCGTAGCTGGATCCCTGGGTTCGTGGGAGTACCGGAGATCAGAAGCCAGCTCAAGCTATGCTGGCAGTTCTAAAAATAGGAGGCAAGGCTTGACAGTGTCACCTTGAGCCCTTTCACAACTGTGCAATATTATGATACATGTGACACGGTAGGGTTACCTTGTGTTTTCTAACCAGTACTCTGATTTGATGGACTTTCTTCCTGACTTCGCAGGGAGAGTTGTTTTTTTTGGCTTTTTTTTTTTTTTTTTTTACATTCCAGTGTAATTTTTATAATGTTTCAGTATTGCACCATATTCTAATATATTTGAGGCATTATTTCCTCTTGTAAATGTAGATAAGTAAGACATTGCTTCAGATGCCATGATGTGGTAAGCACCAAGTCAACTAACTTTCAGCTAGTTGTGAGCCTGCTTTCGCTACTGTATCTACATTGTTCTGATTGTAGCAGGCTTAAGCTAATGTTATTTTAGTTTACAAATACAAACTAAGCTCTGGGTAGCAACTAAGCTATTATCGTACACTAAAGCACAGATTCAGCCTGCCTGAATTCTGCCAGAGTTCTCATGCTTCCTACCAGAAGGATGCCTCTGAAGGAGTCTCAGTAGGGATATACAGAAGCAAAGTAAGGCCCAAATGGAGAGCCAGCCAGTAGGAAACAGTAAGCATAGGGATGTAGGTGTGATGAAGCAGGCAGGCTGAATTTAAGCTTAGGAGGATAACTCAACTTCTGGGATGGCCTTCAGATAATGGAATCACCTGGGGTTTAATGGCATGTCACATCGTTCTGCCTGCCTCATCCTTTCCTGTTTGAGACCTGCCTCAGAATTTGGCAACTGTCCCATTTTCACAAACCTTGGCAGTTGGAGTACATCTTTTGGAAATTGCAGGAGAGATATTGTTGTGTCCCTCCACGCTGACCCCCACTCTCTCCTTTGCTTACCAGAGTGCAAGTGAGAAAATTTTGACAAACCGTATTCTGCCCAAAGGTTTCCAAGTTCTTTTGCCTGACTTCTATTTTTAGACTGATTTCCTTTGCTTTTTTTCATTGTGTTAAATTTTGCTAAATTTCTGCCCAGAGGAAATTTTTATAGCTCAATTTTAAAGCCCTTGCAATTGAGGATTTATCCTGGGAATGACACAACCCAACGAGAGTAGCACAAATGGCACAGTACTGAAATAAAAGGTTATCAAGACTATAATTTATTTGTTTAGTCCACTTGGAGTGCAAAAGATGCCTCTTATCTCTTCTGCTCCCTCAGTATGTTGCAACTCAGTGGCTGCTTTCAGACTGTCTTGCTTTCTCTGTCAGTCATTTTCTCTACAGAAACATTTTTCAGGAAGTGCAATTAAAGAGCTGTTTCCTGATATTCCCTCCTCCTGCCTCCATCCTTTCCCCTCCCCCTTAAAATCACAGCTTGGGCACAGGTTGTTTTGTACTTTCTCATCCAGGTGACTCAGGGGTCACAAAGGGTAATGAACTCTTTTCATATCTTGTTATAGGGAAAAAGACTGAAATAGCAAAGTGGCAGGCTTAATCTGCAGCAGTTAGGACGAAAAGAGGCTGTATGTGAAACTCACTTAAAATATGATTCCATGTTCTAATATACATTTTGAATTTATAGAGAATTGACTCATGCCATTTGTTCAAAGCCAGAAAATGCATGTGATCTGCAGCTGAACTTATCATACTATAATAATGTGCTAGGCAGTTTTCAGAAGTGATGGATACTGTTTTTCATGAGTCCTTTCTGCTGAGCTGATTCAAGGCCAGCAACAATAAAAATGGTGATAGTCATTAGCAATGCCCCCTGCAAAGCTATTCAGTTAGGAACTCTCTGGTTGAAGTAGTCAGTATTTTTGTAACCCTTTCTTGCTGGCAACTCATTTGACTTGGCACAGAGGAGGATGCCATGCTCCTGTGGGGTAAAATGGGGCATGGAGTGATTAGTCCCTAATTGGAAGACAACTAAAGGGCTGTAGGGAGCGACAAAGAACAGTAACAGTTCCTTGATAAGTGTAAGGAAATCATGGTATACCCCAGATAAAGTCACAGTAGAAAGGGAAATAACCCAGTTCCCCAGTGGTCATGACACATGCTGGTGTCATCAACGAGTTGCATCTCCAAGGAATATCTCATTTTCCTCCCAGTAAGGAACAGCACATGTCGATAGGATTTCCATTTTCAGAAGGCAGAGATGCAGGCAGAGCAGAACAGAAGGGATGCCTGGATGGGGGCAGATACACTGACTGCTCTTGCATAGAAGAACTACTGTGTTTTCAGAATGGCTGAAACAGATCTGAGGTGGAGGAATGGGGGAGAGTGGGTTTCTGGTGGTGCAAGCCTCAGCACGGAATATCATCTCCCCTTGGCTCTATCCAAAGGCCGTCTGCAGCTGAAAGTTTGGCGTTAACATCTCTGCCACAAACCGGAAGCTTAAATACCTTAAGTGAGAAAGTTGCAGGTACAATGTTGCAGTGGTGAGTATGGAGCACAGGGTGCTGGGATGGGCTGAGGGGCTGCCTCCTGAACGTCAGTGGTTTTGTGGCGGAGCGCCTGCCCTCCATGATCACTGTAAAGACCTCTCTGAGAGCAGGAACAGAAAGGGGATTTGGAGGACAAGGAGTACAGAATTTGGCTTGGACAAGGAGCATGGTGATTAATGTGAAACTTCTTGACAAATGGATATTTGAAAGAATTGAAAAAAAATGAGCCAAGGGCAGTTCACTTTTGCCAGTGTGGAAGGTTGGCAACTGGGAAAGTACCTAAAGGAAGGTTTTTGTCTGCTGTTTGCAGCTCTCAGCCCATGCTGCAGGTTCCTGAAGAAAGAACGTCTAGATCCCCAGACTTTCTGTTTTGATGTAAAAAATAATGAAGTGAGTTTAAATGAAGTTTGTCTCTCTGGACTTTTTCTTGGTCTTTTTGAATCAAATTGAAAAAATGTAGGTCAGGTGTATTGGGTGGAATGAAGGAGGCAAGAATGACTTTCACAGACCAGACGGGCTCCGTTTAGTCCTGAGATCAAGGCTGTTGTGTTGAGTAGCATATGCAGACGCATGCTTGTATATATCTTTCTCCTATAAGCATCTACAAGAATACTTCTCTGCTTTGGAATAGACCCTTTTATCTTATAAGCTATCTAATATTTTAAAAGTCTTTCCTCGTGGCCTCCCAACATTTTTTTCTCTCATGTTTTACATGAGTTTACAACCAAAAAAACAGTGCAGTGCATCAAATACAAAAATAGAAAAACTTTCCTTTCTATTTGTCTGTTGTTCTATGCATGTTAATAATAAATAGCTCAAATTGGAAACTTCCACTGAAAAATATTTTATCCCACAAGTAGTCCCCTCCTCACCCCAACATCCCCCGGAATGACTTGTTATGGGTATCAAGAGTCTGGTTCACCCCTGTGCTTGCCTAGGCTGTTTGTGCATTGTGTGCAGGGTGAACTGATGCTCCAGCAGGTTGTTGTGCCACTGTCAGGCTTTGCTCGCATGAGCAGATGCCACCGCCACCATCTGGGTAAATCCTAACCGTGTAAGATGAGCGCACAGAGGAACCAGAATATTGGAGGCAGATCCGCTATGTGGCCCTGAGCAGGAATTTGCTTCGCTCTGTGCAGCTCACAAAATCACAGTTCATAACTGCTGTGCTTATACAGGCATGCCCAGTAGCCAAGTACATAAGATATTCAGGAAACACCACGTTTGTCAGACTAGAATTTGGCCTTTTGGGCCACTGATCTTATTCCGTTAGCAAGACATAGAGCACAAGCATAGGCATTTACAGGCGTAGCAAATAAATAATAAAAGGGCTCTTTAACCACCCCACATTTTTAAGAAGTAATAGTGGCTGAAATATCTGAGAATATGATAAGTATAAGACACTTGTTTTTCCAACACAATGACAAATGCATCTGGTTAAAAAAAGGGTAATTGGGTAATGTGGAGTACAATCATATCTCAGCATTCTCCCATATTTTTTAAAAATAAAGTACAAACCATAATGCATGCAAGCCAACTTACAGAGAAAAAAAACGCTCTTTCTGGAAACATGCTGGCTCCTAACTACTTTCTAGTAGAAATATTTAGGCAACTAGAAAGTAAATATAAAACCTTGATTCAGTTGTTTTGATAAGCACATCAATCATTTTGTATTCCTTCAAATTTTAAACAGTTTGGGATTTTTCACTACTTTCAGGATGTTGTGCAGATTACAGAGCTATAGCCCATAAGTACGAATATGATCATTTGAAAATATGTAGTACAAAAATAAATGCTGTCATTGCTTCTGCCGCTGGAATAGCTGGTCCCTCTCATTCCAGTCCAATGTTTGGAGACTTTTGCTTGCTAGGTAGAAGATTCTTCTGAGTCTATGAGTGTGTTTATTGCATACTTCAGGAGGATGATTTAAAGTTTACAGCAGAAAGAGGCTAGAATTTTCATGTATAGTAAAACAGTGCTGTGTGGTGTCACCGATGAGTATAAACCTGGCTTCCTCCATCTACCTCTTAAGGATTCCTATCCTGACGCTTCAGATCTGCACGCTGCACATGAATTTCTGGCTCTTCCCCTCAAACCTGTATTTTTATGTGGCTACCACTTGACAACGACCTGACAAAGCTTCTGAACTTTACCGTTGCAGATTCAGCTGCAAAAAGACTTTCTGTTTGTACATTTTTTCCACGGAATAAGAACAGGCAGCTGAGTTTGCCCTGTTTTTGTCTGCCATTTCCTGGATGGAGGTATGGGCACATGGGCTACACAGGTGGCCTGCACATGCTCTGTAACCATTTGCCTGGGACTTCCTGACATCTGCATCTGTGGCTGAGGTATTAGAGATTTGTACATCCTAGGCATCTGGCCAAATTCCTCTTTTTTCCACCTGTAACAAAACTTTCAGGTGGAAAAAGAAGTCTTGCCTAGGGAAGCTGGAACATATGGCAGCCCTAGATGAAAGTTAAGTCGCATGATTTGAGAAAACCCTAATGCTGGTGGAAATGCTACTTAAATTGCCACTGCGTAAAAGTCTGTCTGTATGCTTTTTTGAGAGGTGTTTGTGTGTGTGTGCATGAAAACTGCGATTTCGCACCCATTCTGCACTTTGTGTAGACATGACATTTCCCATAGCCTGAAACACACAAAAGATTCTCCAAAATAGAGAATACACATGCTCTTCCATTTTTTCAATGTTCTTGTATGGCTTTAGGGTCTTACATGGCATTTTTATGCACACGCTTGAGAAATACTAACATTTAGATAGAGAGGTACAAGTGATTACAGCTTAATATTGTGAACCAGGCAATCAGAAGGACCCTAAGGTCCCAGCTTGCTTTCTCTGTCTCTGCATTCCTGTATATCAAATACAAACAATAGATACAGAACACAACTCGGGCCTGCTGCAGGTTTCTAGGTGCTCTGTATGGGTGAATGTAACACTTCTGAGATCCTTTTGCAAAGAATACTATGCAAAAGCCAAGTGTTATTTTAATGATTTTTAACAGCTGGCAATATCAAAGGCAATCAGAACTCAGAGAGCTCTGATATATAAATATTATGAACAAAAATATTCTTTATGATTTCAAATCCTCTGCAGTCACTCATTCTGTACCAATGCATGTAGACAAAAGAACTGGGGTTCACCTTTATAAAAAATGCTCTCAGATCCTGGAAGAATGAAGGCTGTGCAATTGCCTGAATAATATTGTGTGTCAAGATCCATCTTCTTTCTACTTTGCAAGTGGGAGATTTTTCCTTTTGCAGTGCAATGACTAAAGTCTTTACTACCATTCTACATTTGCTTTCTATCACCTGAATCCAGCCCGTTTTTGCTGACATTATTGTTTTAAAATATTTTTCTAAGTTATTTTAAATGCAAAAGAGCATATTGATTTTTAAAGCATTATATTGTCATTTTTCTGTTTTATTAAAAAAGAAAACCAGCATATTTCACAGCTTGTATCCTGGGCTTGAAAGCACTGCAGATACAAGTATGATCACAAAGAAAAAAGTGTGTTGAAATACAAAGGACTGGTATTACTAGATGAGTAGAAAATTAGCACGGTAACTGTTTTACTGCTAAAACTACCTTCCTCAGTATATTTCTTACGCTCTGATTGAAGATGAAATAACGTTCTTGCATCTTGTTTGTGTGGCTCATTTATTGGATATTTATCGATTTACGGATCATAATGCACAATTTTTTTTCCATCTAAAGTAAGAATATTCTGTATCTGTCATGCTTTCCATGAGTTACTGATTTTCTATGATCTGTAAAACCGGTTTGTACCAATTGTTGCTAGTCCTCAACATGTCTGAGGGGTTTCTTGAAAGAAATTCATTCATTCTGCTAGGAATCAATGAATTACGACTGAGCTCTAGTATTATACTATTAGATTTTCTGTAAATCATGAAGAAATAGATTTAGGAGCAGGTAAATTTCTATTGAATACATAAACATCTTTTGTATCTGTCTTATGACTTAACTGTACTTCATGGAAAAATGAAAATACCAGATCTGATGGAAAAATAATGAGGTATTCATCATCCTATTTAGCCCTTGTGCTTCTAGGAACGATAACATCACTGGGGGATCATTTCCGTCCTCTTTTAGGAGGGGACTCTTCAATCTTCTGCTTGAAGAGTTCATGATGGTCCTGCTCAGGTCAAAAGTGCCTAAGATAAAGCAGTTTCCAGCAACCATATTCCTTCCCGAGAACAGAGTTTTGACACAATGGGGTTGCAGGTTGTGACTGCAGCTTCGATACTTTATTTATCCATTCCTCTGCATACAAATAGAGACAGCAGTAATGTGGCTCTAAGTTATTTCTGGTGATTCCTTGTGATTTGGGCTGTCCATGCACTTAGTCATAGACTAAGTTAGAGTAGCTGTTCAAATGCTCTGAATTTCGCTTGAGCCCTGACCTTAGCAACTGTGGGAAGGTAACGTGTGGAGTAGAGCATCATCCCTGCTTTAATATGCTGGGGGTCTGCAAGTAGGCCTAGTTGCAGCTCTTCATTGCCTGGGAAATCTCGTTACACGGGTAATACCCCTGAGGTTGAGGTCTGCTGTCTTTAAGCCTCTCTGTGGTACAAGAGCAATGGAAAAGGCCTTAGGGCACCAGGGAAAATGTGATCCACTCTATTTAGAAGAGTTACTGTACAGCATATTAGCAGCCATAGTTAAAGGCTTTGCCAAAAGCCACTAATGCTGTTCATTCAATGATGGTGTTCAGAGTTCAATTAAGTATTTCACTGATCTGTTTCAGTTTATCTTCAAACAATACTAAATCTGTGGAAAAGATGCTGACACTTACTGTGGAGTAATTTGTAACTAAAATTTTGATGATTTTTATGATCTGACAAGACTATGGTTTTTAATTTAGCTGAAGAAGACACCTATGGCTAAGAGTGCGGGGTGTTCATCCTAAATGACTTTAATAGGTTTTTTAATCTTAAATGCAGAAACATAGCTCTCTTGTAGGTGCTTACAAGATGCAGTAAACCAGCAAACTGAAATTAATGCCAGGTTCCAATCTCTGCATCCATATGACTTCAGTTTCAAATGTCTCTAAAAAACTCTTCCAGTAACAGCAGAATTTTCCTCTAAATAAGTAA
Organism: Apteryx rowi; assembly: GCF_003343035.1. Lineage (NCBI taxonomy): Eukaryota > Metazoa > Chordata > Aves > Apterygiformes > Apterygidae > Apteryx > Apteryx rowi. Next base: position 56,133 of record NW_020450764.1, read on the forward strand.
GCATTATTAGCAAATAGCTTCTCCTGATGGTCTTCTGTTTGAATTTTTCATTCTATACAGTGGTCATTTCAGGAAAGGAGTGAACCATATCATTCATTTCTTCTTTGAAGTGTCTCTGATTTGACTGGAGCATTTGTGTTTTCATATATTGTTTTGGAAGATAGTGTACTGATTAATTAATTTTGAGACATTTGAACTCTTAAATCTCTCAGAGCTCAAAACTGTCTTTTTCCATCATACATGAATATGACAAGGTGTTTCAGTTAAAGGATCTAATCTGGACAGTCAGTGAGCTCAATACCTCTCAGAACTAAGCTCCTAAGTATGCTCTATCTTTATAGGGTGTTACCTGATTAGATGAAGATTCAGTCCAAAAATGGTTCAATTTTTATTTGGCAATTTTTTTTTTTTTATCTGGGTTGTTATAGGAAAGCTTTGTCCTGTGTTTTGTTGGTGGATTTTAAGGAGGAGTGTAGACTGGCTGGCACACAAGAAGAGGGGAGATGGGCTGTTCATAAAGGAGAGCATGGAAGTGCAGCAGTGGGATGCAAAGGGACATGGGCCAAGAATATGGGCTAAGCAAGGGAAGGCAAAGATGTAAGAGCAGGCAGGACACTAACGTAGAGGCAGGGTCCAAACTGTATAGCTTTCCAAGTGAAGACAAATTGCTTGAACTTAATGTGGAAGGGAAAAAAGTGAGGAGATCTCAGTAGGAGAGGACTGTCAGGAATATTAGAAACAGTTTTTATTTTGTTCCGCTAGATGGCTTCACTTCTTAGCCTTTTTTCATAATTTTAAGTAACTGGCTATCAGTCTCCTAGATTTTAGGACAGTCTAGTTTGTTATATCAGTTGCAAGGCTCACGTGATTCGCTTCCTCCATTTTAAGGCTTTGGAGAAGTTCACATACTTCAGTTTTGTGTTTGCTTGTAGCTGACTGTTGAAATAGGAGCTCAGCACTCACATTCATCAGCCCATCTACCCATCTGTTGGGGTTTTCCCTGGTGCTTCCTGGACAGCATCCTTGCAACCTATATGAGACTTGCGTTCATTTTAAATATTCCCTTTCAGATTGTCACCTGTTAGAGGCTATCTTGCTAGCGTTATGGCTGATGTAGCAGAACACAGGAACAAGAGACATATTTTCTCTCATCTTTCTCTGGCTCTCTAACATCTTTTCACTCTTGAATCCTCTAAGAGCATCCTAGCTCAGCACCTTCTAGTGCCTGTAATGGCAGTTCAGAATCTGTGTTTAATGATTTGCTTGCCTGTGAACTTTGCTGCCTCCTCTCAGAATTCTGTTATCTGAAATTTTATTCAATGTGGCTTGCAAACACCCCCCCAACCTGCCTATCTTGCTCTGCACAGATTATATAAAATCATGTTAAGCAGCAGAAGCTCTCTTTCCTTCCAGAAGACGTGTTAGTCGCCAGGTAATTCTCTCTTGTTGTAGTTGTTCCAGGAATAAATGCAACAGTGGCTGGGTACATGCAAATTTCATGGGTCACGTTTTCGTTCTCAGTACTTGCATGTGCAGGTGAAATAGGTAAAATACCTCATTAATTAGCCAGTTATGTCGAGTGTACTAGTTTCTAATGAAGCTTTTTGCTAGGTTCCATCAATTTCTTCAAGAGTTTAAGGTCCTTATTGGGATTGTTAAGCTTCTCTATGGATATCTTTCTAATAGGGCTCCGTCTCCCTTCCCATTCTTTTTAATTAAACAATAGGGCTCAGTAAAATGAGAGTTCAAGAGTATGTATAGATGTTTGCCATAGGAGGGAAGGAATGGAACTGCACTATCTCATATGAATTTTGTGTGGCTTTTCTTTATCTGCATTTCATAATCGAGGTCTTCTACCCCCTTTTAAACAAGAGAATTCTGTATTCTGCTCCAGGCATTCATGGACTTTTGTTCAGATGACTGTGTACTATGACTAATATTTTTCTGACTGGGCAGATGAAAGCAGATGAGGCCCAGGTTAACTGAACTTCTCTTGCATTTTCAGTATCTAGTACTCTGAAAAAAGCTACCTAATCATGCAGTTACCATTGGAGAATGGAAGCACACAAGGTACTGTCTCAGTAGATCTGAAGTAACTGCATTTAAGAAAATGAGTTAAATAATGTAAGTGAATATGAGAAGTGAAAGCAGAAGTTAGTCTATTATTTTCTTAGCTAGTTTTTTATGTTAATAAGGCTGAAAGATATCAATGTCTATGAGGTTAAAGTGGCATATGGGTTTCCTTTGTGTTTTTTCTTTTTTGCAGAATTTTTCTCATAGTTCCTCTTATAATCAAGGTATTGACAAGACAGCCTAGAGCACCAGACATCTACAGAAATGATTTTGGTTCCTTTTGTCATACAGAGAATTAGGATGCAACACTTGGAGTTTAGGTCTCCGCACTACCATGCATTTGCTAGGTTATATTATCATTCATACAGTGTGTCACTGGGTATTTTACATAATATAACTAATTGGTAATAAAACAATATTGGAATATAGAAATTGTCACAGAGTTCATTAGACAGTAAGACATAGCAATAAAAATAAAGCCTTTTAACCTATTCTAAAAAATGTACTATTAGCTGAGCCTTCCACTTCTCTAGAAGAACACAATTTCACTGAGTAAAAGCTATTACTCCTTAAAGCTAGCAAGCGAAACTTAGGACAAGTGACATATTTCCCTCAGCACATCTGAGTGTACATCCAAGAACATAAAAAAGTTAAGAGATGCTGGACAGAGGCCATGTAGTACCTTGTAGGTTAAAAGAGCAATTTTAAAATCAATACTTTTGTTTAACTGGAAACCAAGGTAGTAGTTTCAGACTAGGGTGAAATATGTTAAGAGCAATCCCTTTCATGAGAAGCCGTTTCAGGTTAGCTGTACTGGAGTACTATGCCATGTTGTATTGGACATGCAAAACACCTGGGAATTGCAAATAAACTAATCTTGATGTGACAAAAGCATGCATAATTATTTTGAAAGCCAGGGGAGGTTGAAATGGCCGTAACTTGGGGATATCCCATAAGTGATAGACAGGCAGCTGCAGAATTTATAATGGATCATTTTCTGGAAGATGAGAAGGAAACTTAAAATAATTTCTTCTCCTGATGCAACTCTAATATTCTTGCACTTGTAATTGAGAGACTTTGGATGGAACTGGGCAATGGCAATCAAAATAGCCTCAAATCTAGTGGAATCACTGTAAGTATATGTGAAGGTGCAGAAGCTATGTACGCACACGGTCTGAGTTACCTAGATTTAAGAGGAAGCCCCCCATGAGGTTTGCAAGCCTTCATTTGCCCCTGCTATCATTTACTTTGTGCAGAGCCACACATATAACTTTCTGGCATCTCTGTTTAATGAGGTTTATGCCTATTAACATCACTACTCCAGTTTTTCTCAGAACTGTTAGTTTAGAGCAGTAGCTTGGCCATGTGCCTGAAGTGAGGGGGTCTGGATTCTCATGCTGTCTCTCTCACTGATCTGCTTTGGGGCTCTTTGTGAAGTGTGTGACTCTTCTCTAGTCAGTTCTGACTTCAGCAGCTAGGAGAGTGCTTTCGGAAGGGTACATGGTTGCTTATAAAGTGGAAATCCTCACTTCAAAGGCATAAAATACCTTTGCATTAGCAACAAGTAGTTAAGGGTAGATTTTTAGATGAGAACTTTATTACGAAAATTACCAGAATAAATCACAACTCCTTCAGGGTACAGTTGTCTAGAACTGTCATCAACAAATAGTGGACAGACAACTCTAAAATAGTATAATAAATTGAGAAGCTCTGTTCCCCATTTGAGCTCCCTAATCCCTAGAAAAAACTCTTTCCTTGTCTGGACAGTTCTCTGAATTTTTGCCATCTGGAAAAAGAATCCAGTTACTCCCTGATAATGATATACAATACCCCCCCCCCAATCAATGTATTGATTTCCTTAGCGTGTACCAAATTCAAAGTGATCAATCAAAACACAGAAGATAAATCAGCTAGCTCTGTAGCAATTCACTGGCTTTAGACAAAGCTTGGTATTTTCCAATTTTATACCAAAAGACAAGACTTTAGTTTTTTGTTTATTGCATGAAGCAACAAGTAGAAAAAAATCTTCATAACGCAGTCCTTGTAGAAGATAGTGAGAAAGCAATAAATGCAGCATTTCCAGCCAGAAAGCATGACGCAGTGAAAATAAAATGCATTCGAGGAAGAATTTCTTGTTTTTTAATGACATAGACCAGAAGATTAAGCACCAAGCAAAAAGAAAAAAAAAAATCCCCAGATGTTATTTGATACTTATATAAAGTAAAGTGAAAAGTCCCAGTTCTTCTTCATCTTCAGTGCAAAACTCTGCTGTCTGGTATATACCCTGAGCCTGGTTATTGACGGGCGTACGCTGAGTTGGCTTCCAAGAACAGAGTGCAGGTTTTCACAGCTGAGGATCTCTCTAATCTCTGTAGCCATTTGGGTTCACGTACCATTGCCCTTCCCCCTTGCATCTGGGTACTTTCTTGTTTGCCTTTGCATGTAAAGCTCTTGTGCCCTTGTGCAACTGGAAATCATGACAATGTCATGGAAGTTGGACATTTAGGCAGACAGGGAAGAAAAAAACATTTTCTCTTGTTTGAAGTGGGAAAATTGGTGGGGGAGGCAGACAGGAAGGAAGGGAGCTAGTTAGTTAGTTAGTTCCTGGAAATTAAAAAAAAAAAAAATACAATATAAAGAAGATCAGAGAAATAATAGCAAGTGTCTTAAAAAATGACTCCTGTCTTAGTTGGGGTGCTGTGGTGTAAGACAGAAAGTTCAGGTCCCCAAAACTAAAACTCCTCAAAATAACTCACCACTTTTGAAAACCTGCCCCTGTTTATTTATGTCACTTAAAAAAGCAAAATAGAGCAATATAAAAAAGTGTGATAACACAGAGAAAAACATAAGATGAAAAAAACCCTAAGCAAAAAAATTCAAAATATCTGCTTGACATACTAATATAGTTTTGTTTTCTTGAAAATGTTTATTGGAAAATGCATTACAAAACCTTGTAACAGCTGGAATATGATGATCTAATTGCTGTTTCAATAGCACTGTGAACATGCAAACATATTTCCTATGCAAAATGTCAAAAAGGCAGCAATCAAAGTGAGGTTTTAAGCTTCAAAACAAAGAAACAATGAGCTGATTTGTAAACATTTATTTCTAAGGTTACATTTAAAAACAAAATAGAACAGCATAGGTTTGGAGACAGTGCAACAAATCCTTGTACAAAACACAAGATCTGGAGAGAACAGAGCCTTACTGGCTACAAGAAACTTGGGCTGCGTCGAGAATTCCCTCTGAGTTCTGCTGGAGCTACCTTACACATTGTATTTCTTCTGATTCAAACAACTGGCAAATCTTTGATTTGAATAAGGGAGGGGAATTTTCAATATTAAAAGAAGTATGCATGGAGACCTGGGAATCCTTCATGTGGAGAGCAGGAATTAGCATTTACCTTCATCTGCAATAACGTGCCCTTTCTGTCGATGCCGTTTCCTTGCCATGGGATCGGGGTCAATGACAATGTTGACTTTTACTACAGGTATTGACTGAGGCAGGTTTGGAGTCTCTGTTCTGGGCTGTCCCTGGATTTCGGGTGACCTGGCAGTCCTGTACGGTTCGTACAGCTAATTGGTTCGGGGGCTGGTGTTTGCTCAGGTTGATTGCATTCCGAAAGGACAGATTATAATTTAAAGGTACAGTTGAGTTTGTTGGAGTTTTAGCAACCAAGTGCAGCAAGTGACTGTTAACTACTAGGTAATGAAAGTAAGCCCGGCACATTGTGCTATACTATGAAGCCCCAGTATACGGTGCTGTAAGAAACTGACTGCAAGAATGCCTTTACTGTTCACTAGTTTTGCAAAGTCCTGCCTACATGATGATGCATTTTAAAAAACAAGTATCTGCTAAATGTTAAATTGGTGCAATCCAGAGATCTGGAAAGTGATACACAATTGTCCTGCTTGCCAGAAGAATACTACCGATGGGCCTGATTTTCCTGTGACTTACTCTGGTGTAATTAGTGTAACACCACAGGAACTGCTTGAGTTACATGAGTATGAAATCAGAACTAGGCCAGTAAAAATAAACACGCCTGCTATGCACCAAATTATGCCAATAGCATACGATGAAAATCCTCTTAAACATGTACTTGATAAAGAAATAAATCTATTTGAGGAATGAATTTGCTTTTCACCAAGGCCGTTCGTTTGTAAGATTCTTACTGTATTGTGCTTGCAAATAACATTTATTTCTGTAGTGTAAATATGCAAGAGTTCATTTTAATAAAAAGTAAGCCCTAAAATAAGATAAACCCCATGACTAGACTTGCATTGAAGATTTAAAGTGCATTCATCTGCTGTTTTTCTATATAAATATTCATTGGTTTAGTGCTCTCAGGTGTTGGAACTTTTAATCTGCATTCAGATGGAGGTACTTTAATCAGAGAGTTCATAAAAGTCTCTAACTTTTTTCGTAAAAAATAGACTAGTAGATATAACAGAGGGTTGCAAAAGCTTAAAAAAAGCTAAACTACAGCTCTAGGAGAAAAAAAAAGTAAACACCAAATGGCATTTTGTGCCATAATATCAATATTCTATTAAAAATAAATCTCTCACTGTTAGACCGAAGAGTCTCAAACAACCTGTCACTTTACTGCAGTCTTCAGAGATGACTGATAATGGGTAAAAAATCCCATAGCATCTGTTTACCATGTACTCACACAAACTGTTAGGAATGTTTTTAAATGTCAGCAGTAATGTATGCGTGTATTAGCTATCACAGAGCAACAGCTCAACAAAGACAGCATCACTGCCACGCTGGGGGCTTCTGCTGTAAATTAGGGAGGTCAAGTGGCAGAGATACAAGCTGAGTACTTTTTAAACCATATTGTTTGCCTTCTGAAAACTAGAATAAATTGTGCAGTCTGCTGCAGTAACAGTAGTGCCAACGGATAGAGTTTGTACACTTTGAAAATAGCTAAGTGGGATTATGGTAAATCTTTCAATTGCAAGAAGGTTAATCGTCAAAGGCACTGAATTTAAGGTCGGTGGGATGTGTGTGTGTGAGGGGGGATTGTGGTTTCGACGGTCTTTTGCATTAGCAAGGTATCACATTTCATTTGGTAACCTAAGCATTCATCAAGTGTAGAGTGTCATATAGGTGCAGTTGCTGACTAAACAATGTTTGTGTGACAGCATTGTTAGCAGCTGCTATATTACTTGACAATTCTGCACTATTTAACTACTTAGATATGGAACAGGGTGTGTTGTCCTGGCAAAGTCATTGTACTACAAGCCACTTTTCAAGCTGAAATTCATAAAATCAGTTTTTTTTTCCCTGTGTTACTCCATAATAGAAATGTCTCTCTCTCTCTCTTTTTTCTTTTTAGTGTGTGCAGTTTTTTTTCTTGTTTGCCACTAAGAGGATGCATTGTTGAATGTTAGTTCTGCAGTCAAAATGTGTGAAGGGATCTTTTTTTGAAATGAACAAGAATATATATTTCCCAAAATGCAAGAAGCCTGTTACTGTGTTGATGTTGTATGGAGTGTTGGGTATTAAGGAAAGCGACAATCAAAACAGATTGCAGAGAGGAATTAATTCATCCCCCTGCCTTTTTCAGCCCTTCTCCGACAAGTAGCTCTGTTTCAGCAGACACCCGTGCTGCCCCGGACACCCCGCCGAATTCGAATCCCATAGGGGCTGAGTGTGTGGCTGGGCCCCTGGGCTCAGGCTGTGAATCCAGTGAGCAAATGTGCCGTAGGTGAAGCTATTCACATGCTTAATGTTAATCCTGTGCTGAAGTGCTCAGTGACTTGGGAGAGAATGATGGGCTATTTGAATGCAGACCATGCTTTCTGCTTTGCTACTCCCTCTATCCCATAGTGGACATTTTGGAGCTGCCCATAAATGTGTGCCCTATATGCCATATGGCCTTTAGTGAGTTAAGGGGACTCTACTGAGAGTTCTTTAGAGAGTCTCCTGTCCTGACATTTCTTTTATGTAGGCATGGTCCGTGATGGCTGATAGGCAGTTTCCATAGAGTCATAGTGGCCTTTAAATCTGGCAGTTTTAAAAAAAAAAAACAGCCAAAAAAGAACAGAGACAGATCAAGGACATAATGTTCTTGATGAAACAGACTGAAATCCCTGAACAACAAAGAGAGGTTTTTTTCTTCTTTAATCATCTAGATCATTTGGCCAGCTGTGAGCCATGAACCCAGCTGGTCAGCTGTGGGTGTGAAAGGGAGTTCTACCAGGTTATTTTGTTAGCATAACTCTTTAGTCTACATTGAAAACTAAGCATAAATATTTTCTTCATTGCAAAATGATTTCTTAGGCTCAGAAAAAAGGTATCTAGGATACATGGGTGGAAGAGTCCATTAGGAGATAGTCTCACCACATGGATTAGCAAGGTCCCTATTCACCTTTAGTGAGGAAAACGGCTTCTGGGGGCTGGCCAGCTTTTCAGTTGGATAGTTTAGTTGGATCATAGCAGAGCTGTGATCCAATTCTCTAACTTCCGTAGTGGGTAATTGCAGTTGAATTAGAGCCTTGAGAAAGTAATTATTAGAGGCATTGTGGAACACCCTGCTAACCCAGCAGTAAATTAAACCACAGACTGGCAACAACTGGAGATAGTAAGATTAGAGCTCGCTTTTGGAATTTTTTCACTTCTAGTAAGTACATGTTGTCTTTTTTTTTTTTTCAGTTGGAAGACTAGGTTTTGCCCCTTGGAATGGTAGGCTAGTGTTGCTCCTGTAATCAGTGGATAAGAGACGTTCTGTTTAGAAAAAGCTTCTGGAAGTAAACTGGAGAAAATGTCTTATTCTTAGAGCTGGAGAAAAGTCCTGAAAAACAAGTAGGAGAGACCAAAGTTGAACACCCAGTAAAAGATGTATTCAGAAAGGCATTCCTATAGTATTTGGCGAACTATGCAAGGTTCCTCACCTGCCTCATTGTAAAAAACAAGTTGTTCCATGATATAGAAGTTTAAGAGCAAGGACTTAAAGTTAGAATATTGCAAGAAAGAAGAACCTGATTGGAGAAAAGCTGTACTAATGCACAAGCAAACCTTGAAAAAGAACTGTAAAACTTAACAGCAGGAGTAAACAGCAGTTTCAGAGGGCCAAGTTTTGCCACTTTTATTCATGTAGTTGATTCAGAAAGTAGTATTATTGACAGCCTTTTTCATTCTTTACTGTTAAATGTTGAATTCACAGCCTGTTCAAAGATACATACTTTTTAGGCATCAAAGAAGATCCCACTGCAAAATTTCAGTATGGTTATTTCCCCAAACTATGCCTCATTTTTGAATATTGTGCAAAATATATTCTCAGGAGGAGAGAGAATTTTCTTTTGACCTTTTAGAACAGTGTAATTTTTGTATGTCTTTCTTCATTAATCCTGTTTAAAAGGAAAAGCTAGAAATTAGTCTATTATTTTTTATATGAATTTTAACCCACCCCATGCTAGGTTCTTACAGCGATGCTCTGATTCTCCCCAGCTGAGGATCTGGTCCAGTTCTGACCTATCTTTTTTAGGAAACTGTGCCATTTGTGAAATCATTCCAAATTTGAATCCTTAGTGTAATTTTGGAATAGAGGAATAGTCCCTCTGTGGCAAATAAAAAGGCCCTGATACAGTTTATGTAGGAACACGGTGCATCAACTAGCAAAGCAGAAAATGGGGCTCCTCCTTGCTTCTTGGGATTACAGTAGCATCCATGAAACAGCAGAAGTCTTTTTGGGATATCAGAGCAATTTACATGTCCTTTCAGCTTTACTGCAGGCTCTTCATGGCTGGCCAGTCCTTCATCGTGAGCCCCTTGAGTTTGGAAAGTCCCTCAGACCAAATCAGAAATAACTGCCACTAATATACATGTTCCTATATTTGGGTTTTCAGCACAGCTCTCTGTTCAGGGCATGTCTGAGCAGCAGTGATAAATTGTAGACAGCCTCCTTTCCCACATCACACTCTTCTTTCTTTCTTGCATTAATGTGTTTGCAGCTGAACAGAAGTCTGGAATGTGTAAGTAGTGATAACTCTTTATGCTACTTTAAAACATTTTCCTTGGCCTCTCATCTGGATATTTGAGATGGTCATAACTCTAATTCCAGAAAGAGATGAGAAAGAGTAGCCAAATGTTCCAAGACAAAACATATTGTTTTGTGCCAGTTTTCCTAGTCAGTTACCTGGTCCTTGAGACAATCGAGTCTGGGCAAGAGACAACAGGAGAAGGTTGATGTGTCCTCTGTAAATTATCCTATGCTCATTTTTCACTGACACAAACTGTGCACAAGGCCATATATGTAATTTATATACATGCACATGTGTGTGTATATATTTGTGTATGTGTTTATGGAGGGAGAAGAATCTCTGACACAATCTGAAATTGCAGATATTGTCATAAATTGGCTAAAATTTGGGATGTATATTAATCTCCCCAGTTCAGCAACAATGAATGTTCATTTCTGCCTCCTGATGTCTCATAACAACGCCTGATGTGTGTCTGACAAGATTGTTGTCCCTTAACATTAGTTTTCAGGCAGTGAAAAGAATGCATAAGCAGCTCTGTTTCTTCGTCTACCACTTGCTTTATGAGGCTCCTTTGTAGTTCTCTAACGTCCTCTATCCAAGGTTCTTTTCAGACATGAATGAATTAAACATCTCAACAACCTTACAGTGGCATTCCACTTTATATATGGATAGGAAGACTGAGGCAGAAGAAGCTAGGTTTCGTGCGTGATTGCCAAAGCTTTTCTCCATATTTTAGTCCAATTTTCAAAGGTTAATTAAACACTTGCTGAAATTTTGGTGTGCTTTGGAAAATGGGAGTACATTCTTTGGGTGCTCCTGAAAACATGTCCTTCCAAAGTCAGCATGAATACGTAATATTTTTCCTATGGAAAGTAAAGTACCTAGCACTGTACTGTCTAACTGCGATTATGGACAAAGAGCCTAGGTTTCATGATTCCTAGTTGTCTGCTTCTACTCAAAGATAATTTTTTTATTCCTCTGCTAAAAAAGCATCATCTTGAAAAGTATCTTGGATTCTGTCTGCTGTCCTTTTCTCCTTTGTTTGGATGGTTTCAAGAGGCACACTTAAATCACCCTCAATATTTGGCTGAAGCTTTGTTTAGAATGTGATTTCACAAGACTTGGCTATAAGTAATATTTCTCAACATTAATTTTTAAAAGGAAATGGAAGATAGTTCTTAAAGTGGACATTCACAAAGGCATGTAAGAAATGTAGCAATGAAATTAATTGCAATCCTGTAGAGTTAGACAGGGTGAGAGGCCTTCTACAAATACCTAATATATATAAGACATCATCTTCTTGTAAATATGTATCTCAGAGTTAGTGATCTGTGTTTTAGTTTTGTCCCAGCAACTGGCAAGCTGGGTAGTCTTTAGAGGTAGCCAATTTGTATGTGCTCTGTAACCACATTTCCTGTTCAGAGAGTACTGCATACCTCTCCCTCAGGACTCCTGCAAGAATATTCATAAGGAAAATGCAAAATTCTGGTCTCAGTTAAAATGACATAAATCCATGATACGTTGCCTGACCTCTTGGAAGTTTGTCTGGATTTTATATTTGGTTTGTTGATAGACTTCTAGTTTTGCTTAGAGAAGACTATAGGAAGCAGTCTGTGTTGCACCTTGCTTTCGTCCCCTACCCTTTTACTTCAAATATCCAACTTCATTGGGAGTGTCCCACCCAACTTGCTGGGGATACGTTTCTTCATCTCCAATCTATCAAGGCTTTTATCTATTGCCTTGTAACATATGGTGCTGATTTTTACTAAACAACAGTGATTTACTGTTTGTAAATGTCTAACTTAATTCTACATTATTTAGAAATCGATACTTAATTTGAATTGATTATGTTCTATGCCCTTAGATCTTTTAGGGCTGACACTGGGAGATGAAGATCAAATTTCTCCACTAAAAGATTCTAGTAAGTTGTTCCCCTGGCTCTTCATGTACAATGATAGCCCCATTCAAAAATGCTCATGTTTTCTCATTATTAGAATAACACATTGCAGTTTTGATCTTGCTGGTGGTGATTTGACTGACGCAGTTCTAATGACTCCTATGGAAATACTTCTGATTTGCATGGAGATTGCAGAAAAGCAGGACTGGTCCCCAGGTGGAGAATTTAAAGTCCAGAGCTCAGTTCTTGCCTGCTTTGCACAATATATGGTCATTTGCAGGATGGATGGAAAACTTAAGATTCAAGAGAATGGGCAGTCAGATTTTTCTGTTTTTAAAAGTGAGATAGTGGGTGGGTGAGGACTAACTACTCAAGTTCCATCCTCAGCTTGGCCCATGACTTCCTCATGAGACTACAGGCAAGTAGTCTCATTTCCGTTCTAGACAGGGTTAATAATACAACCACAAAGTGTTGTTGAAAAGATTAATTGTTTCTAAATACACTGAAGCTAAATGGGGGTATTAATAATTTGAATTTGTAAAATGCTAGTTTTAGGCTCCTGTGAATGTGTAGTTGATTGATTAGCAGTGAAAAGATAGGTATTTAGAAATCTGGAAATTCTTCCTTGTTAAGATAACAACCATTGTTGTGAAGGAGGATTGAAGAATCTTTGTGTCATCAAATACAAAGGAAAATTTAATGATTCAATAAAACCAGAGTATGGATTTATTACCTTCAGGGTAGGAATGTAATGTATTTACTTAAAGTAATTGCAGGAACTAAGAAGGTTTTCGTAAATTCCTCAGTTCTTCCGTGTTTACAGTAAATCTGAGATTGGGATATGTTCAGCAAGTTTATTTACTCCTGAATGCTAAGTGTGAGTAAAACATAAAAAGGTGTAGTTTTTTCATTCCAATTGTCCAATGTTCCAATTTCAATGGAAAAGTCAAAGTGGATAACCAACATAGTATCACATATTACAGAATCACAGAATGGTTGAGGTTGGAAGGGACCTCTGGAGATCATCTAGTCCAACCCCCCTGCTCAAGCAGGGTCACCTAGAGCACAGGATCACGTCTAGGCGGGTTTTGAATATCTTCAGAGAAGGAGACTCCACAACCTGTTCCAGTGCTCTGTCACCCTCACGGTAAAGAAATTTTTCCTCATGTTCAGATGGAAGCATCTGTGTTTCAGTTTGTGCCCGTTGCCTTGCGTCCTGTCACTGGGCACCACTGAAAAGAGTCTGGTCCCATCCTCTTGACACCCTCCCTTCAGATACTTGTACACGTTGATAAGATCCCCTCTCAGCCTTCTCTTCTCCAGGCTGAACAGACCCAGCTCTCTCAGCCTTTCCTCATAAGAGAGATGCTCCAGTCCCCTAATCATCTTTGTGGCCCTTCGCTGGACTTGCTCCAGTAGTGCCACATCCCTCTTGTACTGGGGAGCCCAGACCTGGACGCAGTACTCCAGATGTGGCCTCACCAGGGCTGAGTAGAGGGGGAGAATCACCTCCCTCGACCTGCTGGCAACACTCTTCCTGATGCACCCCAGGATACCATTGGCCTTCTTGGCCACAAGGGCACATTGCTGCCTCATGCTTAACTTGGTGTCCACCAGCACTCCCAGGTCCTTCTCCGCAGAGCTGCTTTCCAGCAGGTCAACCCCCAGCCTGTACTGGTGCATGGGGTTATTCCTCCCCAGGTGCAGGACCCTGCACTTGCCTTTGTTGAACTTCATGAGGTTCCTCTCCGCCCACCTCTCCAGCCTGTCCAGGTCTCTCTGAATGGCAGCACAGCCTTCTGGTGTATCAGCCACTCCTCTCAGTTTGATTAGGAATTTATTAGTAAAATATTTTAGTAATATTAGTAATATGAGTATTATTTTTATTAGTAATTTTAGTAATATTTTATTAGCGACATTTATTATAGTAATATTGATTAGTAATTCATTTTGCAGTAAGATGTAGTTGTTTTCTGTACTGAGTATATGCATTTTCATTTTCATGTTTTCCTCACCTTGCACAAATTTTTAATGTCACTGAGGAATAACACCACATGCACCGCTTCCGCTTCTTTTTCTGTCTCTGTTAAATGCAAGTCATTTCCGTAGGTGAGGTCTGTTCCTCTAAAACGTCATAGCAGCTGCAGTTTTCAATGCAGTAGGTACAGCTGGTTGCAGAATGCCCCATCTCCCCAGCTCTGTCTGCTCTAGCTGCTTGAGTGACTAGTCATCACAGATTTCAAGTACTCCTCATGGACCATGTGACCAAAAAGGCAAGGAAAACAGGTTAGCTAAGTAATTTCTTAACCAAGTACACTCAAGTGTTGCAGGATCTTAGAAAGGTGTTAGACAACCTTGGTCTCAGACCTATGATTTTCTTTTCATTCCTTTTGAGAGTGCAGAGTTAATGTCCTCTGGTTAGAAGCCTTTCTTGTCTCCTCAATCTGATTCTCTGATCTTCTATAATTTTTCAATTGTCTTTCACCTTGGATAAGAATCATCCCAAACATGAGCCATACCAATTGGTTTCTATATGGAGAATCATTCAGAAGCAACCGAGCTACTTGTTACAGCACAGAAATTCCCCAGAATTCTTGCTTATCTGAGGCAAGCAGGAAAGTTCTGTTACAAAATGGAGGTTCTATTTCACAGACCAGGCTCTGATGCAGCGTGATAAAATACATGCTTTATACCAGATAACAGGCATTTCACACTCAGATAAGGACATGTTTGCAACATGTCACAAACACACATCATAGAAATGCTAGAGATGCATTGATTTAAATTTTCTCAAAGATGTGGATACTAGGCATATAGTTCAAAAATTGAACTACTTCTTGAAAATCTTGCTCATAATTTAGTGGGTTATATATATTATACTTTTATGAAACAGCTGAAGTGAGAGGTGGACACTTACATTTTTTCTGGAAAGTTAACATCATGAGAATCTTGAGCAACTGAAAACTGTATCAGTACCTTCACTTTCTTATGCCTTATCTGGAACCTTTGTTAGAAAGGAAGAAATTTTTGAGTGAAAAAAGAAGAATACTTCTGTATAAGTAGCTGATTCTAGGACCTTTTTTTTCAAAGCTTTTTTGCAGCGTTCTAGAATACTCGGTTTTATTTTTTTTCCACCATAGCTTTATTCTTTAGGATTTCTGCTTTTGCCTTGGATTACTGAATACCTTGAAAGAGACTTATTTGTGATATTTCCAAGAAAAATGGAAGTAGAAAATGTAAGAAATATCACAAGAAAGCCAATTCTCACAAGATTTCTTCTAAGTTCATATGGATTCAAAGGGATTTGTTTGTTCAGATTGCATTTAAGTTCTTTGGTGATTGGTGATCAAACCAAGCTCAGTTCTGAACTCTTCTGCTGCTCTTCTCTTCTTAGTACTTATTTTTCTTAACATACTTTTTCCTCCAACTTCCTGAAGAATTTGGTTTTAAGGATATAACTAATTTTAGATCTGCGGTGTTTGTCTGAAATAACAGACGATGTAGTGCAATAGCAGTAGACTAAACTCGTTAAAATTCTGGAAACACACTACTATCTGTTCTTCCATTAGTGAATCTACAGAACTCCTCTTAAATTTACCCAAAGTCTGATACAATAAACTTAATATGTTATCACATTTGTAAGATGCAACTGTCTATATATTAAGTTTTAGAGCCATATACAATGTAATCAAGTCTTATTTCTAATGAAAATATGAAGAGATATTTCAGTGCTGAGCTAAGGGATGTGATGAACTTCTCAGTTTCTGAAAACATTTAATCACATAGAATTTTTCCTCCAGGAATGGGAATATTTGGTGGCCAAAGACAGAGAGAGGGCATGTTAACAAATGCTGGTACAGGAATAAATCTACTGCAATCTTTACTGAAGAAAATAGTATCTAATGATCCTGTTATTAAACTAAAAACAACCTGAACGATTTTATGACAAAGTTACAATCATGTTAAATTAAAATATGTACCGTATGCATCTATTTATGTTAAAACAGCATGCATTGAAATCCTTCATAAATGAATACCTGATAAAGAATACATTGACTGTAGAAGGTTATACTCCCAATAGGTCATCACTGTTGTTACACAAGGTACATCTTCTAGTAAGGCTGTTTCATGTTCATCTTGGATATTTTTAGCCCAGGAGGCCGTTCTCTGAGCTAGGGGCTATTATTCCTAACATGTCAATAAACCAAACTGAGTGAAAAATTATTGTATTGGAATTACTTCCATTTAATTTGTCACATAAAAGCATGTGTGGGGCAGAGAACTGCTGATTCCCCTCATGTCATATCTGTAGATGGTTGCTGCTGTGGTATCAATGTCTGAATTGAAAAAGAGATTTTATCAGGTTTTATATGTTTGATATGTCTAGGGATCATACACAAGATAGATCAAAACCCAGAGCACTTCATCTGAGAGGATAAATTTATGAAAATTCCTAGAAAAAAAATCCTACAGTTAGGATTACCTAAAAATCCTAGTCTAAAAATAAGGTACCAGTAATGTGTGTTTGTCTGTTGTCAGGTTTTCGACCAAGACAATTGGAGTAGAATGATACATTTGTGTTGTCTCAATTTGGAATTAAAAAGAGGCAGAGATGTGAACACAATCAAAGAACGCTGTAGCCTTAAAAGTGTGAAGAGGAGCTTAAACTTTTCAACCTTTGATTATTTTAAGCATTAAACCAATGAAACTCAGCACTTGTCTTAGTTTCTGTGATCCACAGTATTCTTTTGCACTCTGAACCTCTTATATTGCTACAAGAATATCAGCTGCTTTGTGTCCCTGGCTGATTCCACTATCACTTACAGCCCTTTTATACCAGAGTAGCACTTGCATAAGGAAAGTTGTGTATGTAAAAGGAAAATCAAGTCCTCTGGTTTGTAAGTCATGAACTACTTGCTAAATGCACATATGTTGCCTGAAGGCTAATTTCTTCCAGGTTGCCAGCATTATTGGGGTGCACTGTGGCTAACCACAGTGAAATGTAACAACCCAGTTCCAGTGAAGTGAATGGTAAGACTCATTAATCTCTTTTCAGAAGTTACTGGTTCTTTGAAAGGCAGTAGTTGGTGCAAGAATAAAAAATAAAGACAGTATCTCATAAAAGAAAGAGATGTATCATAGTAACTTCAATGAAATATAAGGACTGTTATCCTGAGTCAGATTCCAACTAGAAACAAGCCAAAACGGTTTGACAAAGTGTAGTTGTGTCTCTAAGCAGGAAAATTTAGAGATTTTCCTGTCAGATTTGTTGCCCAATGTGTGTCTAGGCATGTCTCTCCAAGACGATACTTTGAGAATGAGAGAGTAATGCCAATTGACTGGATATGAAATGACAATATTTGACATCACTTCTGCTAATATTGCCTGCCAGAAAGGGACACTGGGGAATGATCTCTCTATCTATCTAGAGCTTGAATCAGAATCCTAATATTGATCATGTTTCCTCCATTTGCCGTTTCTGTTAGCTGCCCTTATAGTTTATTTTTCTCTCATATGTGATTTCATAGGTCACTATCTGATCTTTTATGTTAAATTTAATGTTATACTATGATCTTTGTAATCATAAAGTCCCCCTTATTATGCAGGAAGCACCCACAAACACCAGCTTACTATGGAATCTTTAAAAAATGTGATCAACATCTCTTGCATAATTTTATCTGCTGGTAGTCTATTTATTTCCTATTCTTTTTTTTTTAAATGAAAAAAATACCAGTTTCATCATGAAAAACATGGCTTTTTTGACCGACACTTTGCAATTTTGTGGGATTTTCTAATAGCCTATCACATGCCTCTACTTGTAGAATTAAAATGTGATGTTAAGCAAGCATTCAAGAGAATCTATTTTTATCAGGAATCATTTTCTTTTCTCAGAAGTAATACATGGGACTTGTACACTTATCTGGCAAAACTGTTTATTCATATCTGTGTAACCTGAGCTTAATCACTGTGGTAGGTTAAGTTTAAAAAGAAAAACTGGAACACAAAACCCTCAGGATTTGAGGTCTGCCTAGTTTGTTGTGATTTCATACAGCCTTCTGAATTTTTAGAAAGCATGCAAAGAGCAAGGCTCTGAGAGCTTTTTTACCCCCCACCCCCATAAGCCACATAGTGTTGGCATGATTAGTACATTTTGCAGATAAAATTTACTGAAAAAACGGAAAAAATCCAAAAGTGAGGCAAAGTTTGTTTGTATATTGTTTCTGTATGTTAACATTGTTCTTACCTTCAGTAGGTCTTCCCCTCTCTGATGTTTGTTATCTAATAGAAAGCCAGCTTTTCTTTTGCTACACAAAATCAAAGTCCTCTAGGCAGAATATGCTTCACATTCCCATACTCGTCCTCACAGTTCTCTCATGCACCCATTCAGGTCTGTGTCCATGTCTCTCAGGAGCAGGTAACCGGAGCTGTACTCTGGTTTCTGGAGGACGTCTCACCAGAGCCTTGTATGAGCCTTCTTGCCCTTCCCTTCTTGCTTGCCTTACAGTTACTCTCTTAAACCCATCTTCTCCATTTTAACTGGGGAGTTCCTATATAGCTAATAAAAACTTTGCCAAAGTCCAGGTAGATGAGATTGCTATTTTGTCTTGAAAATTTGCTATCATATCAAAGAAAGTTATTAGCCTGGTTCAATCTGCTTTTGATAAATCCATGTTGACTCTGATGCCATTTTCCATTTGTCGACACATCTTTTAAGTATTCCCTCCTGAAAAAATTTTCCAAAGCCTTACATGCTAGTGTGATCAGATGCAAACAGGCTTGTATTTGCATGAATCACTTTCCCCTTTCTGAAGTACATAAGTCATTTTATCTGCTAATCTTCAGTCATATGGTTCCACCCTGGCTTAATCATTTGTTTAGATGCCCAACCTATAATTTTGTGTGCCAGTTCTTTCAGAATTCAGGAACTGTGATTATCTTGTTCTCCTGACTTGAAGGAATTACGGAAATGGAGTTTTCCTTCCACTTCAGATTTGATCATTTACATTTTTATACCCTCACTTACAATATGCATAACTGCTTTTGCCCATATCATCATCAGTGCCAACACCTTTATCATTGTTTAATTTCGGTGACAGCATTAGCTGCTCTTTTACCTCCTCCCCTGTTGTCACTGCGTAGTTGCCCAGTCTAGTCCAAAATGTTTACTTAATGTCACCATTAAAACTGGAATTCTAAAAAAAGAGCTCCTAGTTAACCTAACTGCTTTCATGAAAGTCAACAGTAAAATTCCCCATGTGCTCCCAGAGAAATTTTGCATCAGCCTTACTTTGCTCTCTGAGGAAAATAAAGGCAAAAGGCATAACATTTCAATCGATGTTTAAAAATAGAGTAGACTTCAAAACTGTTAAAGTGGAAACAGCCCCAAATAATCATTTAATATTTCTGCAAAAATATGTTTTGTCATCATTTCGTTTTTTTGAGGAAAAAAAATCATGAAATAGTATTTTCAGAGGAAGAAAATTTCACCCAGACAATGATGGCCTGCTTGTAGAATGATAAGAGCTGAAGATTTTATATATATATATATATATATATATATATATATCACTGTTTAACCTCAGATATTGTTTCACTGTAAACTTTTATTTCAATGACTGCATTTTGCAGATGATATTTAAAGTATATGCATTCTGAGGCTGGAAGTGTGTGCTTAGACTATTAGTTCTGTAAAAATGGAGAGCCAAATCATACATTCCTTATTGGGACTACACAGAATACTTGAACGAGTGGTCCCTCAGCTTGTGAGGATATATGTTTCAAACTATCTCTTCATTAGCAAACACAGAATTTACCTGTCAATAAAAGATATCTTTGTATCACCCATAGTCACAATAATGTTTATTTAGATATTATCTGATTCCCTCAGCACTTTTATTATTTACCAATAGAAAAAATGACACCATTACTTTTCTTCTGAATTTTTAAAAATGACAATAGTGCAATTAAATTACTGAATTCATTTATATTTAATTGTACTTTTGGTTTTAATGTGCTATTGGAGGACATTTCTTTCCATGACTATTAGTTTTCCATGCAACATAACAAAATCTAAAGCTATATTAAGGAAATATATTACATGGGCAAGACAAAGTCTCATTAGTGTTATTTATGGCATGCTGAAACCTCATTAGGAGAAGGTATGCTGGATTCAAAAATGCATTACTGAGAATGGTTTTTTGGGGGGTTAGGAGAGAAATCGCTTTTATTGTGTTTCTTTATCACATACAGAGTGGTTAGTGGACATTTTGGTTTCTTAAAGCATAAAATAAATTAAGATAGAAGAAAAAGAGTAATTAATCTAGTAGTAAGTATAACCTCATTACAGATTGAGAATAGCCTGCACATGGTCACAAGGAGTTTCTGTTTACTATTCACCTTAGTTTCAACTAACCATTAATTTTTAACTTCTTTCACTGGAGGTAAAAAGCAGTATTTTTTCAGCATAGTAGTTTGCATCTTAAGCAGTAATAATGTGCTTTTAGTGCATTTCAGACCAGGGATGAGTGAAACCTGAGGTGTGGAGTCACAAATAGCCCAATTTAGGTAGTAGTATTTGCTCTAATGAGAGCTATATATCCAGTCCTGCGTAAATATTGTTTTGTAGGCATACAAGGAAACCATTATTTGCAAGTAAATGAGAACAAAAGGAGAGTCCCTGAATTGTCAATCTCAGACAGGAAAGTCATTTTGTGTGGGCAATATCCTTCCCCAGGTTTGCATTTCTGCCATTACTTACTAGTGACTTGAACAGCCATGAAATGAAATCCCTCTTTTTCCGCAGACCTTGATCCCTGATGCCATTGGTGCAAAACAGATGCGAACAGTTAGTTCCCCTCTTCATTTGTTCCCTGCTGCAGTTGGTCACTGTCAACTCTGTTCCACAGCTGACAAACTCTTTTATGTTGGTGCTTCACAAGGCTGCCTTTTGACAGCAATGTTACCTGGTAGCCACACACATTGTTTTGACTTATTATGCCAAATCCACTTAATGCTAACACTGCACACAACTGCTTTGATGGTGCGTGTATATTCAGACTTCCTATGTTATACCTGTTGTTAAAATGTGAGTACCTGTGGGGCTCTTTAATAATAAAAAAAATCTATTCTTCCAGTAATAGTTCTTTTTAAAACCACTCCACATGTGACATCTGTGGTGGCAGCTGTAACATTTATGAATGAAGAAGTGCTGTGTGGTTTGTGATAGGAACTTAGGAGTATGTGGTGACTTCTGATCAAGGCTGGGTCAGCTCAGTGAATCCAAAAATATTGCACACAATCTCTCCATATATATTTTAACATAATGTTCCCCCTTAGCGTTCCTTTCTTATTTAGAGGGCCTTAGATGTTGAGACGTTACTTTATGACAGGGTTGCATAATTATTATAAGTATAGTTAATTATCAGTTGACATATGACTAATTTGGGGGGTCTTTCATTGGGCTAAATCCTTTCTTTCCCCAGTACATTAAAAAGGCTTATGAGGAACTAGTAGATTCATCTAGATGCAGTCCCTTTCCCCCATCCTCTCTCCTCATAGTCACTGAAGCTGTGCCTCCTTGTCTTCTCCTTCTGGGTACATTGTATGTTGTAGCACATTTACTGTAGCACCTAGACACTACATCTGAAACGGGAACCCTACTGAATTCTTCTCTGTGCTAATGGGAAGTAGTAAGTAATTTTTGCTTAAGAATGATCTATTTAAATAGACAAAACAAATGGGAGGAGGGATGGAGGAAAGCATGTGGGCAAAACAAGTAAAATGATGATTTTTAGAATATATGTCAAAGCTGCCTTCTTTTTCTATTACTTTTCTTCTTTCAAAAGGTTTTGGGAGGAGATGAGAGAGGGAGGGAGTATATCTCACTATGGGGATGCCAGAGAGATGAAGAGGCTGGAAGGGAATCAGGAAGAAGTAAAAAAAAAAAAAACTGTGAAGGAAATGGACTGCAGGAAATGGTTCTGCAAATTACTGATCAGAAGCGGAGAACATGTGTGGTGAGAGCCACAGAAAGTAGCTAGTTTTGTCTGATACTGTCATTGTGCCAAGGGCCCAGCTAGAGCTGACCTCTTCTTCCCTGAGTAGCATCAGAAAGTGCTACCCATCAAAATGAGGCTACTTTGCTGTTAACACGCACACATATATGATCTCAGTTCAGTCAGAGTATCTTGCTATAAGCCTGCTTTTTTAGAGAAAAAAGTGCAGAAAAGAGGACAAAAGAAACAGTCCTAGAAGGGAAGGACAAATAGAATTCATCCCTGAAAAACAAAACAAAACAGGGTATTTCAAATAAAGAGAGAAACGAGAGGAGCAGATAAAAGCAAGGAACAGGTAAGTATCCCTTGGCTTCTTTCAGCAGTGTCTTTCTGCTTCACGTAGGTGAAGGAAAGCAAGGAAGACGAATGCTGTTCTTGCACCTTGGGGAGATCAAAGCTCGGGGTCTGAGGGTTGCTGGCACACGTGGGATAGACCATCTTAGTCTTCCTTTTTCCTTCCGTAATGCTGCTGTACTATGCTGTGTGGAGAGGAAACTCTGACATTATCTCGTCCTCCCTCCTCCGTCCCTGCCCTGCACACTCTCTCCATATTGCAGCTGTAAAACGACAGACATGTCTCTCTCCTCCTTTTCTAGCTTGCTCTGTGCTCTCGCTCACCAAGTGGATTGACCAGTGCAGCGTCTTGTGTGACAAAACAAAATGAAGAAGCCTTACTAAAAAAAACCTACTATGCCACCTTCAAGCCATGCTTACATTCACACCCCTGTTGTGACCAAATCCCTGCAGCTCTGAAACCATGGAGTGTGGTCAACATGTCCAGAAGATTCACAAACTAGTTAAAAAGATCTGGCAATATTCCTGTGCAATAAAACTAGGCACAGCCCTGAGAAGAGTTGCAGTATGAGGGTTTCGTATATATAAGCACCTTTGCAGAGCAGAGCTCTGTGTTACACAGCAGCCCTGTTTTATAGGTGTGTTCTGAGCCGTCTCTGACTTTTGAGGTGGGATACAGTTTGTATTTAAGTACCATCCACTTGTAAGGAGAAGAGGGAGGTCTGATGGCTGTGGGAGTGGACAGGGTGGCAAACATGTCAGTGTTATCTCTATCTGTGTGTAGGCCTCACATGGGATTTAGGCAAATTACTTGAGAAGTCATACTGGTCTCATTCAAGTCCATGTGGGTTTTGCCAGGGACTTTATAGGGGTTTGATTTCATAATTTTTAGAAGTCCCATTTATCCTTTGTCATTTGGAAATGATACAGCTAACTTCCTTGGTATGGAGAATGTTAGTTCTGCCTTCTTTCACGTTTGTAGTGTGTGAAGATATCATTATAATTGCCAGTTTAAAACATGCCTTTAATAATAGTCCTTAATAACACCACAATGTAAGAGTAGAGAATGCTAAAGATAGAAAACTCCAAATGCTGTCGTACTGATGAACCTAGGAACGCTCTGTGTGACTAAGATATATACTCCTGTCACGGCCACTTGTTTGTCCATGTATTATGGTGAAAGAGGTGAGCAAAGAAAACACATACTCCAGTCATAGTGCTCTTACTGCTAGTTGGGCTTCTCTTTTGGGAAAAAAGAGATGAACCAGGATTTCTTTTCCATTCATTTTTGGAGCTTTTGCATCCTCAACTAAGAAAGAAAAAAGGAATAATTTTCAAGTGCAGCCAAATTGCTGGCAGACCTTGACACTTTCACAATAATCATCATATTGAGGGCTGGTATCACATGTAGATTCACTGCCAGTACTTGTGCAGAGGCTTACTTTGTAAAGAAAAGCAGGCAAATTTCCTTCCAGTTTGACTCTAAAGAGGACATGAGAGGAAAATGACAATGAATTTGATTTTTGCTTTCTTTGCTTTTCACAAAATGAAGGTCTCTGCTTCAGCAATATAAAAAGGCTAAAAGAACTTGCATTTGTCACTAGGAAACCTGTTTCAAGATTTGATGCAATATATGACTTTATTTATACCATTTTCTTGTCTTCTGTACTGTACATTGTTAGTGTTACTAATCTTCTAATATGGGAAATAGAGCAGACTATTTGTTGCTCAAGTATCCATGATAGTTAGTGAGAAATTAAGAAATGTCTGAAGATGTTTGGAAGTTCTCTATCATGTCAGCATTGATCGGGTGGAGAAACAAAAGATTATTAGTTTGCTGGAATGCCTGCTTTTTACCACACACCTAAATAAAAGCAGGATATAATAAATGATAGAGAGAAAGAGAGTGGATGTGTGTGAAAGACAAGGCTCTACCTTGAACACATCACAGGAGCCATTGTCCCTTTTATAACTGCAAAATGAAAAATAGCTATTTGTGACCTTACTGAGTTCATCAAGCTTGTTTGTTAAACATAAAGTAGTTTTGTTGGAGCCAAACACTGTTCTTTCTTACTGTAATTTTTATTTCAAAGAATATTTTTCAAAGAATTTAAGAGCAGTCAAAGCCTAGCCAAGGATTTAGGGAAAAGAAGAGGGCTGTAAAATAGTTGCAATTCCCATGAAGCACTGTGCTCTCAGGGGGGTGGGGGTGGGGGAGTGTTAGGTGAATGGTGAGCCTACCCAAAAGGACAAAGCAAAATAGGTTGATCTGATCAAATAAAGCTTAAATACTTGGCCAGTGATACAAAATTGATTTTTTTTACTATTGAAAATATAACTTTTATGGAGAAAATGCATTTCTGATAAAAGATTTTTTTGGAGAAAAGTCGTAGCCACTTTCCACTTGGACCTTGTGGCAGTTGCAGTGTGGTCGAGGAGGAGCCTCCCTCCGTTGGAAGGCCTGGGTTTATCCCTGCTGTCAGAGGATCTGAGCCAGGTCAAGCTATGACTAAAAGTCTGCAGGTGGCTGCCTGCAGTGCTGGGACTGACCTTTGCCTCCACTGGGCACCAAGCTTCAGAGCAGACCCAACAGCTCCAAACTGTGCTAGTTTGCTAAAACCAAGAATAATTTCATTGTTCTGGGCAGCGTCCTGTTAGCTCTGCAAGGAGCAGCAGGGACTATATAAAAAGAGTTCAGAGAGTCTTTTAGTAATTAATGATTTTCCATAGCATTTTCAGTTCGTTTTCTCTATTTTCAGCTGTATGACCTAAAATTATGTCACAGGGGAAAAAACAGATGGGCTTTTCCTTTTACTCTTTTTCTGTTTTATAAGCAGATCCTTGCATTCAGGTCTTCTAATTTGTATGGAATCATAAAAATTAGAAATGAAAGGGAGTTATTAGTCCATCTAATCCATCTCTCTGCTGGTGAAGGATTGCTTTTTCTGTAAACACATTATTCTTTCTGTACCCTAGTTTTATATGACTCAGTTGATAAGAAAAGACCAAGGATATTCAGCAGGGTATTCATTCTGATGTATAATTTTAAAGGTATAGTGTTTCAAGATCAAAGCCAGTGTCATTTATTTGTCTTCCGTAGGTCCTAGTACCAGCAATCTTCATTTAAGTCCTACAGTGGGGCCTGAGTATAATGCATTTACTTACCTGGCATCAGAAGGAGTGTTATGCTGATTTTGAAAGGAGCTTAGATGAAATGGAGATCTCGGGTCCGTTGCTGCATCTGCTGACTGGCCTGGAAACTGTGGCTGCTAACCCAGGTCAGGGACTGCAATAGAGAAGCTTCTTTTAGCACGTTATTTAGTAATGTAATACCCTGTACAAAGGCCAGTTATTCAAGCTGTAAATGGAAGAGCTGAATTGCCCCATAAATTTGAGGCTTATTGATGTGAGTTGCTTCTAATATTTCTATAGGGAAAAACCCACTTATTGATCACTTGGGGCACTGTCTTACTTCTGACATTAATTTAGTTGCAGATTAGGTAGGAATGTATTACTTTCATAAAGATCCTGAGTGGTTGGAGGCAGGCAGTGAAACTGAAGCACAAATACCAGCAGACTGTATGGCTCATGACACTGTCTGAAATAGCAAGCAGCACCAGTGAACTGGCACACTTTCAGTTCCGTTTCCACTGAGAAGGCTTATTACAGTAACAAACAACAGGTACTGCTCTAATGAAAGAGATCTCTTATTCCAGCTGCTCAGGGATCATCCTCAAAAGTCTACTTCTAGGTGCTTCAGAACGAATAAGGAGGCTTCAGCCAAGGATTCGGGCTGGTTTATGTCCAGCACTGGAATAGATGTCACAAGGGATTAGTAAGAGCAAGTGCATGAAGCTAACTATAATCTTGGTGGGAAGTATTAGCATTGCCCAGAAATGGTATTGGTGGCAGTACAAATCTCCTGAGAGAATTCAGGAAAGGACAGAGTGAGATTAAGGCTCCCTTGCTACATTAGCTGGAAACAGTGGCCATGCTGCGAGCGGTAGGAGTGGGGAGTGGACTGTTCTTGGCTTGTTTAGCGTCTCCTAAATCTTTATGACAAACGTGCTTTGCTGGAGTCGGACAAGAAATATTGATGAGCATTCTTGATGTGGCAGTGGGCACTAGCATCCTCTTTTGTATTCCCCAAACCAGTTCTGGTTTATTGAGAAATGAGGCAGCATCTTCAGCTTTATCCATCCTGTTCACGCAAAGGAAGGTTAAATCCGCCAGAATCCATCACAGCGTGAGTGACGGTACGTATTCCTGTTCCACTCTGATGCATGTGGTTCTCTGTCTTCACAAGCAGAAAGTGATACCTTCTAGTCTCTGGTGTGGGAGATCTGATCCCTTAAACTCTGCTGTTCCTAACAGAATTTCTTCTAGTCCTGTCAAAGCAGGAATGCTGACCCAGAGGCAATCGCGAGGGCTTGTTTTCAGCTTCTTTGGGCAGTACCCAAGAATTCAGGACCTGCCTTGCTTGCAGACCGGAAAGATGTAACTGATAACGTAGGATTAATGGAGTCTTTGTTTAGCTGAAAAGGGTACAAATGAGGAAGTAAGATTCATTTCTGATGTTTACCTTTCACTCTGTACGCACTAAGGATTTTAAATGCAATAAAACTGTAGCCATTCTAAATACTGAGAATGCACTGACTCTGAGCTGTATTTTTTTCTCCTGTATAACTCGAATCAAGAATGGTACCTGCCTGCACAGGTAAAACAGTAGGGTCCAATGATGATTGGTAGGGACATAGGAATTACCATGCTTCTTCAGTTCTTTAATCCATCTAGACCAGAGCATGGTCTCTGAAAGTAACTGGCACCAGATGTCTCCAGCAAAGGGCAGCGGAGGGTGCGGTGAGCTTCAGAGTAGTCAGACATGCCAGTCCTCATGTTACGTCCAGTGCAAATAGCTAACTCCTACAAACTGATACACACTGCGAAGCATGAATTTTTGTCAGTGGTATCTGCTTTAAGCTTGAATTTCCTACTATTATAGCTGCGCAAACACTTTTAGAAAGTTGATACATTCTTTCCCTCAGGCACTTCTTTCAGCAATGAGTTCCACTCTCTAATTACATGTTTTGCAAAAAGCATTTGATTTTCTTGGTTTGAATCTGCCACCTTTGGCTTTCATTGAATGTCCTTTCCTTTTTGTTTTGAGAGCCAGAAAGAATGGACCCACTGTGTTTTTTAGAAAATTGTGTCATGTCTTGTACTAATCATTTTCTTCCTTAAACAAAAAAATCCCATTTTTTTTCTGTCACTTTTCATAGGAAGGTTTTTCTGTGTTCTATTTTCATTGCCCTTCTTTGACCTACTTCTCCAAAGGGGAGTGAGGAGCAGTGTATACAGTATTCAACATTAAGCTAGAAGACATATATATAAGCATATTCCATTATATATTATCTCAGACTTTATGCATCCTTGCATCATGTTTGACCTAAAACAGAGGTCTTCATTAGGTTGTACATAATAACACAGTCCTTTTCCTGAGTAGACAGAGCTTTGTGTTAACTGTTAATTTCAGTTATTAGCTCTGTGGCATGTCTGCTTATGGGATATCTGACTCTGCAGGGTCCTTCAGATAGCCCTGTGCGGCCGGGCTGAAGGGCACAGTGCCATCCTGATTCATCCATGTGACTTCTATGACACAAAACTGTGGCTTTGGGTGGCGTTATGCCCTGCTGGGTAGGTCTAACAGGTTACTTGGAGATAGCTTGGGTGTTTCTGTGGGGCACTGCACTTCCCCCAGAAACTTTCCTCACTCTCCTGCTAGTTGTAAGGACTCGGAAAATGAACTGAACTTAAGGACACGTAATGGTTCAACCCCAGTTTCACTGCAGTTGATTATATGGACTTCTTTCATTGTTAAAAAAAACAGGTAATGGATATGTGGCAGGAAGTAATTGATGAGTGGCTGTGTGTTACAGAGGACTTTTATAAACTGGGGCCTATTAAAAACAGAAATCTTTTCCTTGATTAATTGATATGCTGCCTTAAGGGCAGATCCACAGCTGTTATAAAACTTCAGTGTGATCACAAGTCTTCTGTTTTCTATTCTAATATCCTGACTGTACTGTGGTATTCCTGTCAGATGTCTGATATAACATGCTACAGATGGTAAGGATCCAGAACTACACATAGTGCACAAAGGCAAAATATGTGTGCATTTATTAGACCATGCAGGGCACTACGCCATGCTGGCATCTAACTAAACTAGGTAGAAGGACCTTTAGAATATGCAAAATGCATAAGAATACATCCTTAGTTGATAATAAGGCATTTAGTATACTTTTTAGTCATTCTTGTTAGTGTTTATATTATATTACTATCTGGGTCCAAATCAAAGATCAGAGCACTGTACAAACGTGTAACAGAAAGGTAACCATTGCCTTTTTGACTCAAGCCCAGAAAATCAAGAGAATTAAGAATGAAGATGAACATTTTTGAGTCAATATTTCATTCTTAACTTGTGTCAAAGCAATTTAGTTGTTCTCCTTCTGCTCCTCCTTCTTGTTCTCCACCTTCCTCAATGGCAGTGTTTCAGGACAGAACTCCCAGCCTTAAATCTGAATTGCCTTCTTTTGGGGTTTTAAGTAAGATGCTGGATATTGCTTTAATATAGGGTTTTTGTAGTTTAATTTATTTTGGTTGGTAAAGAATATTCATCACTCATTTAATTCAGAAGGTACCTATTGATTCCTTTCTCCTCATTTGGTAGTTTCTGACATTTTATAGCACTTGATATTGATTTATACAAAATCCGTAGTCCAAACGTCCCAAGGAGTGCTTTATTCACTTGTCATTTGCTGTTTTTCTTAACTAATAAATATAACAGCTGTGTATATCCACTCTGTTAAGATCTTGTGGCTCTGCTTTCAAAGAGATAACAGGCTGGCCCTAACAGATGAGGAATTCTTGCAGTCAGGAGCTTAGAAGTTGCAAGATAGGCAAGACAGAGAAACAAGGTCCACCTTGATTGGTTAGCAGGGCAGAGCAACCTCCTCTACTCAAAGGATGCTTAGGTTAAGGTAGGAAAAATATAACTTTGCTTCAGTCTTTGGAATGTCACACATTGTGGTACTCTGATGGCAACTTTATTTATAGCTTGTCAACAGGTAATCAATATAAGCAGCACATGCAGCAATACATATGAGAGCAGGTATGTCTAAACTGCGTTGATCTGCCACATTGTCAGCTTGCCAGATGCTAAAGTTAGTTCTGCAGAATTGCAGTAACGTACAGTAACTCCATTAGGAGCGTGGTGCTTTCAGCAAATGTTTTCCGAAGTCTCCACTTGGCTTAATAGCCTAAGCTCTACTTCCAGAAATGATCAGGCAATTTTATGAGCCTAAGGTCAACAGGATTAGATCTCCTTAGTCACTGATGGCTTCTAGAATATATTTTAAGTTTGGGTTTGAGACTTAGTTCAAATGGTGTTTGTGTCCAGAATCTGACAGCTCAGATAAGAGCTTTCTGTGATCTTTGATGTACGGGAGAAGAAGATTGAGTCCTCTTGAGCTCTTACGAGAAGCATAAGCACACTCCTACTTGCAATGTGAGTGGGTCAGTCTTGACCATATGTATTGTACTGCAGAGTGTATGGGGACAGTATTTAGCAAGACAAGCTGGCTGTAGGTTCTATCCAGGAAGATGCTGATATTGCCTACAGCCAGGGGAGGAGGATTCCTCTGTACTGACTTAGCCACTTAGGAATTAGATGTGTAAGTTGGAAAAGTCACCCTCAGTTCCTCCCATTGTCAGCAAAGGCATGTTTCGCCACAGGATGATTTGTTTCAGGCTAAGGTGAGTACCTAGGATAAAGTCAGATGAATTGCCCTCTGGAAGTGCCTGCCTTTCTCTCTTGTTTACTAAAGGACCTCACTTGGATGTGGGCAGTTCACATTCAGGTGTCAAAAAGCAGGTGAGATGAATGTCACCAGCAGATAGTTAGGATGTCTGAAGTTGGCCTTGTGCATACAACTCACGTTATTTATAGGTCTCCCAGGAACAATATTGTCAACTACCAGAGCATATTGTGCTTTAACTTTCTTGACCCGATAGTGTACGTGCAGCCAATGAGTCTGTAGCTACATGGCAGGCTACAGTTAACCTTAATGGCTMTACCTGATGATCATCTATACTGTAAATCTCTCAGCTCAGCTCTGGACCTCCAGCTCTTCCACTGAACTTCCAGCTCTGTCCTTCCCTGGAAAATAACCAGGTACACAGTTTTGAGTGCAGGAGATCTGACAACCTGTCTGTTTTTCTTTTTCTGGCCTGTTGATACAGGTTCCTAGAAGGGCCTGTTTTACAAATAAGAAACATTATGTGAATAGCTTTTATATAGGCTTTGTATGATATGACATAGTTGTGCCTTGGATTAGTTTAGGGACAATTTAAAGTTGTCAATAACCAGTGTATAATTGAAAGCCGAGAGGTACTTAAAAAAATGTACCTTACATGTATTATCATGCAGTGGTCCTTCTTGACCTGGGTTGTACTGAAGACATTTATAAACTCTTCTTTGTTTTTTTGTGGGAGTACTAGAGGGACCTTTTGAACACAAATTTCATGCCATCAAGAATTAAGGTGCCAGCCATGTGTCTGGCACTGAAGACATACTACGTGCTCAATCTTGCGTTCAGATATGCATATGGCATGCAGGCGTAAGATGTTCTGCAATGAGAGATCCCAAGGATCTCTTAGTAAGTTTACTAATTCACTCCCTTGTCCTCTGATGATAAAACTCAGAAACTGAGGTTATCGTGAGATTGGGATGGGCATGCATGACAGAAACACAAAGCCATAACAGGAGTTTTATGCATGCAAGGTGGGTTTAATTCATGTGTAACTGATAAGAGATATCAGACTACAAAGTTTGGTTATGGGAGAAGGAAGTAAAATGTGGGCATATATGGGACGGTTAAGAGAACACAGAGCTTTGAAAGAAATATATGAAAACATGATGGGCCCATGCTGTGCTGTGTCCAAGCTGACCTCATCGCAACTTTTGAAGGAGGAGGCAAAAATTGTTCATATTCATCCTTGCAGCTCTCCAACAGCCATATGAGTTTGTCTGCTGGTATCCAGCATAATGCTGAGTAGCCTCAGAATGAAGTTTAGTGCTCCATTAAAGATCCTTTACAGCAGTGACGTCCCTGGGAGACACCCAAATCCTTTCCTGCTTGGTTATCATTCCTACATTATACCACTGGAGAGCAGATGGCTGACCAAGGAGCTCTGAGCAACCAGCAGGACTTAAGGTGGTGATGTATCCTCCTGGCCACATCTAATATAGGTAAAGCTACTGCGCATGTGCACATAACAGCTGCATGAGTCTGGGAAACCAGTCCTTACCCAGAAGCAGTATCCATTTCATGTCTTAAATGTTTTGAAAAATTAGGATCTGACTGGGTACCAATTCAGTGTTCATCAAAAACTTGTATTTTTCTCACTTTGTTTCTGCACACTGCTGGCAGTAGTATGGAGGTATCACAGTTATAAACTGTGGATGTATTAAAAAAAATTAGCCTGTGTTTACAGTCAAAACCAATCCTTAGGATGGACTTCTGAAGCATCCTTGTTACTGTGTATTGAGAGATCCGTTAACACACTGGTACTTTTCTCACTGTTGGAGATGGAATTGCTGCTAAAGCCTTTTAGACTCAGAGCTGTAATGTCTAGTGATGTTTTGTTTAGAGTAGTGTAAAATCAAGTATGTTGTATGAACTTCAAGCAAGGTACATTTGAGCTGAGTACTGGATTATAGAGAATGATGTATGGAGCCTCTTTAACTGTGTGGAGTTAGATTTGATTTTTAGCAAATAAGTGACAGATTCATATGTGGAGGAAAATTGAAGTTCTCATCTATATATTGTTTTTATTATGTTTTCTTTGCTTCAGGCTCTAACATATCAAAGACACTGTGGGTGAAAAAAGTACTTTGATTTCCATCAATAAACGTCTTCATATTCTTGCAGCTCATACACAATTGGTGCTATTTCATGGTTGTGAAAAAGACAAGTGAAAGTCATGAAATAATTCATTGCAATCCAGAGCAGCTTAGATTTGAAGCATTGCTAATATTTACAATTATCACCCAGCCCTTTCTGTGTTGCATCCATCTTAGATTTAGAATTATGCTTCTGGCCCAATAAGAATATGTCAGTATGTTGGTTTGCATCTGTCTTTGCCATATGCAGAGTGAGGAAAGAATTCCTGCTGCTTCCTTTTTTTTTTTTTAATTTTACCCCTCCAAAATCAGACCAGTTGTTGCCTAGATTCTGTCTCTTGCAAATGACAGTACTCTTAAAAGAGAGTTTATCTCATCTCAAGGGTTTGCTGTTGCTGTTGTTACAGCTTGTTATCATCAGACACTGGGAGATACGATTTGTTATTGGCATTACAAGTGGCCTTTTGTCACCATACAAATATGGTTCAAATACTCCATTGCTATTGGGGCAGATCGGGGGCACTGCTGGGTGTCTTCCACTGAGTATGGGGAAGGCAGCAGGGGCAGCGAATGGAAGTCACCTTTAAGTGGTTCCCCTGTTGTGTCTTAAGTGGAAGTGAATTTTGTCCCCAAGAAAACAGAATTCTAATAACTACTTTCTCAACAAAAAGTTCCTCTGTGTCTCTTTTGTTGCTAGTCTGATATGTCTCTTTGTGTCTGTGCAAGCATCTGACTCCTTCCTGTGTTTGTATTGGTTTACCTTGTGCTCTCTTGGTCTAAAAATAAAATATCCATATGTGTAATAGAATCTGGTGTTCATGCTTGCTCTTGTTATGTAACACAAGTTCTAAAGTCAAACTGAATGGCCTGAAAACTTTCACCTGATAGTCCATCCCAAGATCATTTGATTAGTGTAGCCATATTTAGCAAAAAGGAAAAAGGGGGAATAAAAAGAAAAAAAGAGAAATTCTGAGCCTAAAGGATGGAGTCTTACATTATGGGTAGGATGCATATGAGCTTATGCTGAATACTGATTGTCATATTTAGTTTTATGGCATGGATTTGTCAAGCTGTGTAAGGCCCAAGATTTGTGAAGATAGATGTGTGTGAAACCTGAGAAAAATTGAAATGTTTCCAGAAATCTATGAAAAAGGTGCAAAGGAAGCGGCTTTTGTTTGTATTTAAACAGCCTTGTGCAGAGTTCTTACTCCATGTGTTTCAGCCCAGTAAGAACATCTGTGGGTCAGGAAATGAAAATCCCCAGAAGCAAAAATGAACCCAAAAATGATCCCAAATTTTCACTGTCTGCTTAGTTACTAAGAGAATAAATAAACAGTGTGAATGGTGAATGGTCAACAGGGTTTTAAAAAAATCTCATCCTAATAGTCCCAAATCTTACAGATTTTAAAGATGTTATCCTATGACTTATTAAATGACAGAGTTCTTTCACTCAATTAATCTTTCTTTTATTTTGTATTAAGACAGTACTTCACAGAAAACAGTGTTTTCAGTTTTTCAGTTACTTGAAACTGGCTGAAATCTTGATTTTTCTAAATGCAGTGAGTTCAGCGGTCTCAGACAATCTGCGATGAGTTCTATACTCAAGTAGTAGGACAGATTCTCTATATTTTTTTCAGTTTGGTAAAAAAAGCCAGTCCATGTTTTAAGGAGTTGATGGGGAGACTAAACTGTCTCTTGGTAGGATGAAAGATAGTTGTGCTAGGTTAAGGAGTGATGAAGAATGTAATAAAGAAAGTCGTGACATGTTCAGTTTATGCGGCAGGCATCCTTAGGTGCAATGTGCAAAGAGCAAGCTCAAGCAGTTTTCTTTAATGTCTTATATTGGGACTAGTTTTTCTGGTTTGGGGTTGAAATACTTGTGTCCTGCTGAACCCGCTTTGCATTGCTGAACCTGATCTCTGAAAGAGCTCAGCAGCAGGTATGGTAATGAGCCCATTTCTATCAAAATGGCCTGTATTATTATTCATGTTTATTGGCTGCAGAGCGGTTCATGAAGCACTTTTCAAACAGATACACTGAAATATTTTCTTTCACACAGACCCAGCAGCTATTTGTATTTCCTTTGCTTGAATCCACACCCCTGATGCAGTCTTAATTATAATGACACCAAATGAGACAATTACTGCAATACATGAAATAACACTTTTTGGGAAACGTGTGTGAAAATACTTCTGTGAGTATTACCAATTCTGATATAGTTTACATCTAATTAGAGTTATTTCACGTTGTCACCAACACGTTGGAATTACGATGTGGACTCGCTGGCTGTAGCGATGCATTCGCTGGACCGGTCAGACCACGTCAGCTCGCGGTCGCACTTTCCCAAATCTTTTCACATGTGGATTCTTCATGTCAACCCTTTCCTTCCCTCCCTCCCCGCCACCCCCCTCCCCCCAGCCTGTGGTGTGACATTTTCTTCATGACAGTCTGTCTCTGAACTGCACTTGCTGCTGCCTTGGTAAAGGCTTACAAAGAGAGTATAACAGCCAGTGGCCAATCGAGTTTGTGCAAGCTACATCAGCTATGGATGAAACATCCACAAGAGAGAATAAGGACTTAGAAGAAAACTGGATAAAAGGGCTGCGACGGGAAGCTAGCTGGCAGGTTAGTGATGCAAAGACGTATGCTTGAAAGTGGATTAAATCTAAGCACTAAAAATCTCTGAACTTTTTAACCTAAGCATAGGTGAAACATGTATGTTTATTTGTAGCACAGCAATGTCTGAAAGCATATTCCTATGAGTCCAGTTTGCATTATGTTCTTATCTTCTTGGAAAGAATAGTTGTAAGATTTCAAACCCATCTATTCCAAATTACAGGACAAGTAAATAGAGTTTTATAAATCTATAGACATTACTAAATGTACAGTTGCTTAGTAAAGGTCCTTGCAATAACAAGTTGCAGGTGCATGCTGTAATATCAAAGGAAATACATGGTTTGTGTCTGTATATATGCAAGTTTATTTCATTAAAAATATAATACAACAGCTGTCATCCTGTTACTTAATTGTGTCATAGTTACTGTATCAAGGGGTTTCTTTTAGCCTCTTTTAATGAGGTAACATCTTTAAATGCACAATGCATGTTTTCTTTATTATACCGGACTCACAATAGATATGTATGCAATTCAATCCAAAGGCAGGCAGTTTTCATTAAAGTGTGCAGAGCAATAATGTTTACATTATGCAGTACCTTTCTGGAGTTTGCAGAATTAGATACCATTTCAGACCTGCTAAGCCCCACTGAGTGGTTGTGATTGCTCTTTACATTACATCCTTAGCATCATCTATGCACTTTTTTCTGCTCTATTGCATTTTAATTAGTCAATCAACAATATTCAAGAGATGTGTCACCAAGTTATTTCTTTTTTTCCCCCTTGCTGCTTCTTACAAGAGATTTTTAAAGAAGATTATTATTATTATTTTGGTGATGTCATTATATAAAATTCAGATAAAGTGGTGATTTGATTTGTTCCTATCAGGTGAAGCTGCACAAGAGTCCCAGCTTGGTAAGAGTTACTGCAGCAGTCTACATGCTACAATGCATACTCCCTTCCCCCAGAGGAAAATCTGTTTTAGTTGGATCTCTTCCCCATAACTTTACTCTAGAGAAGGAAATACAAGTCTCTCTTCAGAGGGACATGATATTTCATGTAATACTGTTTGTGGTTTTTGCTGTGGTGGCTTTTTGATCAGCTGTCTGTATCACTAATGAAATGAAATGCAAAATCAGGATATAGTGAGTATAGAAGCTAAATGATCCCTCCTCTCTAGGTCACTGTGGAAGCAGATACAGGCCAAATGTGCCTGTTGGGCCCAGCGTGCTCGGCTGGAGCAGGGTACGTGTATCAGGATGCAGAGGAGGTGGTCACTGTACAAACAAACCACGGGAGACCATCGCTGCCCTGAAGAATAGGACTCAACAAGTGGGTGAACAAGTGGAAGAATTGGAGGAAATGGGGAAAGACAGGAGGAGAGGTGGGGTTGTGGAGGGATCTACAGCTAGTCTGTACACTCAGTTAAGTGAACTGGAAATATGTTCTTCTGTTTCTCTGGTTTGTGCTATTTCTGCTAGGTCAGATGAGGGAACAGTGTGTTTAGACAACATGGCAGTGATTTTACTGTAGTATCTGGTTGGAAAGCAAGTGCACTCTCACAAGAATTAATTTCCAGTCAACAGCTTCTGCCTCCTTTTTGGGTGAGGGAGCAGCGCACCATTGCAGGATGGCAGTGGCAGCATGGTGACTGTATTGCAATGGCTGCCAAGCGTGGGAAGAGGTGTTGTAGATGTTTTACCTGGAGCCCTGAGATGCATAAAGCTGGGACCTAGTGATCCCTTGACTTACCTCTGAGGAAACAGTGTGCCCTGTTGCCCCTGCACCAGTCTGCTACCATTCTGCTCCTTCTGAAACACATAAATACTTTTTTTTTTTTAACTTCTTATTTGGTAGAAGAAAGGGGATGACATGGTTGTAGATGTTTTGCTCTGGAATTGGATCCCTGTTACATTTGAGTGAGATTTTCAGAGAAGCCCCTGGGAAAGGGTTATCCAGTTCTCATTCAGGTTGTAACTCATCCCATATTTCTTCTGCAATGTCCTTAGAAATCCCAGGATAGGGTGCAGCATCAGTCTTGAAAAAAGGAACTGAATTAGAGTACAGCAGAGCCAGAGCTCTTCTTCAGTCCTGTCTGCTAGGGAGCTCCAAGGTGATGGTGTACATTCTTTCTTCTTAAATGGGCCAAGTTTTTTTAGAGCCAGGCCCTTATATCCATATTTAGTCTCCTAAATAAGTGTCCTGATTTTCAGAAGTGCTGAGTATCCTGAGAAGCTAACAGACGTTTCAGTTTTTTGTGCTTCAACAGGTAAGACCTG
Source organism: Apteryx rowi (assembly GCF_003343035.1). Classification (NCBI taxonomy): domain Eukaryota; kingdom Metazoa; phylum Chordata; class Aves; order Apterygiformes; family Apterygidae; genus Apteryx; species Apteryx rowi. The sequence continues at coordinate 93,289 of NW_020450764.1, forward strand.
TGCTTCAGGCTGCGTGGTGGTGGATACCTGTGTTACAGTCCTGGGGTATGAGGCAGGCTGCGCTGCTTGTTGCAGCTGAAGGTTATGACAGCCATGGATTCCCTTTGAGAACAGGATGCAACTAATAAACGTATCTCCTGGCTGAGGCACAGAGTTGTGGGCCTCTCCACCCCTTCACAGCCCCACACATCAGCCATATGCAGCTGGGAAGTTAAAGGATGTGTTGACCAGTTGTGGCAGGCGCAGGGTGTCACAGAGCAGGAGAGGAGTCCTAGTGCTGTGTTGCAAATGCAGAGGAGTGCGAGGAGGAGGCCAGTTGTGTCTCACTCTTGTTCTGAGAGACTTGACAATTCTGACTTAGCACTTCAAAAAAATCAGGCCGCTTATTTAGCAGGCTAAATATAGATTAAGCAGCCTAACTTGAGTATCCTGCTTTAAAAATTCTGGCGATAGTCATCTTCTATCCTACCTTTCAGCCAGCACACTCATCATGCTGTGAAAGGTCTGTGCAGTAGCCCCATGCACTTGAATAAACATCAACTTGTAAGTAAAAGAAGAAAGAAGCTTACAGTATTTCTTTCAAGGGAATATATAGTTTGGAAAATTGAATGCATTCTATCTCCTAAAGGAGTCATTTTTCTATTAAATAAAAAAAAGGATAAAATTATAATTCTGTCTTTATCACTTAACTTTGTAACTTTTTATCTCCTGTTGTTCTCATCATCTCAGACTTTGCTGTAATGATGTATATCTATTTCTCATTTTTCATGGAAAAAGGTGGGCTTTCTTGCTCATGTTAGCAGACCTTCAGAACAGGTTTTCAAAACCTTGTATAATCCCTTTTCCTGATGTTTCCTTGGGAACAGCTTCTGACATCCTACAGATCTATAGCTGTCACAAAGCTGGCACAGTTTTACCATAGACCAGTCACATATTTGGGTGACCGCAACTGTGCAGAAAGACTAAAGGTTAAGAAATCTATAAGGGTGCAGATGCCAATATTTAAAGAAAAAAGTCCTGCATATTTAAAGAGACAAATGGATTTTACTTCACATTTACACACCCAGGGAAATATGTGCCCTCAGAGATGCTGGAGTAACTCCAGTTGACTTCAATAGGAATTTTGCTTCCATAAATGAGAGCAAAATGTAGTCCAAAATGTCCTGAGAACGCCAATCCCAGCAACTTGTCGGAGCAGTGAATCCCTCTGCTGACATATTGAGATCTTGAAAACCACAATTTTCTTCCTAATTGATGGCTCAATCAGAGTATGGTCTCTGTCTCAGGCTTACTTTAAGCTTTGTCCTTGACATGCTGAGTTACTGTATAGGCTAAAATAAAATGTCAGTATTGCAGAGGGAAGGATACAGAGCAAGAGATGTTTAAGTCATTTCAGAATCATTTGGGATCTTTCATCAAGATCGGCACGCAGTTGATTAAAAATAGGCATTTTGTCAGAGCCTTCAGCAGCTTGATGATCAGTTTCCTACAGTATAATAAAAGCAGACATGTCCTGCCACTTTCATTTAATTTTTTATTCTCATATATATTTGTGGGGAGTGGGAGTAGTTTGGCTTAAATGAGTTCTTATCAGGCTTCAGTAAAGCTGGGAACACAGCAGTTTATAGTGCAAGAGACCCAAGAACCCATCTTCTCCTCACAGTATGATCTTGTTGAGTTAATACTGATTAAAGAAGAATGCTGGGTAATCACTATATTTATGTGATTTATATGTATGTGTCTTTGGGGGTATATATCTATACATCTGTGTGTGCATGTAGTGAGTTCACATCTTCAAGATATGATAATACTGAAAATTGAATATTTTGGAAAGGAAGATAAATCCCTGGCTGAAGTTGTATATAAAATTGTCATGTTAATTCCTGTTGTATAGTCCAGGGTAACCATTCTTAAACCTTGTAAAATTTCCTGTTCCTAATTTAATCAGCATTTAACTGGAAGAAATCTCTCTCACACATCTAGCAAAACAAAAAGAAATCTTAAGCTATCAAAGTTTTGGGGGTTTTTTTCTTCCACTTTTCCTAAGGACGTGAATGCCATTCTATAATGATGGAAACAAGAGCAAAAAACCTGCAGACTCATTTTTTAAAAATATTTGTTTCAACTGATCACAGTGCTGAAGGCACTGTTCTTCTGCATTGGTGGTAGCCAAACAGGGCTATTAAACACCCAGTGATCCAAGCATGGAATATAATCTACAATTTCATGTATTTTTCTACCAGGCTTCCCTGTATTTCCTCTGGTACTGGATTTGAAAATGCTGGAAAATTTGATTTTATCACCTAAAGCATCCAAGATTCAGGTGTAATGTATCTAATAGCACCATTGTGCTGTGTTTGCTGTGAACACTGAATTCTTTCAAATAGTGAAGTTGTGTGTTTTTGTTTTTTGTTTTGCATAAGGGAGAATTGTCACAATTTGATCCCAGACAGATAACTTTTGAAACTATTATTTTTTAATTGTTCTCCTGAATAATGTATTTTCAATATGTTCATTGTAAAAAGATCTACTGGTGATTAATTTTTAATCTTATAAACAAATTTTGCTACCAAATATAATATTTAAGGTATAGTAGGAGGTAGATGTCTGTAGGGCTCCAGGACCACAGTCTGAGTTCTTCACACATTGACCAATTTGGCTGGACTTTCATTTTCTGTGTCACGTTGGATGCTCTCAAAATAATCCTGGAAGTTGTCTGTCTGTTGTCTGACAGCAGGAAGAAAGGTGGCTTCATCAAATGATCAGTGACTGAATAGAGACATATCAGAACTGGAAATACATTATCAGTCCTATCTACAGTTGCTGTTTTAATTGTTGTTTTGTTTGATATCTTTTCATATCTTTTAAAACACATACATGGTGCTTCAAATTCAGGTATTAACATAGGAAATTGTATTATCTACATTATAGGAGGATTTGAGAGCAAATACAGCCTATTCGTAGAGCAGAAGCAGTTAATGAATGCCAGTGAAGTTATGTTTTAGGGTTATTAGACTGCAGCGCTGGTATTCTGTCATCTGTGGTATTATCCATGTACTTTTTGACCTTTACTCAACTTGTCACATTAGACAGAACACTTTTAGCACTAACATTTGGAAGGGAAGAATGTGTTGTTCCCTCTTCAGAGTGCTGTCAATGATTAGTCCATTCTTGGGTTTAAGGGTTAGGCCCTATACTGCAAGGACAAAATGATTTACCTGATTTTCATCATCCCTGAGGAAATGTTCTCTACTTGATGCTCCTCGTCAAGAGCACTGAAAGGGGAATATTCCCTCACAGTACGAGACAGTGTCAGTCTTTCTGAAAGCCAGGATCAGGCACATATCAGTAAGAAAAATGTCATAGATGCACCAGGATAGTGTGAAGTGTCTTTTTGATAATAAAATGCCTAATTAGTGTAAAGAGAAATAGGACCAATGTGTGATATTGTATGGACTGTAGTTTTAGAAATCAAACGCCTTAAGACTAAACTGAGGAAGAGGTTCTACAAACCTCAGTTATTTAATACCCTGTGAAATGCACTGTGCATGCTGTGCTTAGCTTGCTGTTGCTCAGTACTTTAAGCCTGTTCATAACCATTCGCAGCACTTAAGATCTAAAGATACACTCATCCTTTGATAGGACAAGGTCAATTATTCTCAATTTATTGCCAGTACCAAAATGTTTATGCAGTTTTATTTGTAAGCTGGGTTTATGTTTTTCTAACATTAAAGACATTTAATAGTAAAAAATGGCATTTCATTTGAAGCTTACTTGTTCTGTGACATATTTATATATAAAAATGTGCATGTATATACTCATATAAATGATATAAACCCTATCTTTTTGTTTCCTCAGGACACCTTCTAGCTTCTTTTTAACCTGATAAATGAACGCTGTGCTATCCTGAGTTATGTATGTGAAGTGTATGGATGTGCAGACACCTGCGTTTGAGAATGGTGTTATTTAACTAGCAGCCTTTTCTCACTGGGAACTTGGTTTTACTCTTATAATCATTGAAGCTTTGTGGTTCCCCACTATGCTACTAGAATGAGCACCCAAGCTTTCTTAAATATAGTCCTTTAATACCAGGACTGTTTCACCAGAATCCATAGAAAGCAGCTCCATTTCTGCAAATCCTGTAGATTGGAGACGAGTAAGTCCATCCTTGTGTAATGAACCACTTACACATGTGCCTAAGATAAGCCTGTGTTAACTGCTGGGCATGAAAAAGATGAGCTATTGGTTTGGGAATATAAGCCTATTGGTTCACTTACTCACACTCAGCGGGATTTTCCGTCCTGTACCCACTTAACTGTTCTAAAACTTTTTTTTTTTTTTTGCAAATGGTTTATTTGACAACTGACAAAAATAATCAAATAACATTTTTGACTATGCTGTTTGAGCCAGTCATAGAGCTACTTGTGTAATGGGAAAAATTCTTTGTTGAATAAAGTGCAGGGCAAAGACTGCCAAAACTCATCTAATAAGTGTTTTCAATACCAGCTGTACTGTAAGTGTTTATGAAGATGCTGGGCCAGGCGTCACAGCTTGGATGTTGGCTTACATGATCTTTTCTCCTCCTCCATTTATCCTTCTTTCAAAATCTTTAAGGAAGTATCTGAATAAAAAAGATGTTTCTCAAGCCTAAATGTTTTAGATTTAAACCATATTTTTTAATTAGTATTGAAGTGCTGGTTAGCAGTAATGTACCCATCTCGCTGGTCTAACTGCAGTTTAAATGCTCCCTGGAGGATTCACGCTATGACTGTGCTGTTGCACTTCAGAGTCAGGGCAAATATATTCCAGCTCTAGAATTGGGTAGCTGGTGTCCTAAGGAAATGTTCACCTCTCTCTTCCCAGGTTATTGCTTGCAGAGTTTAGCCTGTTTACATCTCTTTGCTAATTTCTCCCTGTACTTGCATAGAAGATTACTCATGGGCATGCCTGAAAAAAAATAGACAAATTTGTTTTCCAGTAAAAAAAAAAAATTTCAGTTGTGTGACTGGTCTTTGAAATATGTTCCAACATATTTGAAATGGGGATGTGTGGCCATGTGACACAGCTCAAAGTTCATGAAACTTCTGGAATTCACACATGTTCTCACAGAAAATATACTGTTTTTTGAAATACCTTTGACTGATGAATCATACGACTTCCTCGATCATATCTCCCATGACTGTATTGCGCCAAATTCAGCACTTGTCTTGCTATGAGTATTGGTTCATCTTTCTCTTCTTGCTGGGGGATTTTAGCAAGGCCTCCAACTTATTCCAAGCTGGGAAGGAGAGCAGTTAGTCAGCAAGGTAGGTAGCAGTGACCTCTGCTCCTCCTTTCAGCAGGTCTGAGGGTGCCACCTCCCAGTGTGCCCCCAGCCCTCGTGTCCGGGTGCTGGGGCACCTGGAGACCTGGAGGGACTGCAGCAAGGTACCCCTGAGCTGCTAGTTAAGTAGCAAGTAGCTGAGGACTCCAGCAGATGTCTCAGCTTTTATCTTTCTGTCTTCCCCCTGCCTTTTTGTCAGATGCTAGAAATTTGTAAACTTAGCTTTTCTGATTCTCAGAAGAATACGCTTTTCTAATACTACTGGATTTAGGAATAATCACCCTTTGACAACAGAAATGACATGACTAAACTATAATGTCTTACTAAGCCCTTGGTCCTTAATAGGAATGCTGCACAGCAGTCGTAAGCTAACCGTTGTAGACTTCCTTGATCAGTTTAATTGGAGGACAGAAGGCCTTCAACATTTTAAATAGCTGACAGAAGGATCTTTTCCCAACCCTTTCCCCCTAGCTAAACCTGTGATGTGTCAACCCAATCTCCAGGACACAGACAGTACTGTACTTTTGACCTTTTAGCATATTATCCACTCTGCTTTGTCCTAAGCTATTTTTCTGCAAAATGAGCTGGATTTTGCTTCTTGGCAAAACAGCTATAGAAAGCTGGAAAATCCAAATGAGCTGATACATCTTTTGTTACAGATATTTTATTACTGGGCAGTTTCTTTCTTTTTTTTTTTTTTTTGACATTTATCATGTAGGCACAGTTGTGTATTGTATCTGTTTGGTTTTAATGGTAGAGTGCATCAAACATTGTATCTTGATTTAGAATTCACTCCAAAATAGCATGGAGAAGGAGATGCTGCTTTCATATTCCATGTATTTTGCTTTTTTGTAAGAAAGCAAAAATATTTGGGAAAATTGATTTTTAAACTACTAACATGAATTATAGTAGCTGATAAATGTGAGATTAATAGCTAAGAGAGCAGTCATTTCAGATGGATAATTTAGATTTTTATCATTTATTAATCATAAAAAGTAAACCTGCTGTATAACTAATTTTAGTTTTATCAAGAAGATGAATTGTTCCAGCTAATGAATGTATAGATATTCTATGCCAAAGGCATTTGTAGGAATCTGTTAATCATTTAACTGTGTCATGGCATATGCTTTGTCTTCATAAACCAATTAAAACACATAACTTCCTCCACTGAAATGTGTGTTGGTCTTCAGCGCCTACAGCAAAGTAGAACAGCATTTGTCTTAAAATACGCTTCAGTATTGCAAATACAAAAATTGAATGGGGCTAGTGTCTTCAGGTAGGAAACATTGGTAGGCTATCTATACTGCTATCTAGTAAAGATGGTTCAATTTTCAGCTTTTAAGGGAGCTGGCCCTACAAATACGCATCACATACGCTAAGGGCATGTGAATAGTCTCATTGTAATCACTTGGGAACACTTTCCAACTTAGAGTTAAGTGTGGGCATAAACATATGAAAGATTGTAGCTTAAATCCAGAAGAGCTGTGTTGATGAAACTCTGTGTTGATGGCTGTTTGTTACTCTTCTCGGTTGTGAACATCAGTGGTTATTTAAAGCAGGTCAAGGAGACCAACTCAGACCTGGGGTTGGTCATCACACATTTCAAGAGGGCTGTAACAGGTCTTTACTGTATGAGGATGGACTGTAACAATGGGAAGAAGAACAGCTTATTGGAAAGTGTTCATGGGTTCAGGCCTGAACCCACTTAAGTGGTGCTGAAACAAGATTGGAAGGGGTGCTCTGAAGGTCAGTTTTTCCTGGAAGCAGTGGAGGCAATCTTCAGCATTTTGTCCTACTTCATGCTAATTCTCATGGAAGGTTGTGTTTATTCCTTGGCATCTTCAGGAACAACCATTGCTTTTCTTTTGACTTAGGAGAGGCTGATGTGTGGTGTCTTGCAGGCTCTCCGGACTGCATCTGGGACATCGTGGTGCAGACGTGCTGCTGCCCACAGCTGTGCTCCTTCCGGCTTCCTGCATGCAGGCTGGGTTCCCTCAAGGAGCCTATTGTGGCGTGGTAGGACAGGCAGCAGCCTGGGATGGAGATGGGCCTGTAATGAAGGTGCTGCTGCACAGCTGAGAAATCATTGCAGCAGTTTTGCTAGGCTTGCTTCTGTCAGCTGTGCTGAGCATCAGGCTCTCCCGGGCTTCCTGCGGGCTCTTTCAAGAAGGAGGGATTAAGCTATAACATCCAGTTTGCTTTTCTGCGCTGCCCCTGATGTGTGGTCTAGCCTGTTACTTCACTGTGTCTTGGTTCCCCGCACAAAGACCGAGCTCCACCCCTTCCTGCCCATTACGTACCTGTTTCATATATTTAGAATGATCTATTTTGAATTTAAAGTCTTTGAGACAGGGACTATCTGTTACGTCATGCTTATGCAGAATTTACCTCACTTGGGCTTGCTCTTGGCAAGGGTTTAGAGATGCTGCCGTAATTCAAATAACACCACTGATTGCTACTGGAGATATTCCTGAGGACAGCATATGCAGTTGAACCAAAACTAGAGGTTGGAGGGTAATAATTGCACTCTTGACTATTTTTAGTCCATACTAGAAGAGAGAGAGGATTTTAAAAATTGCATTTTTACATTTAAGGAAATTACTGCTTTCTGGAAAAACTTCAGAGCTGTGACACAAAATGATAGTCAATAAGGTGTTTAAATTTGGGGGCTGTTTTTCTATATTCTAGTCACTCAAAGCCGTTCTTTCTGTTTTGTTTTTTCCTCCCAGTGAGGTGAGTAAAACAAAAGCGTGAATGTGTTTAGGTTTTATTCACAGCACTGTAGTAATGTCAAAGTAAATACAGACAGAGACAGACAGAAAGCAGACGATGGAGAAATCAAAAGACAGCAAACACTCAAAAAAACAGCTCTAGATAATCCAACTCTAAAACACATTTTGTTTGGTTGGTTAACAACTTGCTTCCTATATGGTGTTATTTTATTTATATCTTTAATACATTATCTGTAGGCGACATTATGCGTGAAGCACTGTTGCTAAAAGAGAAGGAAAAATTATAGTTATTGCTATAATAAACAGCTTGAGAAAGTCTTTTTAGGAAGATTGCAGTAATACAAAGGGAAATAGCATTAGATTGTAACATCAATTATTTAGAACAATGCTATTATATTCATTTTTTACCCTATTTCTTTTCTTAGAGATAAAGTTCAGTCTTTCCAGAGTCAGGTTTTTGGAGCCATGAAATGCCTGCTTGGGTCAAAAGTCCATAGCTTTCAGATGAACTGCTTCTTGAGACGAAGGGAAAGCGTGTCCTTGAATGCACGAGGCCCAGGTTCTCCAAAGGTGCAAGTGAGGGAGTGCCTGGGCCCTCCCAGCAATGCTCTTGCACAGCTGTTTAAGCTATAGCTCTGCTATAAGGGAGAAGTGCAGCTGGCATTAGGTTTTCTGGGACTTTGAGGAAAATAGTAATTTTAGGCCATCTTGCCCTAGTTTTAGCAGGCTTCTGGGAATAAGAAAGGGAAAATGGATCTTTGTAAAGACTTAAAGAATGTTGCTGAGAGGGAGAGGGTGATATCAGGTCCTTATGGAGCAGTGAACCTGGTTTATAAATGGAGTGAGGAAATGTAAGTCATTGTGCGCTTCTAAATTTGGGGCTTTTGTATGGATATTACTTAACTGAAGACAGAAACCTTCCCTGAAAAAGAACACACAACTGTGCCAGGGAGGTAGGATCATTTGGTTTTATTAGAAGCTAAGGTAAAGGCAATGGGTAATTCAAAAGAATAAAAACATTCCCCCCCACCTTTTTTTTTTGCTGCTGTCCACATATAAGAATTGCTTAGTGAAATAAAGCCCCTTGTCAGTAGGGTGTACTAGTAAGCATGCAGGTTGAGAACTTCACACTTCTTGGTTATATTCATGTTTGGAAACAGTTCTGTGAACAATGCACCCGGCAATAGTTGTCTCAATGCAAGTAAAATCTTTAGTGGCACAAACCTCATAAAAATAAATGATATTTTGTATAAATTCTGAGTGAATACACATAAGCTGCAAATACAGTTAGGACAGCTGCCACTGCTTAAAGGTCAGTAAAGCATAGCATTAAACGGCACATTTTGTGCTCCCAGACACGTAACCCATGATAAATTTCATGCAGTACATTTCTGAAATATCTACAGACACATTTTCTTCAATAATTCACAATCCTTTAAAAGCTTTTTTTCTTTTGACAATCAATAACAGGATGCAGTGTCTATAAAAGTTGCTGGTACTGGACTTCTACGGTCAGTTTAATTGGAGGACAGATGATGTTAAACTCCTATAAGAGCTGACAGAGGAATCTGTTTCCAGGCTCTTCCTTCAAGCTAAACTTAAGACATACAGGCCCAGTCTGTAACATATATACTGTACTTCTGACCTTTAGCTGACTGCTCAAACCATTTTGTCCTGGGGATCTTTTTTTTTTTCCCCTTTGCAAGGTGATGTATTTCTAACGCAAGTGTGGGAGGATTCAGAATGCCTATTAGTATGAGATATTTAGGGGGAAATGTCATCTCTACTACACAACTTTTTCCTGCTTCTGTTTGTTAGTGTAAAGTCAGCAGAAGTAATTTAGCTGGCAGATTTCAATRGAGACTGTTACCAGCGTCCTCTGCCAGATACCGTGTGGAGTGCCAAATTAGAATTGATTTCTCAATAAAATTGAGTTCAGCCTCCTCAACATAATCTAAGACAGAATGACAAAATCTCTCTAACTCACTTTTTAATTTTATTATTTTTGGTCAGTTTTGTTCTTGGATATTTTTGCTGCCCTAATTGCTTGTTATTATCCTCTTCCTCGAATCTCTTCCCTTGTCCAGGAGAACAAAACCTCATCTGCTTTTATGAGCAATGCAGGATAGTAAAAGGGAAAGGATGTCTACTCACCACCTCCCTCGCCCCTCCTCGCACTCTTAAGACTCTTCTGGCAGTAGAGCCAAGAGCGCAAGTCCTCTCTCTGTGCTGTGACTCACAGGCTCAGAGCACAACAAGCTGTTTACAGTCCCATCCTCATTCTGCCTTCCCACTCACAGCACGTTGCTTTGGGAACCACCAACCAACCTAATTAAAACAAATTTTTCCTATTGCGGGAGTAATTCCCCAAATGCTCCACCTCGCCAGAATCATGCTGCGTCTGCTCAGTTCACTACTTCTATCCAGCTCCCAAAGAGGCTCATCTTACTGTAAAGAAAATCAATGCCTTCTAATGTGGCTTTAATTCTTAAATTCAACGCATTTATCACACATACTTCTAGGGAATCTCCTGTAATATATGGAAGTGAACAAATGTCTTCTTTTTAAAAGACATAGACTTCTGAAATATCAGCAAAGCCTGTTCTATGACCCTGTAAGAGAGCTATTTGGAATTAAATAAAGTAGGATTTTAAGTGGCGAAGCCCAAGTGGCAACACAAGATGGCAGCACTTGAGACGTTGCAAAACGTCTGAAAGTAAAACTACCACTTGCAATTTGTTGATGCGATTTCTCCTGCACCCAGGCATTGCACCTGGTCAGTATGTCTAGCCTGGACTTGTGAAAAAGTGAACGGGTATGCTTGCAAGGACAGCAAGATTTCAAGGCATCCTGACAGCAGTCCTCTTTCTCCAGTGAGTGGGACCTGTTTTTCACCCCAGGTGAATTACCACAGCRGAGGTCAGTAAGCTTGGATGTGCTGTGCCCATTTATATCAATTGCAAATCTGGTTCCTTGTTTTCCTAAGCGCTGAAATCCTCCATCCCTCAGCTCATTACCTCGAAATCAAAATATAACATGGCTTCTGAAAGTGCCTCAATGCTGTTGGAAATACCTGTGTTTGAACATGTTCATCTGTTGTTACTTGTGTGCCTGTAGTTTTTAGGGTTAAATGCTTTATGTTTGTGCCAACCACATGGCAAAGCCAGAGTTTCTCGGAAGTGCTGCATGATATAGTTGGTCAGTGGCATTCCTCAAACTACTCTTTTGAGCTTTTC